>NC_058133.1:480130216-480152005 GCF_016433145.1 Gracilinanus agilis | reverse complement strand
AGAAAGAAAGAAAGAAAGAAAGAAAGAAAGAAAGAAAGAAAGGAAGGAAGGAAGGAAGGAAGGAAGGAAGGAAGGAAGGAAGGAAGGAAGGAAGGAAGGAAGGAAGAAAGCCCAGGCTAGAAGAAAAATTATTACATTACATATTACATTATTACAAAAATTATTACATGGCCTGACTTCCTAGGGCAAGCCTGATGTGGAGCAAAGGAGTGTCATCACTTAGCATGGGTTGAGATTCTCTGATCCTTGGCAAAAACAATATTTGAATGGATCAGAGGGACATTCTCAGAATCCTAGTACTATAAACCTAAATGCCACTTCCTTATGTCAGGGAGTTACTTCCTTCCATTTATCGAGAGAGGAATCTGAGCCAGGATGGAAAATAAGGAGAAAAGATGGCAAGATGTGTCTCAGGTCTCAGCTCATAAAAGAGAACCTCTGTCTTTCCCTGGGAATATATACCAGTTCTCAATGATCTACTCTTCAGATTATCTGCAACATATTTGAGTTTCCATGATGGCTTGACTGTCATCCAAATCACTTTGCCAGCATGATTCTTTCCCCCAAACTCAACCAAGTCTGTACAGGAAAGAAGAATCACTTGATTTCTTTGATCTTGGTTTAAGCTCTTCCCTATGTAAGCACTCAATTAGTTGTCAAGGCCTCAAATTTCCATCTCTACAGTCTCTTAAATCTGTCTCCTCTCCATTACCACTGCAACCAGTCCTTTCCAAATCCTATTTCTCTTCTCTCCTGGACTGTTATAACATCCTATCTATTTTCTTATTTATTTATTTGTTTGTTTATTTGTTTATTTATTTATTTTCCCATGGTTACATGATTCATGTTCTCTCCCTACCTTCTTCCCTCCCCCCTCCTCAATCTGACAAGCAATTTCACTGGGTTATACATATATTATCACTAAATACCGATTTCCATATTATTCATTTTTGTAATAGAGTAATCTTTTAAAACTAAAACCCGAAATCCTACACCCATATAATCAAGTGATGAATTATATGTTTTTCTTCTGTGTTTCTACTCCCACAGTTCTTTCTCTCTATATGGACAGCATTCTTTCAGGATTGTTCTGGATCACTGCATTGCTATTAGTAGCAAAGTCTATTAAATTTGATTATCCCACATTGTTTCAGTTACTGTATATAGTTCTCCTGGTTCTACTCAATTCACTCCACATCAGTTCATGGAGGTCTTCCCGGTTTTTATAGAAAAAAAGGAGTTCCTTATTGCACAATAGTATTCCGTCACCATCATATACCTCAACTTGTTCAGCCATTCTCTAATCTCCTCATTTTCCAATTTTTTGACACCACAAAAAGCTCAGCTATAAATATTTTTGTACAAAGAGGACCACCTCCATTTTTATCTCTTTGGGGTACGAAGCCAATAATGGTGTAGCTGGATCAAAGGGCATGCAATATTTTAAAGCCCTCTGGACATAATTCCAAATTGCCTTCCAGAATGGTTGGATCAATTCACAACTCCACCAGTAATACATTAGGGTCCCAATTTTGCCACATCCTCCTTCAATATGTATTATTTTCCTCTACTGTCATATTGACCAATCTGCTAGATATGAGGTGGTACTTCAGAGTTGTACACTTGTACAAATGTAGAACACTTTTCATGTGATTATTCATAGTTTTGATTTCTTCATCTGAAAACTGCCTATTCATATCCCTTGATCATTGTCAATTGGGGAGTGCCTTTATTTCTTCTAAATTTCACTTAGTTCCTTATTCATTTGAGAAATTGGACCTTTGTCAGAGAATTTTGTTATAAATTTTTTCCCACTTTGTTGTTTCTCTTCTAATTTTGGTTGCACTGGTTTTGTTTGTAAAACCTTTTTAATTTAACATAATCAAAATTATTCATTTTACATCTTGTAATGTTCTCTATCCCTTGCTTGGTCATAAATTCTTTCCTTTCCCATCAATCTGACAGGCATACTATTCTATGTTCAACTTATTTACTTACAATTTCATTCTATATTTAAGTCATTTACCATTTTGAATTTATCTTGGTATAGGGTGTAAGATGTTGATCTAAACCTAATTTTTGCAATAGTTTTCCAATTTTCCCAGCAGTTTTTGTTAAATAGTGAGTTCTTATCCCAAAAGCTGGGATCTTTGGGTTCATCAAACACTAGATTTCTGAGGTCATTTACTCCTAGTCTATTCCATTGAGCTATCTATCCCTTAGTCAGTACCATATTGTTTTGGTCATCACTGCTTTATAGTACAGTTTAAGATCTGGTACTGCTAAGTACATCCTTCCTATTTTTTTCATTAATTCCCTTGATATTCTTAATCTTTTGTTCTTCCAGATGAACATTTTTATAATTTTTTTCTAGTTCTATAAAAAAGTTTTTTGGTAGTTTGATAGGTATGGCACTTAATAAGTAAATTAATTTAGGTAAGATTGTCATTTTTATTATATTAGCTCATCCTACCCATGAAAAATTAATGTTTTCCAATTATTTAGATCTAGTTTTAATTGTGTGAAAAAATGTTCTGTAGTTGTGTTCATATAATTCCTGAGTTTGTCTTGGCAGATAGATTCCCAAATATTTTGTATTGTCTAGAATGTTTTTAAATGGAATTTCTCTTTCTAACTCTTGTTGCTGAGTTTTGTTGGAAATATACAGAAATGCTGATGATTTATGTCAGTTTATTTTGTATCCTGCAACTTTGCTAAAGTTATTAATTATTTCCACTGGCATTTTAGTTGATTTCCTAGGATTCTCTAAGTAGACCATCATATCATCTGCAAAGAGTGATAGTTTAATTTCCTCATTGCCTACTTTAATCCCTTCAATTTCTTTTTCTTCTCTAATTGCTCTTGCTAGCATTTCTAGTGCAATATGAAATAATAGTAGTGATAATGAGCATCCTTGCTTCAGTCCTGCTCTTATTTGGGAGGCTTCTAACTTATCCCCATTACAGATGATACTTGCTGATGGTTTTAAATAAATATTGCTTATTATTTTGAGGAAAGGCCCCTTTGTTCCTATACTTTCTAGTGTTTTCCACATGAATGGGTGATGCATATTGCCAAAGACATTTCCTGCATCTATTGAGATAATCATGTGAATTATATTAGTTTGGTTTTTAATATGGTCAATTATTTGGATGGTTTTCCTAATATTAAAACAGCCTTGCATTCCTAGTATAAATTCCACCTGGTCATAGTGAATAATACTTGTGATAACTTGCTGAAGTCTCTTTGCTAGAAATTTAAGATTTTTGCATCTATATTCATTAAGGAGATTGGTCTATAGTTTTCTTTCACTGTTTTTGGTCTTTCTGACTTAGGAATCAGTATCATGTTTGCATCATAAAAAAACTTTGGTAAGACTCCTTCTTTGCTTATTTTGTGAATAGTTTGTATAATGATGGGATGTTTGATAGAAATCACTTGTGAATTCATCTCGCCCTGGGGATTTTTAATTAGGGAGTTTCTTGATGATTGGATCAATTTCTTTTATTGATATGAGATTATTTATGTATTCTATTTCCTCTTTTGTTAAAATAGGCAATTTATATTTTTGTATTGATCCATTTCACCTACATTGTCATATTTACTGTCATATAACTGAGCAAAATAATTTCCTCTTCACTAGAGGTGAGATTGCCCTTTTAATTTTTGATACTATTAAACTTTTTTATTAATTTTTCTAACTCCCCCTCCCATAGTTAACTCGCATTTCCATTGGTTTTAACATGTGTCATCAATCAAGACTTATTTATATATTATTGATAGTTGCATTGGCGTGGTCCTTTCGGGTCCACATCCCCAAACATGTCCTCATCAACCCAAGTGTTCAAGCAGCTGTTTTTCTTCTGTGTTTCCACTCCTGTAGTTCTTCCTCTGAATGTGGGTAGCGTTCTTTTCCATAAATCCCTCAGAATTGTCCTGGGTCATTGCATTGCTGCCAGTACAGAAGTCCATTACATTTGATTTTGCCACAGTGTATCAGTCTCTGTATACACTGTTCTTCTGGATCTGCTCCTTTCACTCTACATCAATTCCTGGAGGTCTTTCCAGTTCACATGGAATTCCTCCAGTTTATTATTCCTTTGAGCACAATAGTATTCCATCACCAACATATACCACAATTTGATCAGCCATTCCCCAACTGAAGGGCATACCCTCACTTTCCAGTTTTTTTTTTTTTACCACCACAAATAGTGCAGCTATAAATATTTTTGTACAAGTCTGTTTATCTATGATCTCTTTGGGGTACAAACCCAGCAATGGTATGGCTGGATCAAAGGGCAGGCATTCTTTTATCGCTCTTTGGGCATAATTCCAAATTGACCTCCAGAATGGTTGGATCAGTTCACAACTCCACCAGAAGTGCATTAATGTCCCAATTTTGCCACATCCCCTCCAACATTCATTACTCTCCCCTGCTATCATTTTAGCCAATCTGCTAAGTGTGAGGTGATACCTCAGAGTTGTTTTGATTTGCATTTCTCTAATTATTAGCATTTAGGACACTTTCTCAAGTTCTTATTGATACTTTGATTTCTTTATCTGAAAATTGCCTATTCATGTCCCTTCCCCATTTATCAATTGGGGAATGGCTTGATATTTTATACAATTGATTTAACTCCTTGTATATTTGTGTAACTAGACCTCTGTCAGAATTTTTTGTTATAAAGATTTTTTCCCAGTTTGTTATTTCCCTTCTAATTTTGGTTGCATTGGTTTTGTTTGTAAAAAATTTTTTAATTTAATATAACCAAAATTGTTTATTTTACATTTTGTAATTTTCTCTAACTCTTGCTTGGTTTTAAAATCTTTCCTTTCCCAGAGATCTGACAAGTGTACTATTCTTTGTTCACTTAATTTACTTATAGTTTCCTTCTTTATACTCAATTCTTTCACCCATTCTGAATTTATCTTGGTGTAGGGTGTGAGATGTTAATCTAAACCTAATCTCTCCCATATTGTTTTCCAATTTTCCCAGCAGTTTTTGTCAAATAGTGGATTTTTGTCCCAAAAGTTGGGCTCTTTGGGTTTATCATAAACTGTTTTGCTGAGGTCACTTTCCCCAAGTCTATTCCACTGATACGCCCTGCTGTCTCTTAGCCAGTACCATACCATTTTGATGACTGCTGCTTTATAGTATAGCATCTGGTACTGCTAGGCCACCTTCCTTCGTGTTTTTTTTTCATTATTTCCCTTTATATTCTTGATCTTTTGTTCTTCCAAATGAACTTTGCTTTTGTTTTTTCTAATTCAGTAAAGTTTTTTGGTAGTTTGATAGGTATGGCACTAAATAAGTAAATTAATTTAGGTAGAATGGTCATTTTTAATATGTTAGCTCATCCTATTCATGAGCAATCAATGTTTTTCCAATTGTTTAGATCTAGTTTTAATTGTTTGGAAAGTGTTTTGTAGTTGTTTGTGTATAATTCCTGTGTTTGTTTTGGTAGATAGATTCCTAAGTATTTTATATTGTCTAGGATGATTTTAAATGGCATTTCTCTTTCTACCTCTTGCTGCTGTGATGTGTTGGAGATATATAGAAATGCTGATGATTTGTGTGCATTTATTTTGTATCCTGCAACTTTGCTAAAGTTTTTGATTATTTCTTCTAGTTTTTAGTTGATTCCCTAGGATTTTTAAGTAGACCTTCATATCATCTGCAAAGAGTGATAGCTTAATTTCCTCATTGCCTATTTTAATACCTTCAATTTCTTTTTCTTCTCTAATTGCTAATGCTAGTGTTTCTAGTACAATGTTAAATAATAGAGGTGATAATGGGCATCCTTGTTTCACATCTGGTCTTATTGGAAAGGCTTCTAATTTATCCCCATTGCAGATGATGCTTGTTGATGGTTTAAGGTATATACTATTTATTATTTTTAGGAAAGGCCCTTCTATTCCTATACTTTCTAGTGTTTTCAGTAGGAATGGGTGTTGTATTTTGTCAAAGGCTTTTTCAGCATCTATTGAGATAATCATGTGGTTTTGTTGATTTGCTTGTTGATATGGTCAATTATGTGGATGGTTTTCCTAATGTTGAACCATCCTTACACTCCTGGTATAAATCCCACTGATACTATTAATTTGATTCTCTTATTTCTTTTTTTAAATTAGATTAACCAATATATTCCCGATTTTATTTGTTTTTTTTTAAACCCTTGTACTTCGGTGTATTGTCTCATAGGTGGAAGATTGGTAAGGGTGGGCAATGGGGGTCAAGTGACTTGCCCAGGGTCACACAGCTGGGAAGTGGCTGAGGCCAGGTTTGAACCTAGGACCTCCTGTCTCTAGGCCTGACTCTCACTCCACTGAGCTACCCAGCTGCCCCCTTATTTGGGTTTTTTTCAAAGAACCAGCTACTAGTCTTATTTATTAGCTCAATAATTCTTTTACTTTCAATTTTATTAATTTCTCCTTTGATCTTTAGGATTTCCAATTTAGTTTTTATCTGAAAAATTTTAATTTGTTATTTTTCTAGTTTTTTAAGATGCATGCCCAATTCATTGATCTCTTTTATTTTTTTGATAGAGAAACTCAAGAATATAAATTTTCCCCTGAGTACTGCTTTGACTGTGTTCCATAGATTTTGATATGTTGTCTCTTCATTGTCATTTTCTTCATGAAATCAGTAATTTTTTCTCTGATATGTTCTTTGACCCAGCAGTTTAGAGGGATTAGCTTATTCAATATTTAGCTTCCAATTAATTTTGAATTTGCCTCTTGTTATGAAAACCCAAAGTCAAGGTCTTATTGATGGGTAAATCAAGGATAGCACTGTTATTCAGCTGAGATATGGGTGCAGGGATTTGCTTCCAACACCAGCTTAGCAAAGCTTCCTAGAAGGGGTTAGAATTCTCAGGCTTAACCACAAACCCTAGTAACAGCTCCTGGCTGTCTGTTGGCTTAGAGATAACTAGGAAGTAAGTGTTGACTTCCTGAAACTTTAGTCATGTCTATGACTTTAGCACTTGCCTGATCAGGAAATGATCAGCTAAACTGTTACTACCATCTGACTATGTTTAACAAAGGATGTTATCTTCAAAAGCAAGTTGTTTAATTCTTAAATAATTACTAAAGGCTTGGAGATTAACTGGGTTTATTTGGGTAATTAGACAGAAAGGTAAACTGGGAGTAGGAGAGTGGGAAGTAGGTAACTGATTAATCTTGCCTAAAGTATAATAAGTTATAATATTATTTAAATATAAAGATATCTTAGGTGCATAGTTCAATGGAATTTTGAGAGTCTCCCATTGACTCTGAAGCTTAATATGGAATCTGTTAGATGCTGAGCCCAGGGCTATGAAGTCTCCCTGGGTCAGAAGTTGAAGTAAATTTTGTTGGTTTGATAAATGATCTTGAATGAAATAAAAGCTCAGTGGCCATATCAATACAAAGGGTGATTGATATGGGTAGCAATATAGGTTAACCTTGCCTGCCTGCCTATACCAAAATCTTCCTCCTCCCAGGGCCCAGACAGCAGACACCCACCTGCCTCCCAAACCAAGGAAAGAAGAAATAGGGTTGAGGGGTCTATGCACTTGAATTTATACCCCTGTCCCAACTGTCAGATTGGCACATGCCCAGGGCTGCTTTGCCAGGTTCTGAGTTCTAAAGAGGCAAACTGCTTTTAGTACCTACAGAAAATGGCTGACTATTTCTGGATATTACACTCTCTATGAACCCTTATTAATTATAATTTTATCACATTATGATCTGAAAAAGTTACATTTATTATTCTGCTTTTCTGCATGTGTTTGCAACATTTTTATGTCCTAGTACATGATCAATCTTTGTATATGTACCATGTGTTGCTGAAAAGACGGCATATTCCTTTTTATCCTGTTCAATTTTTGCAGATATCTATTAACTCTAATTTTCTAACATTTCATTCACTTTCCTTACTTCTTTATTATTTATTTTTTGCTTTGATTTATCTAGTTCTGATAGAGGAAGGTTGAGGTCCTGCACTAATATGGATTTATTATCTATTTCCTCCCTTAGCTCCTTTAATTTCTCCTTTAAAAATATGGATGCTATACCATTTGGTGCATATATGTTGAGTACTGATATTTCTTCATAATTTATACTCCCTTTTATCAAGATGTAATTATCTTCCGTATCTCTTTTAATCAAATCTAATTTTACTTTAGCTTTGTCTGAGGTCATGATTACTATTCCTGCCTTCTTTATTTCAGTTGCAGCCCAATAGATTCCGCTCCAGCCTCTTACCTTTACCCTTTCTGTGTCTACTTGCCTCAAGGGCATTTCTTGTAAACATTTCTGATTTTTAATCCATTCTGCTCTCCACTTCTGTTTTATAGATGAGTTCATCCCATTTACATTCACAGTTATGATTACTATCTGTGTATTCCCCTCCATTTTTACTTCCTCCTTTAACTCCTGACCTTTCTTCTTTCACTCTTTCCCTCCTCTCCAGTGTTTTGCTTTTAGTCAGTGTCTCCCTCCTTCCCCCTCCCTTATGTTACATCCCTTTCCACCACCTCCCTTCTTATTCCCCTCTTACTACAGGGCCTTTTATCACACCCTTAACCTCTTCCTCCCTTGTACTACTCCCCTCCTCATCACTCCATTTCTTATTCCCCTTCTACTTTTCTATAGGATAAGATACAATTCTATACCCCAATAAATCTGGCTATTCTTCCATCTCTGAGCCAGTTCCATTGAGAGTAAGGTTTAAGTATTACCTGTCACCAGCCTCTTCCTCCCTTCCATTTTATTGGCCTTCTCCTTCCCCCCAACCCTCCACACTTCTTTATGTGATATATTTTACCCTATTTTACTTCTTTTCCTATTCTCTTAATATTCCTCTCTTTTTCACCCCTAGTTTTACATTTTTTGAGATATCATCCTAAACAGCTTACTACCATACCCTCTATGTATACTTATTCTAACTACTATGATAATGATAACAGTTTTTAAGAGTTACAGATATCATTTTTCCATGTAGGAATATAAGCCATTTGACTTTATTGAAGCTCTTAAATTTTCTCTGGTTTTTATTTGCCTTTTTATGATTTTCTTCAATTTTGTATTTGGGCATCAAATTTCTGTTTAAGTCTGGTATTTTCTTCAGGAATGCTTGGAAATCTTCTATTTTATTAAAATACCATATGTTCCCCTGGAAGAATATGATCATTTTTGCTGGGTAGTTCATTCTTGGTAGTAAACCCAGTTCCCTTGCCTTCCAGAATATCATATTCCAAGCCTTCAAGTTCTTCAGTGTGGAGGCAGCATCCCTTTGTAATCCTGACTGGGACTCCATAATACCTGAATTGTTTCTTTCTAGCTGCTTGTAAAATGTTTCCCTTGGCCTAGGAACTCTTGATCTTGGCTATAACATTCCTGGGAGTTGTCATTTGGGGATTTAATGCAGGAGGTAATCTGTGGATTCTTTCCCATCTCTATTTTACCATCTTGTTCAAGAATATTAGGACAGTTTTCTTGGATAATTTCCTGTAGTATTATGTCTAGGATTTTTTTTGGTCACAACTTTTGGGTAGTCCAGTAATTCTTAAATGGTCTCTCATGGATCTATTTTCCAAGTCAGTTGTTTTTTCAGTGAGGTATTTTATGTTTTCTTCTATTTTTTTCATTCTTTTGATTTTGTTTTATTGTTTCTTGAAGTCTCTTGAGGTCATTAGCTTCTATATGCCCAATTCTAATTTTTAATGACAATCCCTTCCATGAACTTTTGATCCTCCTTTTCCACTTGGTCCATTCTTTTATTGAAGTCATTCTTTTCTTCCTTTGACTTTTTTGCCTCATTTTCCAGTTCATCAATTCTGGCTTTTAAAAAACTATTTTCTTCTTTTGATTCATATGCCTCTGTTTCCAGATGACCTATTTTGCTTTAAAGGTGTTGTTTTCCTTTTCCTATTTTTCTTCAACCTGTTTTATTTGACTTTTTAATTCCTTTTGGCACTCTTCCAGAGCCTAAGTCCAATTCCCTGGGTTGTTTTTGTGGTGTTTTTTTTTTTTAAGTTTGCTTCAAGTTCCTTGGATCTCGTCATCCTCTGTTCTGTTCTTCAGTCTTTATCTCCATAGAAAGCTTCCAATCATGACTTCTTTTTTCTCTTGTTTACTCATGCCCCACCAGCTCCACCCCCCCCCCCCACTGTAAACTAGACCCTCTGTTGGTTTATTGGCAGGGCATTTGAGCTGCTCTGCTCTGGAGCACAATCTTCAATCTTCTGTCTTCTCTGCTGGTATACTGGTTGAACTAACCTGCTGAGCTAATATGCCCTGAGGACAAATCTTCACTGTAGGCAGCCACAGAGAAGGCCAAAAGTGCCCAGCCAGATGGCCCTGCCACATTCTTCCCCGCTAGCTGCTCTCAGAACCTTGGACCTTGCATTGTGGGTCTGAGGTGCCCCTTTGGGATTGCAGTCCCACCCTAGGATTCCATAGTCAATCATGTCTAATCACAGGTCTCAGAGCAGTAAGGGGGATAGGAGGTTCAGCCAGCCCAGATTTATTTCTCATCTTCCCCTTATATCATGGAAATTGACTCTCTCTCTCTCTCTCTCTCTTTCTCTCTCTCTCTCTCTCTCTCTCTCTCTCTCTTTCTCTCTCTCTCTGCCTACCTTTAAAGGTTGTATTCAGCAGGAGAGCCCTATAACCTGTCTTGTTGTTGGGTTTGAATTTCTGTCTCTTTGAAGTGCTATTTAGAGACTGGTATAGAAGGATAGTTAGAGAGTTTTCAACTTTTGCTGCTTCTAAGTCGCCATCTCGACTCCACCCCCATCTAGTCTTTTTGCTTCTAGTCTAGCTCCTCTTAAATCCATCCAACATACAACCATCAAATTAATCTTCCTAACATAGTACTGCAGTCATGTTACTTCTCTACGAATCTTTAGTGGCTCCCTCTTGCCCACCCTCCCTCCCCAAAAAAGTATAAACTCTTATTCCTGAGATTCAAGGCCCTCCACAAAATAGTTCCACAGTATTTGTTAGCATATCTCAATCTTACTCCCCTTTATATAGTCTATATACTAGTCAAGTGGAACTCTTCTCTAGGCCTCATTCTTCTCATTTCTCTTTTGTTCTAACCCCAATGTCTGAAATGTACTCTGTAATTCTCCTATCTCTCATCTGTGGAAGTTCCTCCCTGCAATCAAAACCTAACTCTGAAACTACCTTCTTAGTTATACCTCCCCTTACTCCATCTCTACTAGATTTTTTTCCAATCCTTTTTTTTTACAAGTGAGGAAACTGAGCCCTAGAGAGTTAACCTATACAAGATCACAGAGGTAGTAAATGGAAAAGCCAGGATCCAAAGCCTTGTCATCCAAATCCTGTACTTGTTCTATGATACTATGCTACTTTAATATTAAAAGGGTAGAAGTGATCTCTCCGTACTCAAATTTCTCATAGCCCTTTACCAAACCTTTCCATATTACTTATTTTACCCTTTTTCCATTATAAACCTTAGTTATTTGTGTGTTACATGTCTTTCTTTCCTTTCCTCCTTTAGTTTGAGAGCAAGGTATATGGCACATATTTAGTGCATAGTAGACACACAAATGCATTTCTTTCTCCCCTTGGCACAAAGGCTTCCTGTCTGCACTCTCCACTCCAGTCCATCATTCATATCATATCCAGAAGTATCATAAGTATTATTCTTACATAAAGAATCATAAGGTCTAATTTGAGTTGGGTTTTGGGAAGGATGTTTGTCAAATTGAATTAAATGAAGAAATTAAATTCTGCCTGAGAGATGAGGGGAGTCAGCAGAGTGAGAGATGGGAGCAGGATAACTGCTTCTTCATACTAGAAGTCTTTCTCCCCTTTACTCCAAAGTTCATTTAAAAAAATAACTCTTATCTTCCATCTTAGAATCAATAGTAACTATGGGTTCAAAAGCAGAAGAGCTGTAAGGGCTAGGCAATCAGAGTTAAGTGATTTCCCCAGGGTCATATGGCTAGGAAGTTTCTGATTCCAGATTTGAACCCAGGACCTCCCATCTTTTGCCTGGCTCTCTATCCACTAAGCCACACTGAGCACCTCCAAAGTTCATTTAATCCTACTCCTTCTATCCAAGCAAGATTCTATCTAGTCCAGCCACTAATATGGTCATGAACTGAAAAGAAATCATGTGGCAATCTGAAAGAGAGTAGACATGTTTCATCATCTCCTCTTCATTCAACTTCAATTAATCTTTTTAAAAAATTCTGAAACTTTCAGGGGATGGATCCTCAAGGACCTCTGAAAGTATATTTGCATGATACCAAACATCTGGAGAGAAAGAAAAAAATTGTCTATCATTGGCCCATTTGGTGCTAAACATCTAGTTCTTTAGAACCATCTGGATGCTAGGTTGGCTTTTATTTTTAACCCAGGTGTTCAGCACTATTGAGATAGAGACTAAATGTATTTTTACAGGTAGAATGAAAAATGAGAAATGGAGGGAGATGAAACAAATATACTAACACTAAGTGTGGTAGAATGAAGGAAAAAGGAAGGAATAAGCATTTATTATACATCTACTGTGTGTCAGGTATTTTGCTAATTACTATAAAAACACTATCTCATGTCAATCTTGAAACAACTCTGAGGTAGATAGTATTATTATACCCATTTTACAGTAGAGAAAACTGAGGCAGACAGGTCAAGTGTTCCTTGTCCAAGTTCACACAGCTACTAAATGTCTCAGATGAGATTTGAATTCGGGTTTTCCTGACTCCAGTCCCAGTGCTCTTTCTACTACACCACTCAACTGCCTCCCTCAGAGGGAGGATGGGAGAAAAGAATTGATACAGAGTAAGTATGGCTGAATGGAGGATGAAGAAGGAGAGAGTGAGGCAGCCAGTTTGTTTGCTACATGTAGAAATAAGGGAGAATGCACATCATGGTGTAGTATCTGAGTGTCAAAAGGTCCAAACTCTCATCTGAAGTCGTCCATTAATTTACTTCATGACCTTGGGAAAGTCACTTAACATTTCTGGGCCTCTGTTTCTTCATCTTTAAAATAGAGGGGTTAGACTAGACTCTTATTAAAGCCCCTTTCGGGTTTAGCATCCCATGATTCAGTGATTCTCAAGGATTAGATTTCTTCCTAATTAGAGGAAGGGCATGCAGCAGATAAGTATCTGGACCTTTAGGAATGGTCAGAGCTAGACCTAGGGAGAAGAGAACATAACCACCAACCAATGTGTACCCTGTGGCCCATTTTAAGCCTTTACAGACCTACAGAGATCATGGACCAGCTCTTCCCTTATTCACTGCCTGGGCCCCAGATTTCTTTCTCTTGTTTGTCAAGTTTCATGAACTTGAGACACATTGATGTTCATATGACATCTTCCTCTGGGGAATCATCCAGCCCCAATGCAGAAATCACTGGCGTCTTCGCTCTTCTGGATTAGGCAGGCAGCAGATTTGATCGAATCTGGCATCTAGATTTATGAAGCAGTCAATATTTATTGCAAGGGACAATCCATCTTCATGTCTGGCCCCCACACAGAGCCCAGTTCTATGTTGCCTGGCACACCCAGTGGCCTGAGCAAAATGGCCAGAGGAAAAAGACTCCCTTAGTGCTTAAAGCATCTTGGGAAGGTTGGTGAGGAAGAAAGGGGGATGAGAGACTGTTTGCTCCAAATAGACAGGATCTCTCTCAACTAGTCTCCTATTTCTTTGTGTTTGGGTAGTTGTCATACTCTATAATTTGCAGCCATACTCCTCATATTTGGGTCCTCCCCAACATTACCCCAGATTTAACTTATATTCTAGACATGGATCAGGATCCACTCAGAAGCACCAAAGGGTTTCCTTTACCAGTCAACCAGGGGATACTTTAGTTGAAAACAAAAGTCATTTAATTAAGCTAGCATAGCAAGATAAGTGACAGGAAAGACTTCACCCATACATTCATAGAAGTTTTTTCTCACAGGTTACTAACCACACCTTCATGGAAGCAGGAGATGTTTCCATATGGAACACATGGAACCAAGGAATACATATGGCAGGGAACTCATAAAAAGGACATGTGTATAGTGCCCCTCCCTCTCCCTAAGAAATTACTTTGTATTTATTTCCTATACATTTTCTATTTACATAAGTTGTCCTCTCACTCTCTTTCCAGAGAAAGAAGCTCCTTTTGAGTAAGTACTGCTCTGTCTTGCTTGGTTATTTTGTCCTTATATAGCAGCACATAGCAGCACGCCTGGCACAGAGTCCAGCACACAGTAGGTGATTCATAGGTGTTAATTGATTGGTTGGTTGATGGATGTAGCCAGGGCACTGGAATATCCAGAGAGTTTCTGTTCCCTGGCAGTGGTAGCAAGCAAACTACTTACTCCAATAACCTGAGGTCTTCTGATGCCATCTTCTCACTTCCAGCTGCTGACCATTGCTGGACACCTCTGCTGCCATCTGCTGGTCTTTGGCTGCTATATGCTCTCTGGAGGAAGGGTCTTCCAGGTCTTGAAGCTAATAATCCCAGTGGCTTTCGTTAGCCTTTTGTGAAACAACAACCTCCCACTACCTCCGGCATTTTATTTTATTTTATTTTATATAGCCCTTACCTTCTGCCGTAGAGTCAATACTATGTATTGCTTCCAAGGCAAAAGAGTGGCAAGGGGTTGGCAATCAGGGTGAAATGACTGGCCCAGGGTCACACAGCTGGGAAATGCCTGCAGTAAGATTTGAAACTAGGACCTCCATCTCTAAGCCTGGCTCTCAATCCACTGAGCTACCCAACTGCCCCCTATTTTATCAGGCATTTTAAAGTCTATATTTTGAATCACGTTTTCCTCTTGTTAGTTTTGGGCTTCCTGATCCCAGTCTCCTATTTTGACTTCAAGGTAGAAAATTCCTTTCAACTCCTTTAATGGCCTGAGAACCACTGTTTGTTGTTGTTACATCATTTACAACTGTCTGACTCTTCCATTTGGGGTTTTCTTGGCAAAGATACTGGAGAGGAACAGGTCCTGACAAAATGGTGGACTCCTCTCATAAGCCCCATATAACAGAGTAAAAAGAAAAGAAAATTGAGTTAAGTTTCATGTCCTTAGTTTAAGTACTTTTCCCCCACATTTCCATCAGCAGGACATGAGGAACATATGATAGGTTAGTCCTTTAAGAGGCTAACAGGCAAAGTTGCTTTACTTTAATTGGTTAAAACCCATGTAAATGACTGTGTCCTGGTCAGCTGCCTCTAGTAATTGGTCAATTGTGAACAAGAGGAAGAACTGATTCGAGTTAATGAAAGGGAGCCTGGTTGCTCCTATTTCTTGTTGTAACATCAGTTTCTTGTGAAGATGAAATAAGATAGCTTTTGCCACATTAATGCAGAGTTCAAGATTTTTTTAAGTAGGTGGTCATTCATCTCAATTTGCTATTTCCTTCTCCTTCTCCAATTTTTTTTAACAGATGAGGAATATGGGGTAAACAGGGTTAAGTGACCTTCCCAGGGTCACACAGCTAGTGTTCTGAGACCAGCTTTGAACTCAGGAAGATGAGTCTTCCTGATTTCAATATCAGCACTCTATTTACTATGTCACCTGGTTGCCCTCCTAGTATTACTCTATATTATTTCAAAACAGCCTGAAAGATCCACCAAACAAAACTAGAAAGAAGCTATCGAGCTAGGGGCACAAAGGTTTTGGGGGGTTTTGAGGTTGTTCGTTTTTTTAGCTCCAATAATGCCCTTAGTCAACAGTTTGGAGAAAGACCAAGAGGACCAGGTAAAGCTTGTGATCCTCAACCTAATTCTCTGCTTCTCCATTCCTGCCTTTGTTTTGCATTCTTGCCAGCAACAAAATCATTGGTGTCCCGACATTCTAATTTGTATTAAATTTATCCAGTGTGCATGTATAATCATCCCTAGAGATTATAAGCTCGTTGAGTACAGAGACAGGTTCTTATTTCAATTCAATTGAACAAATATTTATTAAGCGCCTACAAGCAACAAGGTGCTGTGTTATGCACTGAGAACATAAAGCCAAAAATTCAGTAATCCCTGACTTCAAGGAGTTTCCATTCTCTTGAGTGTTTCGAAGTGAGGGTTAGGATAGGGTGAGGACAGAGACAACATATACACAAAAGTAATACAAGCTCATTTGAGGAAGGAGAGAGGAATCACACAACTAGAAGACAAAAATCAAGAAAGACTTCAGGTAGGAGACAGTGCCTGAGATAAGTCTTGAATAAAAGTATTCTAAAAGGCAAAGTGAGGGAAGGTATTTTAGACACATAAAAACAAGAGGTTAAAAGATATCAAAAAGATACTGAATTGGGGGCAGCTACATGGCTCAGTGGATTAAGAGCCAGACTTAGGGACAAGAGGTCTTAGGTTCAAATCTGACCTCAGACTTCCTAGTTGTATGACCGTGGGTGAGTCACTTAACCCCCATTACCTAGCCCTTACCATTCCTCTGCATTGGAACAACATACAGTATCAATTCTAAGATGGAAGGTAAGTATTTTAAAAAAAAGATACTGAATTTAAGCAACAACATAGAGGTCATTTGGACTGGAATGTAAAATCTATGATGGGAAGAGTCATGAAACAAGTCTGGAAAGATCAGATGTATCCAGAATTTGGAGTTTATATTTCATCCTAGTTATTGTTCATCCTTAGTTTAGAAGAGAACCAATGACATTACAGGAAGATGACTAGACTCGGGTGTGAGTTATCTTTAAATGAGGCAAAGTTGCCTCTAGTGGTAACAAAGACACTGAAGATTCTTGAGCACAGGGTTATGTGGTCAAGCCTGTAGCTAAGGAAAATTATTCTGGCAACTATATGGAGGATAGACTAGAGAGGGGAGAGAATAAAAGCAAGGAGACCAATTAAAAGGTTGTTACAGTACTCTAGGTGAGAGTTAATGAAAGTCTGAACTAGGCTAAGGGTTCCCATCTGTCTCCTCCAGGGAAGGGACAGATGGAAGAGAAGTTGGAGGGATTAAATTGGCAAAACTGGACAGATGATTGGATATGACATTGAGGGAGAAGAAAGGCTTAAGTACCCATAAGACAATGGGGTGATCGTTTCAAAGGAGAAAAGTATATATTCAAATGGGTCTCCTATAGGATTGACTGTGAAAGACAGAAAGTAAGGCCAGAATAGGGAATCATAGATTTTAAGAATAGGGAGTGCTGGAGAGACCAGGGATTGTGGGGAGAAGAAAGAACAAGTTTAGGATGAGGAAGAAATGGAAGGGAAAGATAATTCCAATATGTGCAGCATGACTTCACATGGGTGGGAGGGAGGTAGAAAATAGGACCTCAAATTTTTTTCTCAATGATTATTAAATTCTTCACATGTAATTGAGAAATATTTAATGAAATAAACCAAGTATTTTTTTGAAAGATGAGAATTCTAGAGTTCAGAATCAAGAAGGTAGCCCAGCTGTAGGTGAAAGCAACATTTAAAGTATGAGCATCCCAATGGGTACCCGAGATGAAATGGAAATGAAGTCATTTGAGTTTAGGAGATTCAAGTACTAGGAAGCCAAATCATTTAAGGAAGCACCAAGTTAGATATCAAAGTCCTCAAGTATGAGAGAAGAGATTGAAGTGGAGAGGAAGACTATGGAGCAGGTACTAGATAGATAGATAGATAGATAGATAGATAGATAGATAGATAGATAGATAGATGATGGATGGATAGATAGATGGATAGATAGGTAGATGGATAGATAAAGATCAATAGATAGATATAGATATATAAATGGTAGATGGATGAATGAAAGCATGAGTGGATAAGTTGGTGTATAGATGTAGATGCAGGGTAGATGGATACCTTATTATGTGGCAGGCACAAGACCTGACCTCAAGTAGCATATATATTCTAGTGCTGGAAGACAATACATACAAAGAAGCTAGTAGGAGAGTGAAGGGGAGGGAGGAGGGGCAACTTGTCAGGGAGATTGCAGCAAATGACAAGGCAAAATTCTTACCCATGGAAAGGTATGCAGGAAAAGGAGGAGGTAGTAGAAAGCCTAGGGTAGAAGCCTGGATTTTACTGTGGTGGAGATAGTCAGAGACTAAGTTCATAAAGAGGAGACTTCAAGAAAGGTAACGCATTCCTTCCTTTTTCTCTTCCTTTATGATACAGCTCAGACACCATCTTCCACACAAAGTCTTTCTTGATCAGCCCAACTGCTACCCTCCCAAGGTGTTTTGTATAGATTTGTATTTATTAATTTTATATATGTTATATATATTCTACAAAATTATGCATATAGGTACTGTGTGTAAGTATACACACACACACTCACTCACATTAGAACATAAGCTCATTGTAAGTAAAAATTGTATCTTCCTTCTATTTCTGTCCTTAGCATCAAGTAGAATGCTTGGCACATAAAAGGTGCTTAATATTTGTTGATTAATTAATTTATCCTATACACAATAGGAACCACTTAGGGCTTTAAAATAATGAAATAGGGAGGTAAATGAGGAAGCTTAATTTGGAAACTGTGTGAATTATGGATTGGAACAAAGAGAGAATGTAAACAGTGAGACCACCTAAGAGGTTACTACAAATGTTTGGGTAAGAGGTTGTTTTAAAGGCTTGAACTATGGTGGTAGTTACAAGAACAGAGAGGATCAGACAGATGGTTACCAGATAGGATCAACAGGACTTAGAAACTCAATAAATGTCGGGGATAAAGGAGAGCAAAATGTCAAAGATGGCTTTAAGGTTGTTGATGGGTTTTGTTTTGTTTTTAATATGGGAGGATCCTGGTGCCCTCAAGAGAAATTAGGAAATTAAGAGGAAGGGAAGATTTGGGGAAGGTGGCAAGACATGCAGTTAGAGGCACTCATCAGGTTATTTGAAATTTGGAATTAGATCAGGGGTCAGCAACCTTTTTGGCTGTGAGAGCCACAAATGCCACATTTTTTAAAATGTAATTTTGTGAGAGCCATACAGTGCTCACAGTGCGCGCTCCTGTAACAGCACCTGAAAAAAAATTGACTTTATGGCTCCTGCAGAAAGAGCCATACATTGCTGACCCCTGGATTAGAGGGTACAGCTTGGTGGTTCAGTAGATTGAGAGCCATGCCTAGAAATGGGAGGTCCTAGGTTCAAAGCTGGCCTCAGACACTTCCTTGCTGTGTGACTCTGGGCAAGTCATTTAACCCCGATTGACTAGCCCTTACCACTCTTCTGTCTTAGAAACAATACACAGTTTTGATTCTAAGATGGAAGGTAAGGGTTTAAAAAAAAAGAAACTTGGGATTGGAGTTTGCAGGAATTGGCCCTAGAGACTGAGATCTGAAGATTATCTATATAAAGAAATATTGAATCAGTGACAGAAAATGAAATATCCAAGTGAGACTCTAGGAAAAAGAAAAGAAGAGAGTCAAGCTCAAAGCTTTAGAATATGCCCACAATTTGGAGGTGGAGTATAAAGATGAACACATGAGGATTTGGAGTCAGAAGAACAAGGTTCAAATTCTAACTCTTAAACCAATGTCTTCTGTCTTAGAATCAATACTAAGTATCATTCCAAGGGAGAAGAGTAGTAAGAGCTAAGCAATGGGGATTAAGTGACTTGCACAGGGTCATACAGGTAGGACATGTCTGAGATCTGATTTGAACCCAGGACCTCCTGTCTTTAGACTTGGCTCTATATTCCTTACTTTCAGATTGTAAACCTAAACAACTATGAGGATGCTTCTCTTTTAAGATATAGGGGGAGGTATAATTAGAAAAGAATCACAAAGGTAAGAAATTGGGTTTCCCCCTGCAGAATGGTAAATACTAGAAGTAGTTATCTGTAGGGAACCCGAAAACAGAGTTAGACAGAGGCAAACATAAGCTGCCATCATAAGAATGATGAAGGAACTGTAGCTGGAATAACCATAGCTTTGACTATACAGACCTCAGAGGCCATTTGAGTTCTAAGATCAAGCAGAATAACCAAAATAGAATTCCAAAGGGAAACCAGAAGTAGGGATGACCCTAAGTAGGAATTTTAACCACAATCTTCCCTAAAGAAGCTCCAATTCTATCCATACTCCAGGAATTTCCCTATTGATATAAGGTTTTATTTGGTTTTGTTTTCCTCTTACTACTGAATTTGGTTCCCGATCATATTTACATTCTTATAAATTTTGTATTAATCATGTTTAGGTTCACATTGCTTATCAGTTTCTATAGTTCTTAGCATGTGAGCTGACTCAAATACCCTCTGAAGTAAGACAAAGTCAGGTGGTTACATACCTATTTGGGTGGGGGCATGAACCATAATGTGGTTATTGATGATTTGTCAAGATTTAACTTGGTTTACCCATACACACAAGTTATACAAGCATAATGAAGAAGACAATTGTCACATAAAAAGTTATATGGGTAGTATAAAGAGTACTAGATTCAGAAGAGCTGGATTCAAATTCTGTTATTACTTATATGTTATTGTATATATAGCTCATTCAGCCTCTCTGTCATTACTTGTAGAAGGACGTCTTATTTAGGTACAGGATAGAATAGATAGCCTCTGAGGTCTATGTAGTCAACGTTATGGCTACTCCAGCTGTAAGAGCTAAACTATAAGGAAAGCTGAGTGCCACAGAATCAACACTTTCAAATTATGGCATTGAGGCAGAACCAAAATGGCAGAAAATTTACATGGATCCATCTAATCTCTATCAAATTACTCCCCGAAAAGTATAATATAATGCCTCAGAATGAATTTTGGAGCAGCATAATTCACAAAAAGATGAGGTAAAGGGTTCCGGGTTAAGATGGCGGCAGAGTAAGAAGCAGCTCTTAACCTCTCCTGACCGAAACACACAAAACTCCTCAAGGGGACATAAAAACAAGTCCAGACGAACGGAGGAACCCCACAACAGGGCACAGCGTGGAAGGTACGTGGAATTGAGGCATTTCCATGCTCTAAAGGGGTGAAACAGCTCTCACTAAATCTCGGGCTGAGCAACCACCCCACCCCCACCCCCTCCACACACAACACCTATAGCGCCGAGGCCAGCTAGGAAGAGGTGGAGCAAGTTTGGGGCACCCATTGAGTCATTGGCGGCTACGGGGCCTGTTCCTGAGAGCGGCAGTATTTGGGACCCCAGGAAGCTAGCAAGCGCACGTGGAATTTGAACGCGAGAGCAGGACACCGGGAGCGGACGCAGGGCGCAGAGCGCGGGCTGAGAGCGCAGGCACTGGAGGAGGCGTGGGTGGAGGCAGACACAACCACCAGCTAAAGCTCTGAAACCCTGAGTGGGAAACCAGTGCAGACGGGCATACGACTGTGGAAGCAGCGCCCTGAGACTTGTAAAGAAACCTCCAGCAGAGGATCAAGCAAGGGGGTCCACCAGGGGGCTTGACCTTGGAAAAAACCAGACAGACCTCAGGAGCCAATAGACCGTGGACAGACACTGAGCGCAAGGATAAACCTGAGAAGCTGCTGGGCTAAGGATGGCTACCCAGTCTCAGGAAGCTCAGAAGAGAGAGATTAACAACAAGAAAAAGAAGTCTTTAACACTCGACAACTTTTACACAGAGAAAATCCAGACAACCAAGCAAATAGAGGAGGAGAACAAACAAGCATCCAGACCCTCCTCAAATAAGGAAAACTCCTCACAAGCTATGGAAGAGTTCAAAACTGAGATTTTGAGGAAAATGGAAGAGATCTGGCAAGAAAATAACAGTTTAAAAGGTAGAATCTTGCAATTGGAAAGTGAGGCTCAGAAACCAAATGAACTGATAAGCAAATTGAACAACAGAAATGACCAGATTGAAAAGGAATACCAGAAGATTATAGCCGAAAACCAGAAGATTATGGCCGAAAACCA
>NC_058133.1:480085277-480120786 GCF_016433145.1 Gracilinanus agilis | reverse complement strand
CTCTCTCTCTCTCTCCCTCCCTCTCTCCCTCCTTCCCCTCCTCTCTTTATCTTGTGGTCTTGTGGTACCTCTTCTATTCTGCATCACTTCTCAATGATCACTACTAATCCATATTTCTGGTACCCGAGGATTGAGTTCACCTGGGACAGGTAACTTGAACTCATCAAGAACAGGTTGATGTTCACTTACTATTTTTATCTTTGTCTTTGGTATTCCTGTACCATAGTGGTTTTTTCATTTCTAGTCCATAGACTATACTCTTTGGGTCTAATACATCAAAAACAAGTGAGCATCATTGCCCTTCTATCATCGATCATCATCTTATCCAACCCTGAGTAAGAGACTTATCCCTTCTGCAATTTTCTTCTTTCCCCCAATATAACTTTTTAAAGTGTTCTTTTGACCTTTGCTTTCCTCACTAGATCTAGATCATCTTGGACAATAGCACTTTTGACACTATTTTTCCAAGACCATACCATAATTTTGCATTTATCCTGGGTGATCTGCCATTCCTTCTCCCTATCTGTAGCTATTTTCTTAAAATTTGTAGGTTGGTTGTGTTTCCACATCAGTTTCATTGGACTCTTTTTCTTTCCTTACTAGAGTTATCTTTGTGTCTCTGGAATTTCCACCTTGAGAGTTTCCAAGACCTCTTGAGCTATCTTTCCCTTTAACAGAGCCCTTGAAAATTTCACTTCTAAGATCTAGTTATGCCTGGCTTTCCCTACTTTATCAGAAACTCTTATATGTTAACAGTTGCTTCTTTCCAAGCTTCCTTGCTTTTCCGCCCCAGCAACCAATGTTTCCTTTCTGGTAATAATGAGATCCAAACTAGGTAGGAAGAGAAAGAAATATGCATTATATTAAATGCTGTGCACTGTGCTAAGAACTTTACAAATATTATCTCATTTGATTCTCACAACAGCCCTGCAAGGAAGGTACTATGTTTGTTCCCATTTTACAGTTAAGAAAAATGGCAATTAAGTGGCTTGCCCAGGGTCACACAACTAGGAAGTTTTTGAGGCAAGATTTGAACTCAGATCTTCCTGACTCCACATCCACCACACCATGTAGCTGCCTACTAACTAGAATTTCTTTGGGTTGATTCTTACATATTTTGAAAGATGAGATAATCATTAAAGCAAGTAAAGAAATGATTCATTTTTGGCAGAGAAAGTATTCTAGCAGATGTCCGGATAATTGAAGTAAATCATCACTATTCTATCATGCCTTCATGCCAGATTTGTGATGGGTTTCCTAAGGTTCCCATTCATTTCCTCTTCATATACAGATGGTGTGGAGCACAGCCCAAGGACATGAATGCTTTCTCTTCTGCTTCCACTGATCTTCATCTAAATATTCTCTACCATGCTTAACTGCCCTGGTTTCTGGATTTCCTCACATGAGTATATCTTCTTAATTTTTAAGGTTCATGCACCACCATCTTCATTTTACCAGTCCTGAATCTTCTTTTTTTGGTGAAGAAATGACATATTCTAATGGACAGAGCCTTGACAGAGTCAGGGAGATTCAGGGAGACCTGGATTCAAGTACTGTCTGTAACTTGTGGTGTCTGGATAAGTTGCTTAATATATCAGTTTCCAAGGCAGAAGAGCAGATGCCGATGATCTCCATTTGAAGAAGGGAGTTTCCTCAGTTTCCTATACCAATGAAATCACAGGTCCAAAATTTTTATAAGTATATTCCCCCCTCCAGAGATATGACTCATCCCATCAAGGGTCAGTAAGTACCTATGAGGTCACATTTGCCCTTTTGCATTGGATATGTAGGTCACTTTGATGCCTAATCATACTTTCTAAATGTGAAAGGCAACTCCTTTCCTGCCTATGTCCTAGGTCCATCTCCATTGGCCTCAGGTCCAAGCCACTACACTAGAAATAATAGTGGGAGCAGAAGACATTATAAAAGTTTAAGAGGGAAGGGTTCATTCTGTGTATTTGTATCTTCAGGGGAGAGGAGAGAATGTTGCTCTTGCAGTCAGAAAGGCCTTAATTAGAATCCTACCTCAGACACTTTGTAGTTGTACAACTCTAAGTCACATCACCTTTTTTCTGCCTCCGTTTCTTCATCTGTAAAATGGGGTTGAATAATAGCACCCATCTCTTTGGTTAGTTGTGAGGATCACATGAAATAATATAAAGGGCGTTCCATAGTTTTGTGCAATTTTGAGCATTAATAGCTATTATTTTGGGACAGTTAGGTGGTACAGCGAATAAAGCACCAGGTCTGGAGCCAGGAGAACTTGGGTTCAAATCTGATCTCAGATACTTCCTAGCTATATGGTCCTGGGCAAGTCACTTAACCCCATTTGCCTAGCCCTTGCCCTTCTGTGTTGTAGAGTATTGCTGAGACAGAAAGTAAGAGGCTTTTAAAATAGCTATTATTTTCATTGTTTTATGTTTTTGTCACTTAAAACTACTGTGGGGATATCCAATGTGTAAATTTTTGGTGATCTTAAAGTGCTACTATAAATGCTAGCTATTAGTCTCATAGCAGTGTCTAACATTTCAGGGAAGGAAGAAAGATTGGATGAGGACATAGATAGATGTGGTGTCCTCAGAGGTCATCTTCTCTAATCCCAAAATGAACAGAAATGCCCTCTACAAATCCTTAGCAAGTTATGATTCAGCAGAGCTTGGATTAAGGTCGCCTCTAGTGATGGGGATACTCACTCTTCCCCACAAAGTAGCAAATGAGGTCATCTGCAAAGAGTAAAGGAGGAAGAAGTAGGGTTGAGGGCTGGAGGAAAGTGGAAAATGTGTAGAATAACAGCTCTCAATCAACCCATTAGAAGCCTTGAAGGGGTAAATTTAAAGTCATCTAAGAAATAAACCAGGTCCAGGTTAATTATTACAGAAGGTATCATGGTCATGGACCTAACCAGTCTGCTTGTTGTGACTTTGTCTAGCCAAACTCAACTTCTCTCTCCAGCCAGGCTAGACACCACACCACCCAATTCACCAAAACTTTGAAGAAAGGAATCTTTTCCTTATCATCTCTTCAGAGCAAGAACCAGGTCATTGGACTTGAGATTCTCCTGAGAACAGAGTCAATATTCTAGTCCTCTGGACATGGGAAAGAGTGATGGCTTTAGACTTAGAAGAACTTAGTTTGAATCCTGAGGTTTGCCTCTGTGATCAATTGTGTGATCCTGGACAGTGCACTTCACTTCACTGAGACTCAGTTTCCTCATCTTAAACAAGGTGGTTAAACAAGGATGGCTTGTGATGTCCCTTTCAGCCTGAGATCCACAATCCTATAATCCTATGTTTCTCAAAGGCATCTAGTTGGAGCCTCAGCCCAGGGAAGGAGGAAACATCCCAGACCCTGGGAATAATGATTGACAACACCAAGAAGTCAGCCACCTTCAATCATGCTGGGAGATGACACTGGTTTATACGGATTTCACATTAGGCTATATTAATTTATCACAGTGATTGAGACTCACACGCCCCAAACTGAAGGAATTCTAACTTGAGGTTCTCTCAGCAACTGTAACCTGGCAACCCACCCCAAGGTGTTGGCAGGAGGTCACATTTCCCAGGATCTTATTGGATGAGAGATTTTCCACATTCACACACCTTCAGCAGTGGGGCCCTGTGGGCTTTCAGGAAGGAAGAGTAGGGCATTTCTACATTCGTCTCCAGAGTAGGTTCACCTCCCCATGAGCTCTAATCAAATTATTTTCTTTTCTCTTCAAATCTCTCTTCCTTTTCACTTAACTATTTTTCCACTAATATCATTCACCCAGTTTCCCATGTATGAGATGTTGGCACAGTCTGACTCTTCTCTTTTTCACCTCATATCTAATCAGTTACCAAATTTT
The DNA here is from genome assembly GCF_016433145.1 of Gracilinanus agilis. Classification (NCBI taxonomy): domain Eukaryota; kingdom Metazoa; phylum Chordata; class Mammalia; order Didelphimorphia; family Didelphidae; genus Gracilinanus; species Gracilinanus agilis. The sequence goes on along the minus strand of NC_058133.1, from coordinate 480,116,939 downwards.
GTTGATTCTCCCTCCAAAATATCACTCAGCTCTGTCCTCTACTCTCCATCCATACTCCATTGATCTAACAGAAACCCTGATTACAATTCACCTGGATTAGTGCAATAACCACCTAAAAGATCTACATGCACACACACACATTGATCACCTTCCAAACTCCTGCCAGAATTACCTTCTTTATACATGGATCTGGTCTTGTCACTTATTGTTCAAGAATCTTCAGTTATTCCCTCTCAGATTAAAGTTCAGATGCCCTCAATTGACATTAAAAACCCTCTACAATCTGACAAATTACCAAACCTTCTCACCTTTAACTGGCTATGTGACCTTGAGCAAGTCAAATTCTTCATCTATAAAATGAAGAGGTTTGAAGAGATTGAAGTCTCATTTCATTCAAAATAAATCTTTTAAGATTTTCAAAGCACTTTACAAATATTATCTCATTTAATGTTCACAACACCCTTGGGAGGGAGGTGATATTATGATTCCCTATTATAGATTAAGAAACCAAAACAGAAAAAGGTTAAATGACTTGCCCAGGGTCACACAGTCAACAAGTGTTTGATGTAATATTTGAACTCACGTCTTCCTGTCTTCAAATGCAGCACTTATCCATTGTGCCACTTGGCTGTTTTCTAAATTTGTGATTACAAAAGTGGAGTGACAACAACAGCAAAGCATACAGGGCTTTAAGGTTTCCAAAGCACTTTACAAACGGTATCCCACATAGGAATATGGAATATATATTGCATGAAAATGCTGATATAACTTATATCAGACTATTTACCACCTGGATAAGGGAAGAAAGGAGATAATCTGACTAGAAAAATGTCAGTAAAGAATTGTCAGAAATTGTTTCTACATTCAATTGAAAAAAAACTAAGTGAAGTTTAAAAATAGCATCTCATTTAATCCTCACTATTATTAACTTCATTTTACAAATTGGGAAATTCAGGCTGAGAGGATAAATGACCAACTAGGGCTTGGTTTATTGTTTTATGAGTTATCTTGACTTTTAAAAGTGTTAAAAATTCAGATTAAACTTAAAAAACATTGTCAGGGATACTTTTTTCTTTCAGAGACCCAGTTGTTAAATGTTTAACGGCACAGCCCTGCCCTCACCCTCCACCCACTCCAACAAGACCCCCCTTATAGCAAAGCAATTCAGCTACCTGTCAGTCAAGTCTGACCAAGCATAGCTCTTTCCACATCTATAGCCCCATTGAGAGGCAGAAGGTAGACGCCAGGAGCAGGTTAACAGGAGAATGGCATTATTATTTTGTTGTTCAACCTTTTCATTCATGCCCAACTCTTTCAGGTCCAATAGCTGGGCAATGGAAAAAACACTTGCTAAAGAATGGACCTGGGTTCAGATCCTGTCTCTGACACCTACTACTTATATGACTCAGGATAAGTCACTTCACTAGTTGGACCATTAGTATCATCGTCTATAAAAGGAGAGGATTGGATTAGATGGACCTGAGGTCCCTATCAGCTCTTGATCTACAATCCTATGGAGTCACAATTGGTCCCTGCATTGATCACAGTCCTGAAGTCTGTCACTGACAATTCCCTTAACATTACTGTGCTTATTGTGCATATTTGGGTGCACCTGTGTCAGCTTATAATTATAGTTATTTGTATGGATGTTGTATGCCCTCTTCTAGACTATAAACTCCATCAAGGCAAGTCTGAACTCAAATTTGTATCTGACCCAGTGTCTAAAAAAGGATTCGACATATAAAAATTCTTAATGATTATTCCTTGAGTTGTACAGAAATTAAGTACACCTATTTCACAGAGGATGCCAGGGGGAGGGGTTAGTTTGGTTTTACAATGGGAGAGAGTAGGCTGGGTCTTTCTTTTCTATTTTTATTTATATCTTTTGTTTTTCTATCACCTACATTCCCAATATATCCCTCTCTGCTCCTCCTCCCAGAGATCTGTGCCTAGTAACAAAGAAATAAAAGAGACAAAACCATTTAGCGAAACTAACCAGTACATTGAAAAATTCTGATTTCTTTTGCAGGGCTCCACACCCCAAATCTCCCAATCCCTGCCAAGAAGGAAGGCAGCAAGTGTGGAGCAGGCTGGTGTGAATTGTGTGTATACACATACTTATAGAGCTGATTATATGGATATAGATGGAGAAAGTCCTTTGGAAAAATCAGAACAGTTCTTTTCCTAATTCCTCCACTTTTATAAATTTATTTTTTTAATCCTCACTTCTATCTTAGAATCAATACTGTATACTGATTCTAAGGCAGAAGAGTGGTAAGGGCTAGGAAATAGGAGTTAAGTGACTTACTTAGGGTCACACAGATAGGAAGTATCTGAGGCTAGATTTGAACCTAGGTTCTCCTATCTGTAGACTCGGTTCTCAATCTACTGAGCTATGTGCCCATTCTTTAAAAAAAACAACAACACATTTACCTTTTCCTTTAGTATTAATTCTAAGACAATAGAGCAGTTTTAGTATAAATTCTAAGACAATAGAGCAGTAAAGGCTAGGTAATCAGGGCTAAGTGACATGCCCAGGACCATATAGCTAGGACCTATCTAAAGCCAAATCTGAACTCAGAACCTACCAGACTCCAGACCTGGCACTCTATGATTAGGATATATAGCTGCCTCAGTTCCCCCCACTTCATACACCCAATCTTTGCCTTAAAAGGCTGTTTTAAACATAACCTCTATGCCATGTCCCCAAAGGTGATTCTCACCAATATTTGATGACTCCCTGACCAATGCAGCCCTGGGCATAGAAAGATAAGATGGAGAGAGAAATTAGACCTGTGATTTCCTGGGCTTCTATATAAGGAAACATCAATGCAAGTCAGACTTTCTCTTAATCTTAAAGGTTTACCTGGACCACTATGAAATGAAGTGACTTACCCAGATCATTTAGCCAATACATGTTAAATATAAGATTTGAACCCAAATCTTGCTGCCTTAACGGCCAGTTTTCCATCTACTATGCTACACTCCCTTAGAGATCATCTATCAGGGATCCTAATCTAGGATCCATAAACATTTTTTTAATTTTGATAACTATATTTTTAATATAACTGTTTTCCTTTGTAATCCTATGTCTTTTAGGTATCTAAAAACATTATTCTTGAAATGGGTCCAAAAGCTTCCCCCCAGAAGGGGCCCAAGACACAAAAATAGTTAAGAACCCCTGAATTCTAGTTCATTTCCCAGCCCTGAACATCAAGTTTCCTTAAAGGGGGCCTCCTAACTCACTAAAGGTGACTGATTACTTCCCAGAAGCCAAGGGGCTCAGGGATCCCAACTAACATGATTCCATGTTGTTTAAGCTAGGGCTTGTGGGGAAAGGCTATGAATCCTTCTGAAAGCTTGGTGGAAAGCCAAACTGGGAAGTCTGTAAAACCAGTTTGGTGGTGATGTCAGAGAATCATGAGCTTCCTCTTTGGGCGAAATTGCACAAACACACCCACACCCATTCGTGTACAAGTCTGCTGTAAGATATCCCACAATTATCTCTGAGACCAGTGCTACAGAATGTCAATCCCTGTTAGGTGATGGCAACACCTACATCTGGTAAATGGGGAGAGAGCAAGAAAAGAGTTCTGGTGTGGGAAAATGAGCAGAGTAGCTGAGTACAGCTCAAGTCCAGTGGTCCAGTGGCCTGGGAAGTACTTCAGTTCTCTGCTGGTTCCCAGCACATACCTCTTCCTGGAGACATCTCAGCTGATTCTCTCCTACTTTTCAAAGAATGCATTTTCTAGGAAAGGGGTGTCCTGAGTCTCTGTGCATGCAAATAGGAGAGGGGTGATGGAGGAAAGAAAGATTGTTGGATTCTGTTTTCTTCTCCTTTTCTCCTTATTTTTTGGAAACTGTCCGGGGCTGCAGCATTGTTGCTGATGGCTGTGGTACGCCTGCTACAATCAGTACTATTTCTAGGCAAAGAACTAATTTACTGCATGAACGACTTTAGCTCAAAAGAAGAAATAGGGACAATCAAAAGTCCTGAGGGAGCAGAATAATAGGGTAATTTACACGGGAAGATGAGGGAGATGGGAGAAGCATGCAGGGTAATTCTTTTGCATAATCTTTATTTTATTTTTGAGCCCTTTTCTTTTGCCTCTCTGGGGGGCTAAGCCAGACCCATGGAACCCATTTTCCATCCCCTAGAGTGATATTTGAATGGGAGGAAAGGTCAAGGGAAGTGGGGTGACTGGGGCTGAAGGAGAGAAAGTCTAAAGATGACAATTACCATTTTCAGAATCTTCTTGGACAAAAAGAGTTTTGGGGGGTGTTTGCTGTGTGGGAAACACCAGAGCTGGACACTTGGGGTGGAGTTGAGGTAGAGGGTGGCAATGGGAGACTAGATCAGTAAAAAGACAGGACCCAGATTCTAGAGGAAAAGGGACATCTGGCATATGGGGACAGCATGCTTGTTAATGTGCTGGGCATGTCATAGCAGGTTTTTACTGGTTATAGTATCATAGATCATCAAAGCTGGAAGGAACTTTAAAGGTCATTGGATCCAACCAGTCATTGGATCCAGCCCCCTCATTTTACAGAAGAAGAAATTAAGACCTAGAAAGGATAAATGACTTTCCCAAGGTCATACAGCTAGTTGATAATACTTGGGACTAAGCTAGCAAGGTGTGTTGGCAGCCAACTCCTACTGGCTCAAGAGAGCTAATTATTAAATATTCAGTTTAAGTATGTACATCAAATCATCAAATACAAAATACAAATCAGGGCTTGATTTATTATTTTGTTGATTGTCTAGACTTAAGAAATTAATAGAGAAATGCTACTAATAATGCAGTTTTAAGTAATAATAATAATTCAGATTAAACTCAAAACCATGTTGTCACACAGTTATTAGAGAGCTAATTGCTAAACATTTACCAGTACACCATTGCCCAGAACCTAAGTCCCAATTTCCCATCCAGTGTCCATGCCAGGTTATATCCAACCTTTCTTCAGTCCTTTGGACATATCTGACTCTTCTTGACCCCATTTGGGATTTTCTCGGCAAAGATACTGGAGTGGTTGGCTTTTCCTTTTCCAGCTCATTTTATAGATATAACCAAGGCAAAGAGAGTTAAGTGACTTGTCCAGGGTCGTACAGCTAATAATTTTCCAAGGCCAGATTTGAAGTCATGAAAATGAGTCTTCTGATTCTAGGCCCTGCACCCTAATTGGCCACCTAGCTACCCTGCCCTAATCCAAATGTTGGGTAAGTATTCCTTTTTGAAAGGCAAAGGAGAGAAAATTACTTCTGTATCATTAACCTGGCCAAAAACAGCCTTAGAAACACAACTGAGCAAAGAATACTATGTTCCTTCCTCTCCTTCCAATATTTATGGCAGTATAATCAGATTAAGAGAAACACCAAGGAAAGACATAGAAAGGAAGAAGATGTATAAAGGAGCAGCAGATTGTAGTATATGCAGGGAGGAGGTTTAGTATAGAGAAGGTGGGAATTAGGGGTACTAATAGATCCAAACGGATATCTCTTAGATTGGTTGTCATGTCTGACAGTTTGAAGGAAGATGAGGCTGACTGGCTATCCCATGAATATTTGTGGAGAATATCCCACCCCTCCTCAGCCTCTGTTAGAGATCAGGGGTTGCCTAGTCAAATGAAGAGAGTCAGTACAGAGGTTCACAGTTGGTAATATATGAAGTGGGCAAAATATGGTCTTCTATGAAGAATTCAGGCAAGAAGAAGGAAAGAAGGAAGGAAGGAAGGAATGAAGGAAGGAAGGAAGGAAGGAAGGAGGGAGGGAGGAAGAAAGGGAGGAAGGAAAGAAGGGAGGAAGGATATGACAGGGAAGCCATAGGAGTTAGTTATGCTTTATTTATGCTTTATTTCTCAAAGTTATGCTTTGAGAACAGAAAAGCAGTAGTTTTCATCAATAGTCCTAACAAGGGCATCTGTTTCCCTCTCCATCTTGACTATTTGATGAAATAGTTCAATTCTACAACATCTTTTTTCTCTCAAATTCCTTGATTCTTTATTCTATCAAAGATTTTCCTTTGACAAATTACAACTTTGAAATATTCCCACCATCAGCACCTTCACCCCTACTCATGTACTACTGCATGAAGCTAGAGAAAATCATGACTCTATCCTGACAAGGCTCACTATAGGTTTATCACATAATCTCAAATGGGCCTTCACTGTAGTAAGACAATCCCTTTATACCTCTCTAATTAATTCACTATTCCAATCAATACAGTGGTTTTTCCAAAATTTTCTATCCATCTTCCAATTATCCAAAATTTTCTTTCCCCCTAACCTTTCAGCTGAGAACTTTGTTTCATGTTTCACTAGAAAAATTAAGGTTGTTTACAGAGAACTTCTGTTCTCCCCCATTCTTCATCTCACATTACTCCAAAGCATTCTGCTACTTTCTTCTCATTCATTATTGTTTCACATGAGGAGATGGCCCTTCTCCTTTCCAGTCACCAATTAAATCTTAGTTGCCATATCTAATGACCTTTTCTCAATTCTTATGCCTCTTGACCCCTCTAGAGCTTTTGACACTGTCATTCAACCTTTCTTCTCCTTGATATTTTCTTCTCTCCACGTTTCATGTCATTGTTCTCTGCTTGTTCTCTTCCTTCTTATCTCCTCTGACTTCTTCATCCATTGCATGCTGGCTAACTACAGCAGCCCCACAAAGCTCTGACTAGGGTCCACTTCTCCCTCTATATAATTTCATTTTGTAATCTCATTAGGACCTTTGTTTTTAATTATCTCTATGCAGATGATTCTTAGACTTATTTATCCATTATTACCTTTTCTTATGACCTCCATTCTTGCATTTCCAACTGCTTATTAGACACTCTGAAAGGGATATCTTATTGGTATCTTAAGCTAAATATATCTAAAAATGAATTCATAATCCTTCCTCTAAATCCTCTCATCTTCTTAACTTCCCTATTACTGTTGACTTTTTAAAAATGTACTTTTGTGTCATAATAACAATTCCAAGACAAGAAGGCTAGATGAGGTAAATGGAGTTAAATGACTTGTCCAGGGTCGCACTCCTAAAAAGTGACTGAGACCAGATTTGAACCCAGTACCTCCTGACTCCAGGCCTAGTACTCTATCCACTGTGCCACCTAGCTGTCCTTCCCTACTACTGTCAATAATACAACCATTCTCCCCAATGCCCAGGCTTACAACCTAGATGTCATCCTCAGACTCTTCACAATCTTTCACACACAAACCCCATATCCAATTATTTGACAAGTCCTGTCTTCTTCCTTCATAACTTCTTTTCTGAAATTGCAACCATGCTGGTACAGACCTTCATTAGCTCATAGTTGGACTATTTTAATAGCCTTCTGTTTGGTTTCTATGCCTTAAGTCTTTCTCTATTCCATTCTACCCACCTCTCAGCTGTCAAAATGATTTTCTAAAGCACACACACATCTCACCATATTGCCTCTATTCAAACATCTCCAATGGATTCCTTCAGAACCAAATACAAAATCCTCTGGTCTTTGAAGCCCTGCATTACTCCTTCCCTTCCTAAATTAGCAGTCTTCTAATATTTTATTCCTTTCCACAAACTCTGTAATGCAGTCACCCTGGTCTTCTTAGTGTCCTTCACGAAAGACACTCCATCACCCAACTCTGGGCATTTTCATTAATTGTTCCACTTACCTAGAATTCTTTCCCTATTCCTCTTCCTCTCCTAGCTTCCTTCAAGTCTCAGCTAAAGTCTTACCTTCTGGAAGCCTTTCCCTTAAGTCCTCCTTTATTTTCTTTCCTCTGAAACTATCCCTAATTTATCCAGTTTATATCTTGTTTTCATTTTCTTGTATAATTATTTTCATATTGTCTCTCCCATTAGACTGAGTTCCTTGAGAGCAGAGACTGTCTTTTGCCTTTTTTTGGATCCCCAGAACTTAGTACAGAGTTTACCACATAGTAAATGCCTAATAAAATCTTCCTTCAATTGAAGGGATGACCATCAATCGGGGGAATGGCTGAACAAATCATGGTATGTGATTATGATGATGGGGTACTATTACGATATAAGAAATGATGAGCAGGATAGTTTCAGAAAAACCTGGGAAGACTTCTATGAACTGATGCAAAATGAAGTGAAGAGAGACAGGAGATTATTTTACACAGTAACAAGCAGAGTATGGTGATTAACTATAAATGACTTAGCTATTCTCAGCAAAACAATGATTCAATTCTAAAGGAATCATGATGAAAAAATGCTACCTGCCTCCAGAGGAAAAAACTGATGGAGACTGAGTGCTAATTGAAACATACTTTTTTTAAACTTTATTTTTCTTGTTTTTGTTTTTTGGTCAATGTTCTCTTTTGCAACATGGGTAATATGGATATATATTTTCCATGATTTCACATATATAGTCTATATGAAGTATTTGCCTTCTTAAGGAAGGGTCAGGGAAGTAAAGGAGGAAACATGGAACTCAAAATTATTTTTTAAAATGTCAAAAATTTTTTCTACATGTATTTAGAAAAATAAAATTAAAATCTTCTTTAGAAAAAAGAAACTCAAGAAATAAAAACTGCTTCTTTCATTTTTTTTCCTTCCTTCCCTCAGTCCATGACGGTATCTCAGAAGGATCTGTGTTTTTCTTTTCCTTTGTAGCTCTAGAATTTAGCATAATGCCTGACATATAGTAGGTGTTTAATAAACGCCAATTGACTGAGATGATCTGGAGGGAGATTTGGGGGTTGGCAGTTATTGGAAACATATTCTCTCAGTAAAAGTTATGCCATAACTATTTGTGGTTCTAAGAAAAACTTCAACACAAGCAGGTAGAATACTGTGCTCACTGCACAGGGGAGCTACCTACCTAGGGAAATTGTTCTGATTTACCAAACCCTGGATATTTTCCTAGACTATACAAATCATTCACAAAAAATTGAGAAAGAAAACATTCCACTGACCTTTTACTATACAAATATAGTCCTAATATGGAAACCAGAAAAGTAAAGAACAAGAAGTCTAGACCAATATCATTAATGAAAATCGGTCATGAATTTTAAATAAAGTTCTGGTCAAAAAAGACTAGAGCAATACTTCAAAAAATGTTCACTATGAATTTAAACCAGAAATGTAATAATTGGTCAATTTTACAAAAATAATTAATATGACTGATCATTTTAAAAAGAAAAAACATACCAAACCGCATGATTCTATCTTTAGACTCAGAAAAAGCCTTTGATTATACATGACATTTATTTTTGCTAAAAACCCTAGAAGGATAAACATAGAAAAAAATTTAACATAATAAAAAGTAATTATCTAATATCCAAATTTCACATCATAAGTGAAGGAAAAACATGAAGTCCCTTCTTCCTATTGTTCTTTGACATAGGTCTATAGATGTTAGTGATAGCAATAAGACAAAAAATAAAGGAATCGAAAGCTTAAATATGAGCAAAGAGACCAAAGTATTCATTTCCTTACATGATAATTTGTTATGGAAAATCCAAGAAAGTCAGAAAAGAAAGCAACTGAAACAGTTAATTGACTCAATAAAGTAGCAAGACAAAACCAATACACACACACACACACACACACACACACACACACAAATCAACAGCATTTCTATATATCAATAATAAAACCCAGGAAGAAATAATAGAAAGTTAAGTGCCATTCAAAGTCACTATAAAATGCACAAAATATTTTGAAATAAAGCTTTATCCTTCAGATTGATCTTGATTTGTTAATTATCAATGATTTTCTTCAGTATTCAGATAAAGTATTTTTCTGGGATAAACAGCCAAAAGACAAAATCACATATTGTTCAATTGAAGAAAATTCAAATGTATCCAGGAATGGGAGATAAACTTGCACCAGCATCTTAGCATGTTCATGTCATAGCAGATTGGAAATCTGAGAACTCATGAGGTCTACAGAAGAGTCAAACTGACTAACGTTGCCAAAAGAAAGAAGACTTTATTTAATTTGTTTTAGCTCAGCCAAGGTTTGAGACTTAAGAGGACAATCAATTGTTGGAGCATGGAAAGGGAGGCTATGGGACATGGAGGGGAAAATAAATCCAAGGTAGTCATAAGACCATTGATACCAGGCCACAGAAGAAAGAAGGATGGGGTTGTTCAAATATGGCCCTTGTTCAAGGCTACTCCTAAATCCAAGTGTCTTCCTCGGTGATTAAGAAAGCTATAGCTCAAGTTTCATCCATTAGACCAGAACAGCACTATGACCCCTAAATACTTACTGGGACCAGCAGCTGTTACCTCCAGAATGAGGGCAGCAAGTGACACACTGTGGTTCCAAATTCAAACTAGGACAGCCTACCTATTAGGGCTAGTTAGGACATTTCCACTATAGCAGTAGCAAAATAGAGCAGGACCAGAGGCATTTCAGAGGACAATAATCTTACCTTTGATGTAAGAGGAAGGAAGGTACCAGTGATTGAGGTTACATGAGGCATTAGAAGTTCCACAAAAGGGAAATGAAACTGGACAATAAGAAGGGAGTATAACTAGCCTAGAATAGAGAGAGCAGGTCACAAGAGATTCTAGGACCCCAAACCCTGAGTGATTTGAGGCACTACTACAATCTGAACTTGTCCCAATGCTTTGTCTTTTTTTTTTTATTAATTTTTTATTCTGAATTTAAACACCCAAAAAATGAGTGTTTCCAAATACACAGTAGAATAATTTTAAAAAGTATTAAATATGCAAATGTAAATAAAATATAAAATAAATATATATGCAAATGTAAATCTCCATTTCATTTTTTAATCTCCCTTCTTTAAGAAGTATATAACAAATTTCACATATGACTTTTGAAACTGTTCTGCCTGTCTGTACTTCCTTCTGAACTCTTTGTTTCAATGGCCTTCCTTTTTTAGGAGGAAATCACTATTCCTAATCTTCCCTTCCCTCCCAACCCCTTCCCCAATTAAAAAAAAAGAGAAGAAAAAAATCCTTGTTACAAGGATTTAAAGCAGTCAACCAAAATGAATTTACTCTACTGTCATGTCCAAAAATGTACCTTAGGTACATCACCTTTCTGTTAGGAAGCAAGTTAAGTGTTTCATTATAGGTCCTCTGGAGATATGATTGGTCATTGCATTGATCAGAATTCTTAAATGTTTCAAAGTTGTTTTTTTTCCTTTACACTGATATATTGATGTACATTTTCCTCTTGGCTCCACTCTATTCTATATTTATTCATGTTATCCAAGATTCTCTGAAATAATTTCCTTTGTCATTTTTTTTAGTGTACAACAATATTCCATTACATTCATATATCACTTTTCATTCAGCCATTCCTCAACTGATAGAAGCTTCCCTCTAGTCCTTTCCTTTTCTTCTCTTTTACTTTTAGTCTTTTTCTTTTAATCCCCACTTCAGGATTAGGGAGTTTGATTTGCTTGAGATTATTATCTCCCTCTTAACTTTCTCCTCTCCCCAATTCCCACTTGTTTCCTCCCTGTTAAATCTGATGGATTTCTACACTTGCTTAAGTGAGTATTGAATCCTATTTTGTCATTTTCAGATAATAGTGAGGTTTATTTAATACTTATTTACTCCTCCCTTTCCTCCCATATTTATATACTCTTCTAACGTACCCAATTATTGGGAATAAATTCTATCCCCTTCTTCCTCCTTTCCTTTTATCCTTTTCATTTCATTCTTCAGACCCTCATAACTAGACAATTCCTCTCCCAAGTTCTCTCTCTCTTTTTTTAATCCTTACTTTCTGTCTTAGAATCAATACAATGTATTGGTTCCAAGATAAAAGAGCAATAAGGGCTAGGTGATGGGGGTTAAGTGAATTCCCCAGGGTTACACAGCTAGGAAGTGTCTAAGGCTAGATTTGAAGCAAGGACCACCCATCTTTAAGCATAGCTCTCAATCCACTGAGCCATCTAGCTGCCCCCTATTTTTTTCTCATTTAATTTTCTCAATACCCTTTGAAAGCATTAAGATTATGAGGAGACATTTGTTTCTTCCTCACCACTATCACCAATAGAATGTTAACATTGCCTCATCCTACATTTCCTTCCAATTGCTGGGATAAATTGGGTTTATGTTTCCAAGTTCATACTCAATTCTGATCTTTTCATCAGCAATAGGATTTTCCACAAGAACTATAGGAATACATAGAAGAAATGAAGCAAAAGATAAAACATGATATAAGAATTCTATACTAAAGATTTGGAAGGAGAGTAGTAAGTGTTAGTCAACTAATAGACTCCATAAAAACTAGGCTAGACCAAATAGAAATCAATGACTCCATGAGACAGCAAAAAATGAGTCCAAAATTAAAAGAATGAAGAAAAAAGAAAATATGAGATATTTCATATCAAGAGCAGTTCACCTAGAAAAATGCCAAGGACGGATCATTTAAAAATCAGTGTACTCCCTAAAACTGTGACCTACTCCCCAGCCAAAACTCTATGTTACCATCAAGTGCAGGAATGAGTCCCCATTTGTAAAAAGTGTTGTTATCTACGTCCTTATGTATAGGACTAGATCCTTAGAAGTATCTCATTTTCCTGAAGAGGGAATGAGAAGCTAGCCAAAGGTTAAATTCTCATAGATTCTTTGTATGCAAATCTATTTTTAAAATAAATTTCAGAGAAAGATATTACCAGTGACCTAGACTAAGAGAAAGCAGGTCTGTCAGAGAAATAGCTCTGAGGACCAGCATGACTCCAGATGCCCTAAAAAGATGATAGCAATAGAAGATGACCCCCCCCCAAAATTAGACAACTACGTCAAGAGAATCCAAGCCCTTAGATATAATCGATTGAGTCATGCAGGTTGGATCACCCATCCTCTTCAGTCCTCCCCATGTGCTGATACTTTTTTTTTTGGTTTTAAACCCTTGTACTTCGGTGTATTGTCTCATAGGTGGAAGATTGGTAAGGGTGGGCAATGGAGGTCAAGTGACTTGCCCAGGGTCACACAGCTGGGAAGTGGCTGAGGCCAGGTTTGAACCTAGGACCTCCTGTCTCTAGGCCTGACTCTCACTCCACTGAGCTACCCAGCTGCCCCTGATACTTTTTTTATAAAACCCTTGTGCCAGAAGAGGGGCGCCCCCAATGGCTCCCTGTAAATGTCTATCAATTCTTTTTAAATTTTTTAAATTTATTTTTAGTTGAAATTTTTTATTTAATTAATTGATTTAGAATATTTTCCCATGGTTACATGATTCATGTTCTTTCCCTCCCCTCTTCCCACCCCGCTCCCATAGCCAATGAGCAATTCCACTGGGTTTTACATATGTCATTGATCAAGACCTAGTTCCATATTATTAATATTTGTATTAGGGTGATCGCTTAGAGTCTACATTCCCAATAATGTCCCCATTAACCCATATCAATCATTTTTTAATATCTTGCTAAGAGACTAAAAAATACATAGCACTTTAATGTCCTTATATATCCTGGTGAGTTAATCCTAAAATGTATAGATATCATATCTGGAATGATTCAGTGGATTCAGTATATCTCCCAAAGAATTAGAGGTGGGAAAATGGAAAATTAATAGTGAATTTATATTTTTAGTGAATTTATAATGAAATAATTTTTCCCTTAACAGCTATGGTTAATCCTGAGTAAGAGTAGGCTAAGCAGACATATTGAAGTGACTTAAGTACAGTGGCAAAATGTACTGATATCTTCCAAGTCCCAGGACACACCCCTCTTGTGATGAAGTAATAAGGGAGGAGTTGAGGTCTCTAAGTCTTCCTCCTCAGTGGCCATTTACCAATCAGAAATATCTTGGAATGTCCAAGGAAAGGATTGAATGGTGAGCTCACCAGGGATATATGTAGACCTGTGCCAGAAGAGAGAGGCTTTTTTTTTATTCTTTTGTATGGGAGAAAGAGACAACTGACCAGATTAAGATGTCTTCACTGGTCAATTAATAAATTAATTTCAAATTAAGAAATATTGCCTCTTGAGAATTTCAATCATTACAATTCCTTCCAAGGGTAGAGAGTAGAAACAGCAATTGCATGAGCCCATGAGCACTCCCATGGCCTATTCTTTTGCGGCTGAACATGACCAGATCTATAGAGCCTTTGGGAGTCTAAAAGAGATAGAAAGGTCAGGAGGGTTTCTAGGAAGAAAATAGCCCAAATTCATGATATAATCTTTAGCCTAAGAATCCATTTTGGCCTTCCTAAGGACCCCACTCACTTGCCAGTCTGGCCTCTTTGGGCAATTCTAGTAGCAGATGCCAGAGAGTAGCACAGGATTTCCTATAAACCTCAAGAAGTAGGTCCAGATGATATACTATTTGGTATGTATAAAAGTGCCTATCCTGCCTAGAGGATGGAGAAAATTCTATCTGACATCCCTCCCAGCAGCCTTAGTTTCAAGGAAGTTCACATTAGCCTAAGCTCTTGTCTCAGGAGAATCCATTGGTACTGTTTTGTGTACCTAGCCCTTGTTTCATCCCCAGGCCTCTTTGCCAAACTTCCACAATTAAGCTGTTACAATCACTCAGTAAAGGGCCAGTTAGCACTGAAAGGAGGGAAGCAGGAGTTATTTTCTATGTTACCTGTACATAAAAGTCCCCACTTAACGTGTAAATGCACCTTTGCAGTGATTGAATATGCTTCTGCTTTTATTGCTCTATCTGTTACGTTGATTTAGCCTGTGGTTTTATGGGTGTAATTTAGTAATAAACTTTAGTTTTAATCTCTCCTGCTCTATCCTGCATCCCCAGTCTCCTTGATGTTGGAGAAAGGAGGGGAAAGGAGAGAGGAGGGGAAAAGAGAGAGGGAAAGAGGTTCTTGCCCAATCGCTCCCGGCCACCTGTCACAGCAAGGGCCTCATTGAGCCAAGCCAACCCCACCTGTTCCTCAGCCAAAGAGGAAGGTCACCTCCCCGGCAGGGAGGAGAAGGATGGAGTGGCCCAGATGCCCGCCATGTTGGAAGCTAGTGCCTAGAAAGCAGCGAGTTCATCCTGTAAAATTGCCAAGGCACCACCAGCTGTTTAGAGCTCCAGGGGATACCAGGGCAAACAGACAGAGAGATTGTACTGGTCAGATAAACAGACCCATGAGAAAGTTGCCCATTCATTTAATAAACCTTATCCTGTGGTCTACCATAAGAGTGAGAAAGCACTTCAATGGAGGAGGAAGAGGGCAAGTAAAATGGCAGGATCTGGAGAATAGGCAGAGTCCCTGCAGGACAGCTTCCCACCTGGAAATTTACTATTGCTGGGAGCCACCAAATGAGCCTTGTGGAGCATAGGGGATTGTTTGAGTGTTTCCAATCTTCCAGAACCACTTAGCATGACAAAGGGAAAACATTCCCCCAGAGATAGCATGGGGATTAGGAACCATAAAAGAGAGAAGTAAAAGTGATGGGCAGGTTCTCTCTCTGACTTCCTGTATCTCTGCCTCTCTCTATCTGTCTCTGTCTCTCTGACTCTCTGTGTCTCTTTTTCTCTATCTCTGTCTCCCTTTCTCCCTCTCTCTCCCTCCCCGCCTCTTTCTCTCTCTTTTCTTCCCTCTCTCTCTCTCTGTCTCTTTCTATGTCTGTCTCTCTGTCCCTATCTCTGTCACTCTGCTTCTGTCTGTCTGTTTCTTTCTCTCACCCTTCTTCCCTCCCTCCTGTTCTCTTTCTGTCTCTCTGTCTCTGGCTGTCTATTTTTCTGTCTCTCTCTCCCACTCATTTCTGAAGGTCTCAGCTAGGGAGAGGTAAAAGGTAGGGAGGAGGGCTAAGCAAGAATAGTTTCTAGCTAAGTCATCCATACTCTTTGCCTCCCTCTCTTAATCTGTACAAGGAATAATAATATTTAACAACTGTAAAAGATCTAGAGGACTGGAATAGATAAGTGGCTCAGAGGAGAGAGAGCTATGTCTAGAGTTAGGAGGTCCTAGGTTCAAATCTGGCCTCAGAGACTTCCTAGTTGTGTGACCCTGAACAAGTCACTTAACCCCAACTGTCTAACACCTAATGCTCTTCTGCCTTGGTACCAATACTTGGCATTGATGCTAAGGCAGAAGGGAAAGGTATTTTTTAATATCTAAGGAATCATTTCATCCAACTGTCCCTAGATATGGAAATTGAGAGCCAACAAAGTTAAATGATTTGCCCAAGGTCACACAGATGGTAAGCATCAGAACCAAAAAAGCTAAGGAATTTCCTACATCTTTTTATCTCAATTACCTGACTCTTCATAAATTAAGAAGAACAAAATAGACTCAGTCTGGAAATACCCTTGGATTTCCTCAATTTTTCTCTTTCAACAAATATTTTTATTGCCTTATAGTCATATCCTCCACCCACACATCCAAAGACCACTTAGTTAAGAGAAAACCCAGGAACTTTGAGGCCAACTCTTCCATTTCTCTGATCTCCAGAGTTCAGAGGATAAGAATGGCAAGGTGATTGAAAGATATTGCTAGAACCCTTTGCCACCTGCAGAATTAAGCTCCCAAATTTCCCATGGGAGACAATCAAGTTTCTTACAAGTCAAATACAATTATTACTCTATTCTCAAGACTCCCACACCATCAGAGTTCATGCCCAGGTTTATCCTTGGAGGAAGGGAATGCAGAACAAATCTACCCTCCAGGGTTTCTCTTCCAAGCCTAAAATCTTTATCCTTGGGAAGTCTAGTTAAATGAACCCATCCAGGATAGTGTTATTGTGCTTAGAATGGAGCAGTGGAATGAGCCCTGAATTTGAAATCAGGAGACCTGAGTTTGATCCCTACTCCTGTGGATTGTTATTGTTGTAGTTCAGTTGTTCAGTCATGTCCAATTCTTCATGACCCCATGGATTTCTACATGAGGTTTTCTTGGCAAAGATTATGAAGTGGCTTGCCATTTCCTTTTCCAGTGTGTCCCCACTTTGCAGGTAAAGAACTGAGGCAAATGGGGTTAAGTGACTTGCCCAGGGTCATACAGCTAGTATGTATCTGAGACAGAATTTGAACTCAGATCTTCCTGACTCCAGGCCCAGTGCTTTATTCATTGCATAAAATAGTAGCCCTACACTTCTATGAAGCCTTTGACAATTTGCTTTCTTTCTCTGAGCCTTAGTTTCCTCATCCATAAAATTAAAGAGTTGGGTTAGTCTCAAATGTCCTTCCAGATGTACATTTTGTGACCATCCCAGAGGCAAGAAATTCTCTATAATATTGCTATGGTTGTTTATGTTCTCTATTAGTAGCTTCATACTGCAAGAGGATAAATGCCTTCCTTACAGTTAAAAGAATTGTCTCCTGCCACCTGCTCCCAGGATCAACTATTCTACTTTTCTTTACTATAATGGCACAGAACAGCATCTGGGAAAAGGGAAATAGGAGTCTGTGGGAATTAGAAAAGGAGACTTATGTGGTAGAAAAAGTAGAGAGGGATCACTCAATGATGAATCTCATTGTATTTCACATGATATCAAATACCACAGTCATTCTTGTTCAGTACTTTCAGCCATGTTTTGCCCTTCATGACCTCATTTGGGTTTTCTTGAAAAAGATACCAAAGCAGTTTGTCATTTCATTTGCTAGCCCATTTTACAGATGATGAAACTGAGGCAAACAGGATGAAGTGATTTGTCCAGGATCATATAGCTATTAAGTATCTGAGACAGGAAGTTGAGTCTTCTTAACTCCAGGACCAACACTCTATCCACTGTACCACCTAGTTGCTTCCTCATCAAACATATATGTCACCAAAGTACGTGAAGATCCAGTGAAAGGGCCCCAATTTTCCAGATCCTAAGGACAATTTATATAGTACCACATGATCTCACAGATTTTTTAACTAATCCAACCCCCCTCATTTTACAGATGAGGAAATTCAAAACTAGAGAATTTAGGCAATTTGCCCAAGGACACATGGGAAAAAAAGTGGCAGACTCAGAATTTGAACTCAGTTCTTCTGCATTCAAGTCCAGTTTTCCTATTTGCACCCTTGCCACCTTGCCTCACTTGACATTAGTTTGCTCCCCTATGAAATGAAGGGGTTGGATTCAATGATATCTAAGGTCCCTTCCATCTGTTACATCCTTTCTTCTACAACCTAAGTTCATTTTTATGAAGGGGAGTGATTACAGGAGTTAAAGGTTAGTTCTTCAGAACCATGGACAGAACCAATGAATCTAGCTGGGAATGGGAAAAGAAATAGCAAGCTATGTGGATACCAAATTTTATCCTCTTAAGTCTAGCTGAGTGATTTTCCATTGAAGGGAGATGGCAGATAGAGATTGATTTCCAGCTTCAGCCCTGGTGCACAAATGACAAGAGAGAGTACCAGATGAATTTTGTTCATGTCTTCCTTAGTTATAATTTGTGCTGGTCAATGGAAAGAAGGGAATGATAATCCTGGCCCTGGGGAAGTAGATGACATACATACATATCAAGTCAGAGACCATGTTCACTTCCTTACTAATGTGTTCAGCTTGCAGTATGATCATCAGCATTGGCTTTTCTGTCTCTATGCTTTAGATTTCTGCCCTGTACTATATATATATATATATATATATACATATATATATATATATATATATATATAGTCACCCTTGACCCACAAGGACTAAGCAGGAAGGCAATGTCTATTTTACCTTAAAATTTGAGGCTTTCAGAGGACAAAGATTATGTCTCATCCCTCAAAGTAGGAACTCCCAGAGAATAATGATTACCTCCCTTTACAGATAGGAAGCTCTTTGAAGGCAGATACCATGCCATTCCCCTCAAAGTGGGAGCTTCTCTATGCCTCCTCCCACCCAGAGTCAACAAAGGACTCATCATCAGTGAAACTCATAGGAAGACACTAAATACCAAAAAGTTAAACCAAGTCTGGAGGTTATTCCAAGGACCAGCCATACTTCCAAGCATGTGAAGAGTACAGAATGTTAGGAGACATGCCTGCAATCTAATTCATTTTCTCAGGCTCACATCAACCACCCCTAGCTTCAGGGGTTTTCCATTATTCATTGTATCCAATGGTGGTATATAATCTCAGAAGCTAGGCACTGGGCTGCTAATTGGTACCCTTGGCAGGGAAGGAAAGTGGAGTTGGAAAGCCAATGCACCATAAAGAAATTGTTTAATGTTTCCTTTTTCATTGGAAATCATTAGCTAGGCTGTTCCTTTAAGCTTATCATGGTGCCAACAAAATTTCTGCTAGGTAAGAATTGAGAATAAATTCCAAGACCCTCCTGCAATCAATTCAGGGTATTCATGGAAGATTGTCATTGCATCATAGAATGAGAACTGGAAGGGATCTTAGTGGCCCCTGAGTTGTCCTCCACTTATTTTACAAATGAAAAAACAAGACTTCGATAGGTTAAGTGGTTTGTCTAGGGCCATACAGATAGCAAGTGATGGGCAAGATTTGAACTAAGGTCTTCCTGACTCCAATTCAAACCTATCTAGTATACTCCTTTTTTCAAATGACAATGACAAGCCTCTGAAAGATCATTGGACTTCCAGATCACCCAAAAGAATAACTCCAAGCTCAACATAAGTCAACAGTGTAATAAGATCAGCAGTAGTAGCCTGGAGGATGAGAAGTAAATGTGATCTTGGGCTATATTGAGAAGCATAATATTAAGAATTTGGGGAGGTGATGGTACTGTTGTACTTTGCTTTGATCAACCTACATCTGGAATTTGGCATCTAGTCCTGGGCCTAAGTTTTAGGAAGGATGTTGATAAGTTGGAAGGCATCCAGGGGAGGGTATTTATTAAAGGATTATTAGGAGCCAGGTACTATGCTCTAGCAATGCAAGGAAAAGCAAAAAAAACCCCTGAAGGTCAAAGGCCTCAGAAAAGGCTCTGCTGAAGGATTTGGGAATCTGATAACTATATTCCTCCATGCAAAGAAGTATCATGTGGAAAAGGTGTTCAATTTTTTCTTCTTGGCTACACAGGACAAAATTAGGAATAATGGTTATAAGTGGGAAAGAGGCCAATTTAGGTTTTAAGCAAGGAAAAATTTTCTAATGATTAAAGTTGTCCAAAAGTGGAATGTGCTGCCTTAAGAAGTAGTGCATTCAGGCACTCTAAAGTCAACAAATATTTAAGTGTTTACTGTGTGCCAGAACCTGCATGAAGCACTGAGGATACAAAGACAAAAACATGGTCCCTCCTTGCTGGAGGAGTTCTACCTGACTAGAATGAAACCAGCCTAACAGCCTATGGGCATTGTTAAGATATGGATTCTCAATCCAGTAGAGGTTGGACCAGAAAGCTTTTTAGGACCCTTCCAACTCCAAAATGTCATCTCTAGCTCTGGGAATAGCTGAGGTCATACTGGAAGCCACAGGTTTTGGCTGGAAGTAGAAAGGGATTCATCTGTCTGCTGCTGTCATGTTGTATCATTCAGGGCCTCTCAAACTGGGTGAGAAAGCCCAGATGAGTCACCTCCCCCTGATCCTGAGAGGCGGATAAAAACTCAACAAGTGTGCATCATAATTCCATGTCAACTCCCTGCTCATTTATGGAATCAAAGATGCGAAGCTAGAAGATGCCTTAGAGATCACCTAAGCCATCCACATCATTCCTCAGATGAGAATACTGAGGTTCTGGGGCAGTTAGGTGGTACAGTGGATAGAGCAACAGGTCTCGAGTCCAAAGGACTTGAGTTCAAATTTTGGCCTCAGATACTTCCTAGCTGGGCAAGTCACTTAACTTCAAATGCCTAGCCCTTGCCCTTCTGCCTTAGAATTGTGGCTAGGATGGAAAGTAAGGGGCTTTTTAAAAACTGAAGTTTCAAAGTGACTTGGCCAAGATCACAGAGGTAGAAGGTGGCAAAGTCAGAGGGTGGAACACAAGTCCATTTTTATTTGTGCCATGGTGTGTTTGGAGTCCAAAGCAGCACATGATGGTAAGGTAATGAGATGGATTCTTTCCTATGCTGCTGGCTGTGGAGGTGATTTCCCAAAAGGCTTTGAAGCACGTTTGGGTACTGGGAGCATCTCTGGGATTTGAGTATAGATTTATCCCCAGGGCAACAGCAGTAAAGGACAACATTCATTTGGCAAGATATGTCTTAGAATATTTATTTTAAAATAAGCTACAGTACCCTGTTTTTTTGACATATTTCCAACTTAAATACTAAGGGAATTGGGAAGGAAGGCATGGGCTAAGACGGGGAAGGCTTCCTAGAGAGCCTATGAAAGGCAGTGTAGTATAGCAGGAAGAGCCTTAGGATTTTGAGTCAGAAGACTTCTTCATGACCTACTTCTGCTACTTACTATTTTGGGCAAATCGTTGGACCTCAATTTCCTCATCCAGCTCTAAATCTATAATTCTAGGAACTCCTGACCAAGGACATAAGGATCTGGATAGGCTCAGAGAAAATGCAATTTTTTTAAATCCTTACCTTCCATCTTGGAATCAATACTGTGTATTGGTTCCAAGGCAGAAGAGTGTTAAGGACTAGACAATAGAGGTTGAGTGACTTGCCCAGGATCACACAGCTGGAAAGTGTCTGAGGTCAAATTTGAACCCAGGACCTCCCATCTCTAGGTCTGGCTCTCAATCCACTGAGCTACCCAACTGGCCCCTGGAAATGTTATTACTGAAAGACGTAATGGTCTTTAGGAAAAGCCCAGAATACTATAAAAGAAGACCTTTTTAAAAAAGGTTTTTGTTTTTTTGAAAAGAGTTCCAATTCTGACATTCTTTCTTTACTAGTTGTGTGACTTTGAGTGAGCCATCAAGAGTTTTGGCTTCTTTCTCCCTATTCAGAAAGTAAGGTTGGTGATATCTAAAATTCTCTCTAACTCTATGTTCTTCTGAATCATTTGAGGGATAAACAAGATGGCAGATTACTTTACACAACCATAAGGTCCAGGAAGCCAAAGAAAGTATATTCATCTTCATACCCCTCCTCAGGACCTAGAACTTGGTGTTGCAAACAGTAGAAGGGCAAGAAATATTTACTGAATTGGATTGGAGAGAGGTAGAGGAGCCATGCTGAACAGAAACTGGAGGCTGGTCAGATTTAGGACCAGAGATAAGGCTAGTGAGTTCTATGAGACAGTAGAAGAGAGTTAATCAACTAGATAAATCAATAGGCATTTATAAAGCATTTACTATGTGCCAGAGGGTGTGCTAGTCCCTGGCAACTCAAAGATAGAAATGAAAGAGTCTCTGTTTTCAAGCAGTTTAAAATGTCCTCAAGGTGAAACAACTAAGTAGTACAGTGTATAGGACACCAGGAATGGAGTTAGGAATTCAAATCCGATCTCAGGCACTTAATATCTGTGTGATCCTGGGCAAGTCATTTAAATTCAGTTGCCTAGCCCTTGCCACTCTTCTGTCTTAGAACTAATGCTAAGAAAGTAAGAATTTTTTTAATCTCCTTAAGGGAAACTTGATAGATAGATAGATAGATAGATAGATAGATAGATAGATAGATAGATAGATAGATAGATGTGTGTGTATATAATATATAGAGGAAGAAAACTACATGTGTAAAGATTAAATTTAAATACAAGATAATACAGAGTAGGGGAGAGAGCCCTAGCAGCTAGATTAGGAAAGACCAATTGTAGGAGGTAGTTTTGAACTAAGCTTGGAAGGAGACAAGGTACGGTAAGACATGGAAATGAAGGAGAGCATCCCAGGCTGAGGGACAGTCAGTGCAAGAGAAGGGAAGTTGGAGATGGAATTCAATTCACAACAAACAGCAAAAAGTCAATTTGGCTAGGCTATAGAGTGTTTAAAGAGCAGTAATGTGGAGCCTCAGGTTTTCCAGTTTGGGATGTAGAGGATCATCGCTTTTTCTCTTCCATTACTCCCCATAGGTGAGAATCTATTAACCCATTGTCAAGAGAAAAAGAGGCAAGAGAGGCAAAGGTGTTTGAAATTCTGCCATTAAAGAAAATCCTTTTCTGGTTCCCTAAACACTGGGAATGTATTTCCAAAGGCAAAAGGAATAAAAATGACTCTCGCGTGAGAACTGAAAAGCATGGGCTGCAATGAGAGAGGGTAGAGGTTAGACTCCAAAAAGCCATTTCCTGATTACAAGAGATGTCAAACTCAGGAATGGGCAGAAGCAAATTCCTATCTGTCCAGAGTGTATGTGAATAGGTGGGTTGGAACCCAAAGAGGGGAAGAGAAGGGAACAAGATTTATTAAATGCCTACTACGGGTTGGGCACCGTGCTTTTCAGATATGACCTCCTTTGATCCTCATAATTACCCAGTGAAGTAGGTACTATTATGATTTCCATTTCCCAGATGAGGAAACTGAAGTAGGCAGAGTTAAGTGACTTGCTCAGGACCACACAGCTAGGCCAGATTTTAAATTCTGTGGCTGGTTTTTTAATTCCCCCAATGTCTTCCTGATTCCAGGCTCAGTGCTATAACCACTGTGCCACCTCTCTGCTACAGACTTTCTCATACTCTAACTCCCCTGATTTTCTTCTTCTCTTCTTTTCTTCTCCCCTCAGGCCTGGGGAGAGGCCAAGGACTTGAGAAAGGAAGCGTGGGCAAGGGAACATGGGTTGAAGAGCAAGGACAGGGAGGAGGCAGGCAAGGTCATCAAGCTAGCAGCTTTGTTCCAGGAAAATGAGAGCAATTTTGATTTCTCCCAACGAAGGGAAAGCAGGGCACAGCTGGGCCTGAAAGCATCGGGCTGAAGCGTTGCCGTGGTGAATAATGGAATTGATGATTTCTCTACCCTTTGCATGTACCTTTTGCCCCAACAATGAACTCAGCATCAGAGCACCCCATCCTCCTGGGTGAGTGATAAGGAGAAACAGTTAGTGTCCCTATCTCTCCCCAGTACCACCCCCTCACCAGTCTATACAGTCAAGGCCAAGATTATCCCCCCAAAAAACTTAATTTCCCTAAGCCTTAGGAACCAAAGAAGTAGGAAGAACTGATGCCATCCCCATTCTCTGGAATAGGAAAATGAGAGTCAGGGAAGGAAAGGGGTCCAGCTAAGAACATGGGAACTAGAGAATTTGTCACAGGACAACTGAAGAAGCTGGGAAGGGAGCTACATCCCAGTCAAGGGGTCATAACATCCTGTGGTTTTGAGCTGGAAAGGACCTTAGGAACCATTGAGGTAGGGTCATAGATTTAGACTCAGAAGAGCCCTCAGAGAAAGTCTCTCTCAGAACATGGGTTGGATGCCAAGCTTCCTGGGCATCCTATATTTTACTTCAGTGTTTATTCTCTGAGCCTGACTTTGGACTCAGAGGACTTGGGTTCAAATCCTTTCTGAAATTTCAAAATTAAAATGTTTCTGATGCTGTGTGATCTTGGACCAGTGGCATACCTTCCCTGGGTCTGTTTCCTCACCTATAAATGAGGGATTAGACTACATGGTCTTTGAGATCCTTTCCAATGCTATGTCTATGACAAAAGAAAGTTTGTAAGTACACACTAGGGAGCTCTTCCCTCTTCACTCCAACCAGATAAGCCACTCATATTCCATACACACAGTGTTCTATACTTACAGAGATCACTACCCATCCTTGGACATTATGCATTTTGACAACATGCTTTCAAACCTGGGATACCCAACTCTGAACCTAGCACTTCAAAGGGTCCTGGCCAAGGCAAAAAAAAAATATGGTGATACTTATAGAGGAATCCCAGACATCTCTATAGCATAATGGAAAGACTGTTGTCATCCAAGGATCTGTGTTTGAATCACCCCTCTCTCATTAAATACCTGCATATGACCTTGAACAAGTTGCCCTACCTCCATGGACACCATCTTCTTCCTCTTAAAAGAAGGGGGAGAGGCTTTGATACTACCCAGGTGATCAATCTCTCTGGGCTTTCCCTCCTCATCTATAAAAGGAGGGGCTGGTCTAGACCTTCTCTGAGGGCTCTTCCAATACTACCTGGGTGATCAATCTCTCTGAGCCTTCCCTCCTCATCTATAAAAGGAGGAGGTGGTCTAGACCTTCTCTGAGGGCTCTTCCAACTCTGAATCTATGACCCAACTCCAATGGTCCCTAGGGTCCTTTTCAGCTCAAAGTCACAGGATGCTATGTCCCCACTGGCTTTACCTTTCCTTCAGGCTAACATCTCCCAACCCAGTTCCTTCAGTTCTCCTATGACAAATTCTCCAGTTCCCCCAACATCTTGGTCACCACCCTTCCCTGTACAATATCCATTTTGACAACATGTTGAGGCAAATTTTTGGATATAGCTAATCTGAAAATATGCTTCTCTTGGATAAGCATATTTTTATAATTTATGTATTTATAACTAATCATGTGTTATACATATATATATATATATATAATGCCTATGCTTTCACCAAAAAAAGATGACATCAGTTTTTCTGTCTGCCACATTTTAGATGGATTTTTAGGTTTGGGGGGAATGCTGCTGTGTGGAAAGACCCATTTCTATCTTTTCTTTTAAACCTTTATCTTCCATATTAAAATTAATTCTGTGCACTGGTTCCAAGGTGTCAGAAGGGTGTTAAGGGCTAGGCAATGGAGGTTAAGTGACTTGCCCAGGATCACATAACTAAAAAGCATCTGAGGTCAGATTTGAACCCAGGACCTCCCATCTCTAGGCCTGGACCTCCATCCACTAATCCACCTATCTGCCTACAGTTTTCTATTTTTCTTTCTCCCCACAGTGCCTAGCACAGTGCCTGCTACACACAGTTGACAAGCTGTGAAATGTTTGTTGTGGAATTAATACCATCTTATCTCTCTGGTTCATGTTAATAAAATTGAAGCAAAAAAGTCCCCCTGTAAAAAGCATATACCCAATTGCTCCATGGCTGTTCACACAGACACATGTGTATAAAACATGCATGTCTATGCTTTAATACATGCATGGGGACATCTGAGCACATATGATCCTAAAATCATAGACCTAAAGCTGGAAGAGGCCATTGAATCCAATCCTATCTTACAGCCGAGGAAACTAAGGCAAGAGAGAATAAATGATTACAAGCATCGGAGCCCTACTTTCTCCTATACCACGCATGAACTGGGGAGCCTAGCCAGAAAGCACACATGAGTGATGCCAAGTGATGCATGGAAGAAGCCTTGTTGGCCGTAGCACCGCCCAGAGGCAGACTCCATCTCTAAGATTAAATTGGAACGTGGTTTCTGAGATCTTCACCCTAATACACTTTCCTCGAGTCTCTTGATTTCTAAAACGGTAGGAAACCTGGGAAATTTGGTCTAACTTTCCTATCGTTCTTATTGTTTATTTCTATTGTTTAGTCAAGGAAAGTGAGCTCTGAGGAGCCACAAGGACCTGTCCATGGTTTCACAGCTTGTGAACGGAAGGCAGATCTCCTCAGCCTAAGAGGAACGCTTCCTCTCCCCTCCGCACTCCCATCATCCCCACCAGCCGGGGCTTCTTTAAAGAATTCTCACAAATCTACTGGCTCCCACCCTCAGAGCCCCCCCCCAGTCCCCTTGGGGGCTTCTGCTTCTATTGCTAAGATACTCTCTCAGTTGGGAGGTGAGAACAGAATGAAATATATGTACCATCTTATTAGTAAAGGACATCTGAGCCTCTAATTAAAATTTGCCTAATGACCCAGCTTCTTCGTCATTTTCACTCTCGGAGACATTAATTTAAGGTGACAGGTACTTAAGCGAAGGGAAAATTAATTTTTCCCTTAAAAAATTAAAGGGGAAAAAAGTGGCCTTTCATTCTTGATGTTTATTTATTTATTTGTTTATGTAGCTTCCTCTGGCTCCTCAATCATGGGAAAGCTTGAGGCTGAGGAAAGTTCTGAGAAGACGCAGAGGGATGGAGGTAGAGGTGGGGGGGGCGCTCTGGGAGCCACCAGAGGGAGTTTAGATGAGTGGTTTGTGGGCCCCACGGGGGATCCCTTCAAGCAGCCCTGGCCATAGGTAGAAAGGTCCGATGCCTTAAGAGTGTGACCACTTTGAGGGGCAGAGGCTTCTCCTTGACCATCTGGGTAAGCTTCAACAAGCAGCCAGACAAGCAGCTGGCGATGGGAGCTGGGGAGCCTAGGAGTAGGGGAGCGATGGTCAGAAATCTTGTGGGAAATGAGCGGAGGTTGCCCTGGTGGACGGCTGAGTTAGACGATTCTGAGCCTGTTTTTCAACTAAACAGATGGTGGGTATGTCAGCGTCAGCAACAGGCCACGGCTTATGCTAACAGGCACGCTGCCATCAGCAACAGGCTTTGGTCTAACACACACACTACCTGCAGCTCAGTGTCCTCTGAAGCTTTGGGACCCCACGGAGATATCTGAAAGAGTAGTCCTTAGTCTTCCCAACCTACCCACTCCCTGCTTCCAGATCCCAATCTTCTTCTCCACCCAAGATCTCCAAGGACAGCAGAGAAGTCTCTTGGACTTTGGGGATGGTGCCATAGAGACTGGGAGAATCAAATGGTTTTCTAGCTTTCAAATTTTAAGATGTAATGGGTAGCTAGGAAGCACAGTTGGATAGAGTGTTGGGTCTGGAGTTATAAAGACATGTGTTCAAATATGGCTTCAAATACTTCATAGCTGGGGGTAGCTAGGTGGCTCAGTGGATTGAGAGAGATCCTAGGTTCAAATCTGGTGTCAGATACTTCCTAGCTATGTGGACCCTGGACAAGTCACTTAACCCTCTTTGCTTAGCCTTTATCACTCTTCTGTCTTAGAACCAATACATAGTATTGATTCTAAGATAGAAGGTAAAGGTCTTTATTTTTAAAAATTTAATATTTTCTAGCTGTGTGGTCCTGAGCAAGTCACTTAATCCTGATTGCCTAGCCCTTACTGTTCTTCTGCCTTGGAACCAATACAGAGTATTGATTCTAAGATGGAAGAAAAGGGTTTTTATTTTAAATTTTTTAATATTTTCTAGCTGTGTGACCCTGAGCAAGTCACTTAACCCCCATTGCCTCATCTTTGTCTCTCTTCTTTTTTAGAATTGATACTAAGACAAAATATAAGAGTTGTTGGGTTGTTTTTTTAAAAGATACAATGGAAAACTTCCAGAACCCAGGTTTTTTCCCCCAGAGAGATAATTTGTTCATTTTTCTTTCTCATTCATCAGAATCCCTGGAGTGTTCCTGTCTGTACCCTGGTGGCCTTGCCATCACTACCACCAACGCCTTCCCCTTTCCCATCCCTCCCTGGGAAGGGACTCACCCAGTGCACGCTGATGCTGCAGTGATACCTGGTGTTACCTCACCAATCCCAAGCCCTTTCTCTTCTCCATCCTTTCCTCTAGGATTTTTTAAAGATGTCAACTTCTAAAATTTGGTTCATTAAAGAAGAGAGAGAGAGGGAAGAAAGAATGAAGAAGGATCCTAGGATCAGAGCTTTAGACTTGAAAGGGACTTTGGAATTTATCTATTCAAACACTGACAATTTAAAGATAAGTAAACTGAAGCCCAGAGAGTGTGTGACTTTTCCAAGGTCACAAAGAAATTAAGTAGCAAAGCTCAAAAGTTAACCCAAGTTCTACAGCTCCAAATGTAGCATTTTTCTGACTGCGGATGGGAGGAGGAAGAAAAAGAAAGAAGAGAGAAAAGGAAAAAGGAAAGGAATGATAGAAAGGAAGGGGAAAAGGGAGAAGAGAAGAAAAGAAAAATGAGGCTTTAAGTGAGCCTCTCTGACCCCTGTCCCACCTTCACTGCCCTGGCTCAGTGTCCCCACCTCCCTCTTCGAATGGTTTTGAGTTGATGTTATAAAATTGAGCCTCCATCTCCATTTCCCCCCCCTCCAGCAACACTATTGATGTCAGAAAATCTGGCAGATTTGCTTTCTGTGATGCTGAGTGAAACATTTTAGCAATTAGGTCAGAAGACTCTTCAGAGGGGGATCTCTAAGCACCCAGCAAGCAATAATTAAGCCCCACAGCTCTCTTCTGCACATGAAAAGAAAGATGGAACCTGAGTGAAAGAAGAGAATATGTGATCACATGGCCAAAGAGAATGACTATGAGGCCAAGAATCAGGACACAGAAAAATAGAATCACAAGACCTAGAAGGTAGAATTGACCTTAGAAGACGTGGAATCATACCATCTGGCCAGTGCAGGATAGCCCTCTACACCAAGCCTTGAATGCCATCTGGCCTCTGGTCAGAAACCTCTACCAATGGAGAATTCACTACAAACTAAGGCAAACACATTCCATTGTTAGTCAGCTTTAATCGATAGGTAGCAGTTCTTCAGATTCCAAACTATTCCTTTCTGTTCTCTCCTCTGGCCGATATTTTTGTCATTGTTCAATAATTTCAGTCATTTCCAACTCTTTGTGATCCCTTTTGAGGTTTTCTCGCAAAGATACTAGAGTAAATTGTCATTTCCTTCTCCAGCTCATTTTTTAAAATGGGGAAACTGAGGCAAACAGGATGAAGTGACTTGCCCAGGGTGGCACAGCTAGTGTCTGAGGCTGGATTTGAACTCAGGAAAATGTCTTCCTAATCCAGGTCAAGTGTTCTATTGACTGTGCCACCTAGCTGGTCTACATAGAATATATTTTATCCTTTGTTGTGATAGATCCCTTCCCAAATATTTGAATACCATTACTATATTCTAGGAAGACTCTAGCCTTGAATTGGGTCTTAGATGAATGAAGGCACATTTTCCCAGCTCCTCCAATGAGAGTGGGTCTAGGGCCATGTTGGAGATCCTATGGCACATGTGCTGGAGGGGATTGCTCCCTTCCCCCCTCCACCATTCCTGAGGACATTTATCCAATCACCCACCCCTCTATCCAGCAACCCAATGGGAGAGCTTCCTCTCTCCCTGTCTGGGGTAAGGGAGCAGCTCACATGTGGCAGGAGGGTGCAATTTGGGCACTTGGTCTCTAAAAGGTTTGCCATCACTGGTCATGGGGAAACTCTGACTTCAGCCCCAGAGCTTTCATCTTTCACAATTGATAGTTTACCTGCTCTGGGCATGACATCTGGGATCCTCCTTCCAGGCGTTACTTCCTCCTTTTCCTTCTGCTCAACACAATTCATTTAAATGAACATGTAAGTGACTATTCTGTGCAAAATATGGTGTCAGGCTCAAAACAGGTGTTAGGAGCAGCAAAAATTAAATAATTCCCACCCCCAAAGATCTCAAGACTTGCTCAACAAGTCCTTAAAGGCCATTGAGAACCAGGAGAGTATTGTACACAGTAATGGCAATAGTGTGTGACAATGAATTGTGAATGACTTAACTACTATCAGCATTGGATAACTGGATACCTCCCAGGGGCTCATGACTCAAAAGGCTATCCATCACCAGAGAAAGAACTGATGGAGTCCCACTTCCCATTAAATGAAGTCTGCTGTTCTTCACTTTATTAATTCCTCCATGAACTTTCTCTAGTGTAAGTGATAGGTGCCTTGTTTCACAACATGACACACATGGAAGTATATATGGGAGAATAACAAATGTACAACCTAAATCAAATTACCTGCCATCGAGAGGAAGGGAGGGGAGAAGAAGTGGGTACAAAATGTCAGAAAATCATTATTAAAAATTGTATTGGCAAGTAATCTGAAAACAAAATTTAAGAATTGTAAAGACAAATAAAGGCCATTGAATCCAACTTCCTTCTTTTACAGGAGATTGGAACAAGCATTTCTCAATCATCATCTACTCTGAACCAAGGATTGTACTAAGCCCTTTTCCAAAGACTATTTTATTTGGTTCTCACAACCATTCTGGGAGGTTGGGTGCAATTATGATTCTACTCCCATTTTGACATTTAAGGAAACTGAGGTGGATGAGGTTAAGCGACTTGCTCAGGGTCAAAGTCAGAGTTGGACTCAAGTCTTCCTGCCTGCAGATCCAGAACTCTAGCCTAGCTGCCTTCTGATTTACAGATAAGGAAACCAGAAACACACAGGTACTAAAGAGTTACCAGATTAATAGAAAGCTATTTTAAGGGGGAGAAGCACTTGTGACTGAAAGGAATAGGAATGGCTTCATGTGGGAGGTGCTATTCCTTGAAGTCAGTCAACAAACTTTTTATTAAGCACCGTGTGCTAAGAACTAAGAATTCAAAGAAAGGCTAAAACTAAAATCAAAACCACACAAGTTCCTGCTCTTCAAGAGTCTATATTCTAACAGGGAAGGAAACACATCAATGTTATCATCATTCAGTCCCATCTGATTCTCTGTGACTTCATCTGGGGTTTTCTTGGCAAAAATACTGGAGTGGTTTGCCATTTCCTTCTCCAGTTCATTTGACAGATGAGGAAACTGAGGCAAATAAGGTGAAGTGACTTGCCTAGGATCATACAGTAAGTAGCTGAGGCTGGATTTGAACTCAGGAAGGTGAGTCTTCCCAGCTTCAGACCCAGCACTCTATCCATTGTACCAGCTAGCTACCCAACATTTAAATATCTAGGTATTGAAAAAAGTCAAGGGATTCTGTTCTACAAACACACTCATACACACACAAACATAAATATACATATATATGTATATATATATATATATTCACATGTATATGTATAGTTAGTTGTGCTTATTCGTCCTTTATTTTCAAAGAGAAAGATGACATCATGAGGGTGGCATCTCCCCTAATTCATGGATGGTCTTCAAGTCTGCCAGTTACTCTCAACCTGTTTTGCCCTATCTGCTGAGATAGTTTTACCAAAGTATGACTGCCACCATGCTACAGTTTCTTGGAACCATAAATGATAGCTGGGTAAGAGGTAGACACCAAAGGGAGAATAAGCAGCCATGTAATGGACTTCGCAAGCTCTCTCTCTCTCTCTCTCTCTCTCTCTCTCTCTCTCTCTCTCTCTCTCTC
>NC_058133.1:479997915-480080392 GCF_016433145.1 Gracilinanus agilis | reverse complement strand
GAAGGAAGGAAGGAAGGAAGGAAGGAAGGAAGGAAGGAAGGAAGGAAGGAAGGAAGGAAAGAAGGGAGGGAGGGAGGGAGGGAGGGAGGGAGGGAGAGAAAGGAGGAAGTAAGAAACAAAGGAATGAAGGAAGGGAGGGAGGGAGAGGAAGAGGGAGAGAAGAAGGGAGGAAGGAAGGAAGCATTTGTTAAGCAATGACTGTGTTCTAGGCACTATGAAAAGTGTATTATAAATATTATCTATTTGATTCTTTTTTTTAAGCCCTTACCTTCCGTCTTGGAGTCAATACTGTGTATTGGCTCCTTGGTGGAAGAGTGGTAAGGGTGGGCAATGGGGGTCAAGTGACTTGCCCAGGGTCACACAGCTGGGAAGTGTCTGAGGTCAGACTTGAACCTAGGACCTCCCGTCTCTAGGCCTGGCTCTCAATCCACTGAGCTACCCAGTTGCCCCCTATCTATTTGATTCTTGAAACAACCTTGGTAGGTAGATGTAATAATGATAACAATAATGATTATAATAGGTAACATTTATATAGCACTTACCCTGTCCCAAGCACTGTTAAGTACTTAGCAATTATTATCTTATTGATCCTTACAACAACTCTGGGAGGTAGATGCTATTATTATTCTCATTTTTAAGCAGCTAGAGGTTAAATGATTTACTCAAGGTCACACAACTAGAACGTGTCTGAGGCTAGATTTGAACTCTGGTCCTGAACCTAGCCCTCCAAACACTGCCCTACCTAGCTGCCTCTGAGGATGAGAGCTCCAGTTCTACTACCAGAATTACCTTGTAACTCTGTACAAGTCTTCTGGCTCTCAGTCTCCATTCCCTCTTCAGCAAAATGATCAGCTTTGATTATATGGCCATTAAGTTTCTTCCCAACAGCTAAGCCCTGGAACCTCCTGTGTTTCTAACCAACCCTTCTAAGAGATCTCTCACCTCTACACTGACTTCCTGATTTCTACCTCTTGCTCTGAGAACTGTAAATAAATGGTAGCCACTGAAAAGGGAATGAGCAACTTGGTTGTTCAGTGGCTAGAACCCTGAACATGGAGTTGGGAAGACATATCTTTCTGAGTTCAAATCTTATCTGAGACCCCGAAGGGCAAGCCATTTAACCCTTTTTGCCTCATTTCCTCATCTGTCAAATGAGCTGAAGAAGGAAATGGCAAACCACTCTAGTATCTTTGCAGAGAAAACCCTAAACAAGATCCCAAGGAATCGGACATGACTGAGAAGTAAGTGAACAACAGTAAAACTATTAATGTTATTTTTCATTTTTCTTATCAATAATGATTTTTTAAAACCCTTACCTTCCTTCTTAGAATCAATACTAAATATGGGTTCCAAGGCAGAAGAGTGGTAAGGGGTAGGCAATGGGGGTCAAGTGACTCGCCCAGGGTCACACAGCTGGGAAGTGTCTGAGGCTAGATTTGAACCTTCCATCTTAGAAGCAATACTAAATATGGGTTCCAAGGCAGAAGAGCAGAAAGGGCTAAGCAATGGAAGTTAAGTGGCATGCACAGGGTCACACAGATGGGAAGTGTCTGAGGCAAATTTGAACCCAGAACCTCCCATCTCTGTGCCTGGTGCTCAATCCATTGAGCAACCTAGCTGCTCCCTCCACAATGACTTGGAGTATTTTTCATATAGTTATATATAGCTTTAATTTCTTCATCCAAAAACTGTCCATATCTTTTGACCATTCGTCAATCGGGGGAATGGTTCATATTCTTAAATTTTTTATGAAGTTCTCTACATATTTTAGATATGAGACCTCTATCTAAAATAAAGTCCATCATTTCCCCCAAATGTACTGCTTGGCTATGTTAGTTTTATTTATTTTTAATTTAATTTTTAACTTTTTTTCATGGTTACATGATTCTTGTTATCCCCCTCCCCTTTTCTCTCCCCCCTCCCAGAGTTGTCAAGTAATTTCAACTGGGTTATCATGTTAGTTTTATTTTTTTTAAATCTGTCAATTGCTTGTTTTGTTGTTGCCAATCAACATTCCTATAACTTCCCAGACCAAAATTCCCTTCCTTGGCCGTCATTGTCCTATGTGGGCAGGGATTATACCTTCAATGCTTCATACAGTAAAGCTTTTTTTAAATTTATTCATAAAATTTATATCTAGAAGGAACAATCAACCTCTAAGCCCCTCATTTTGCAAAGGAGGAAGTTGATACTCAAATAAATGAAATTATTTGCCCAGGTCAGACTCAAACTCAAAGTCTCTGCCTCCAAAATCAGTGCTTTCCCACTCCACCATGCTGTCCCATATACTTGATCCTCCCCAGCAGAAATCTGGTTCTGCCCTCTTTCTACAAAGTAGTCTAGTCCAAAGATCCTATGGAGAAGGACAGTCATCATCCCAGGAGGTCCCTACACCCAGCCCTAAAGCTGTGGGCTGGTGCCTCAGAGGTCTCTACCTGCCTCCTCTGCCCCTACCTCTCTTTCTCCCAAATAAGACCCAGGCTTCACTTGTAGCATTCAGAGCTCTGCTTCCTGACAGAGACCCCTGTCTCCCTACCATATAACTCCATGATCTATTCCACATTGAGGGAGGGAGGGAGGAGAGAGGGAGAAGCAAGGAATAGAGGGTCTTACCTCAACATAAAGCTCTCCCTTCCAATCTCCAATCCCCACACCCCCACCACCAACTTCACTTACCCAGTTGGTTGATGCCTCTGCCGAGCTAGAGACTGAAACAAAGGGAAGGATGGGGTGATTGTGTCCATTAAGCTGATTAAGAGTAGAATTCCCGAAAGAAAGAGCCATATTTCAACCCAGAGCAGCCAACAGTGGCTAGGTCACCTTTCTGCTCTCTTCTTCCTCCTCCTATCTTCCCTTCCTTTTCTCGTCTCTCTTTCCCCTATTCTCCCACCATTGCTTTTGCCTCCTATAATCCAGTGTCAGAGATGTAATGAAGAATGCACTGGGTTAGGAATCAGGAAGCCTGTGTGTTGAATCCTGGGTCTGTATGTGACTTGCTCTCTTTATGATCTTGGGCAAGTCATTTTTCCCCCATGTCAATGCCTTCCCAATAAATTTGGGTCTCAATTTCCTTCTTCATTAAAAATGAGGAATTTATTTCACTTTCTCCCTGTGGCTTCTCCAAGTTCATTCTTCTGATCTCATCAAACTTCAAGGTCACTTATCTGAGCCAACCCCTTTCTTCCACTCATCAAAATACTTTCCTAATAATACCCAAGCACCACCTCACCCCACCTCCATCATTCATCCCTCAAGATTCCACCTGGCTGATGCTCAGGATCTGGAGTTGGGATATTTGGGAAATATATTGGGGGGACGAAAATAGGAATCCTTCAGAATTAATTCCACCTGCAGAGATGAGATAACTCTTCTCCCTAGGGAAGCCCTAAAGACTTCTCCCCTTCCATCCTGGTCTCCTGCTGTCCCCTAAGATTTCAATTTAGATCACAGTCTCACTTTGAACAAGAACTAAAGCCATGTGGCTAATTAAGGGAACCCATAATCCACTGGCCCCTTACTCGATGCATGAAAAGGAACCCTCAATCCCTGAACCTATCAGGAGGCAGAGGGGGTGGTGTTGACAGAACAGAGGACTACGATGAGGAAAATCATTGTGACATTGAAAAAGCCTATTCTAGCTTGATCCAGAGCCAGACACTCATCTACTATAAATCCTGGGCCCCCAGACTCCAGCCCCTTTCTCTTAGTTCTACCCCTCCCTGAAATCTGGTTCCATCTTCTACTCTACTTAAACTGACCTTCTCCAAGCATCCTAAAACCCTACAATATTAGAAGTGAAAAGGATTGTATTGTATATAATACAATCCCCCTCCTTTTATAGATAAGGAAACTGAGACCCAGAGAGAAGCAATGAATCATCATCCAAGGTCACATAGCTAATTAGTTTAAGAGCAGGTACTAGAATATCCAGGTTGTCTAATTAAAGCAGTAGGGCTTATAAATGTTTAACAATCAGGTCTTTTACAAAATGTAAGTAGGATACACTTTTAAGTTCAATCTGCATTATTAACATTTTCTCCATCACTTTTTTAACTCTAGACAATCAACAGAACAATAAATCAAGTCTCAATATGCAGCATTTGCAAGTTCCAGGGTGTAAATGCTCACACTGAAAATTTAACATTCTAGGGCGTCAACACTTCAAGCTGGCTCCAGTCCACCCCTACACCAGCTTTTGGAGAGTTACTCATTCATTCATTATGATGTACTTGGATTCTAGAGGAACAAAGACAAAAGTTAAATTGTCTCTGCCCTCAAGGGAGGGCTTCTCTTGGAGGGAGGAGTGGGAGAAGAGAGTGAGAACCTGTAGAGAGCAGAGTAAAATCAAAAAAGTCACCAAGTAGATGAAAAGTAATTTGTGGTGTGGGGAAGAAGTGAGCATTAGTACCTGAAGGAATGAGGACAAGCTTTCCGTAGGAGGTTATACGTCAAAGAAGGGAGGGATTATAGGAGGTTGAGGTAGAGATGGCTGTTACCTGGGGTTATAAATTAATGACAACAATTCTTCCCATTCACATGCTCGATTATGGTTTATGCTGGGCTTTCTTAACAATAACCCTGTGAGAAAGAAAGTGAAACCATTCTTAACTCCATTTTACAGATGAGGAAACTGAGGACCCAAGAGGTTATGTGGCTTGCCCAGTATCACTCTTTCCACCATTATCTCTGCTTTCCTTATGGTTGCTGACCTACTCACTGATCCCTTCTGCTAGTCTTTAGCTTGATACAGCTAGTGTCAGAGCTGAGTGGTGTAATTGAGACAAATGGCAAGGGCCATTCTGATTGCTTCTTGGATCTATTCTCTACATCTGCTCATGCTATTTTTTAACCTTTCTTCTGTCTTAGTAACAACTCTAAGGCAGAAGGGCAAGGGCTAGGCAAATGGGGTTAAGTGATTTATCCAGGGTCACACAGCTAGAAGTATCTAAGACCAAATTTGAACTCGGGACCTTCTAGCTCCAGACCTACTAAGCTACCTAGCTGCCCAACCTCAATGCTTCTTAAGACTGAACAATCCATCCCCTAAGCCAAGGTCAAGTAGCCCAGGGGGATCTGACTATAAGGACAGCCGAGCATCCTGATAGGGAAACAATGGGCCATCTCTGGACAAGAATCTAAAGTCCATGGTTTCCATTGGCCTAAAGTAATACAAGTGACAAAGGATCCCTGATCTACAGTGCAATGGATCAGTCACTCTGATCAAAAAAGAGTGACAACTTAAACCTGAGACCTCAACACTTCCCTTCTTTTGGTAACTCAAAAGCGCGCTTTACAGAATCATAGATTTAAAGCTAGACAGGACATGAAAATCCATTGAGTCCAATCCCCCTATTTTGCAAAAGAGAAAACTGAGACACAGAAAGATCAAGTGACTCGCCTTGGATCCCACAACTATAAAATGGAGGCCAGATTTGAATGTGGACCTTCCTGACTCCAGGTTTAGTGCCCTATCCATTATACCAAAAACATCATACATAGAAGACCCCAACCACATTTAAATGCAATTGGGAATATTTAACAAAATAAATAAAAATACATCAGAACATAGAAAATGTTAGTGTGTGGTTTTCTAAGTCGGTGTGCAGCTGCAGGTGTCTTTATGTAAGGTTATTTCTATTTGAGTTTGACTCCACTACATTATCCCTTTTCAATGTTCTTTTCCTGTTCAAGACAGGGTTGGACTTGATAAACTTTGAGATCCCTGCTAGCTCTTAGATTCTGGGGTTCTACATTTCTCATCATCATTTGGAGACATTCGAATATAGTAGAAAGATCACTGGATTCAGAGTCGGAGGACCTGACTTCCAAGACTTACTATGCAGTTTACTGGGCAAGTTAACTTTATATCTCTTGGCTTAAGTTTTCTCCTCAGTTTCTAGGGAGACCAATAAGGTTTGTGCAGGTGGGATATCCGTAGCACAGAAGTCCAAGATTTTGTTGCTGAAGGACACACATACACAATAAAGGCAGGATTGTGACTTGCATGACTAAGGAAATATTTTAAAAATTAAAAAGAACCTCCTCTAACAGTCCAAACAGCTGCTGCAGAGTTTCACTGACTAGTCTCTGAAATAGGTTTAGAGAAGACTAACAATTATATTTTGTGGGAATTGAAAGGAATTTTCTAATCCTAAATCAGATGGCTGGTGTGGGTCAGGGACCCCAAATTAGCACCAGGAGAAGAGTGGTAAAACAATAGGCTTAATTTTAGACTAACACATTCTGTTGGCTTTTAGTATCTGTTTTTTCTTTCTGTATGTGATAGCTCACAACCCCCAACTATGCACTTAAATATTTTCAAGAGAGGTTTACTAGTAAATTAGTAGCAAATGGTAGCAGATGATGGCTCTGAAAATGTTAAAGACCAGCAGAAGGTCTCAAAGAGCAGCTCCAACCATAAGGCAAGCAGAGACAACCAGCAGAGATGATGGTGGAGAGAATAAAGATGCAACATCCAACATGACACCCAGCAGAGAGCAGCTTGATTATCATGAGAGGACTTCTGTGGTTCTGTAATACTGAAGGTATATGTAACCCAGCCACGCATGTACCCTGGCTACCCATATCCTTATATAGGTACTTCTAGGAATGTTCTCTGCTCTTGAGTTTCTAGAATTTGTGCCCTTTCTGGAATATCCCCTGCCCACAAGTGAGGGCTACATGCATGTTTTCTGGGTTTGTTCCCTGTTCCCATGTGAATTCTATCTATATCCTGTTCCCTCCCACTCCCAGGAGAGTGTCTGCCATCTACACAGTGGTTAGCAGGGGTGATGAATTATTTCTTGTTGCCCAATTTATTATTTCACTAAATAAATGTCTTTTTCCTTGAACCAATGTTAAGGGAGTACTGACCCATGACAAGTGTCTTGAATTTGAAATAGCTTTTTCCATGTGTTTGGGTGGTAGAGGCAGGTGTTCTATTTGGATAATAGTATTTTCCATATTCATCAAATTCTCTATTAGATTATAATTTACATCATGGTGGAGACCATCTCATCTCTAAACTTTGTATCTCATACAGTGTCTAGCAGAATACTTTTTTTTGTCTTCTGGTTGACTGAATGGGAAAAGTGAATACATCGATGGGGGCTCGCCTGCTAGAGTTTTCGTGAATGCTGGCTCATCAAGTACTTTAAACCTGGGATGGTTTCTGGGAACACCATATGAGTAGGACACTTGAGTTCTACAAGTAAAAATGAGGGGGTTGAACTCAGTGATGTCTCCCAGCTATAAATCCTAGAAACAGTCATCCTTCCCATTTAATAGAGGGAAACAGTCAGGATTGAGAGAGGTTAAGGACTTTCCTTATGGATACTCGGTAAGGAGCAGAATTACCAGTTCACACCTCCCAGAAGCTCCCTCTAAGAGTGAATTCAGAGTTCAAGATGTCAATTGTTTTATTCCTTTTCTCCTCTCCTCTTTCCTTTGAGGTAAAAAGGGTTTTACAAAACAAGCAGTACCGGTCAGACCTATCAGACTCCCTGGGAACCATTATCTCAGAAGAGCAATAGAGGAGGGGTACATCTTCCCCTTCTGGGGACTAACAGCATTAATGCCAGCTGTATAATACCAATGGCCTCGTAATTTATATAGCGGTTTTCATTACTTTCCTTCTCCAAAGGCTTGTTCAATAAATTACCATTTTATGAATTCTAGAAGGCTTTGTGGAGCCTGAGCTGGGACAAAAGCCCCACCTGTCAGGCTGGAGAAACCTGGAAGGAGGGGTACCATGGGGAGGGAGGAATGGACAAAGGGGCCAAGTGAGATCCAGCCCTGCCCCCTCTTCCCCCCAAGCCCTTGTTCTCACAATTCCATTTAAAGAGGATTGTACAATCTTCTCTAGCCCTTAAACAGGAGTCAGTCTCTCATCTGTCAGCTCTCATTCCTTTCTTTCCTCTATCTCCTTAATCAATAATAATGCTATGAAAAGAAGAATAGCTAGCATTTACATAGCACTTTAAGGTTTGCAAGGCATTTTGCATGTCATCTCTTTGGATCCTTACAACAACCTGTTGTTGTGAGGTAGGTGCTATTATCATCTCTACTTTACAGATGAGTAAACTGTGTCTGAAAAATAATAACAATAACAACAAATATAATAATGACATTTACATAGCACTTTGAGATTGAATATGTACTTTACATATGTTATCTCACAATGATCCAGTAAGGAGAATGCTATTATCCCCATTTTACAGGTAAGGAGACTGAGGCTGAGAGAGATTGAGTGAATTGCTCAGGTAATAGTGTTTGGGGTCCCAGGTTCATGCCAGTCCCACACTAATCATTCCCCTCAGTAATCACAAAATGTAAACAAGATATACTGCAGTTGGTTCTCTGCTTCTCTGAGACATTTTTCATGGACCCTTCCTATACTGATGGAGGACTATTCTTGCTTCTTCTTCTTCCTCTGCGACATCAATGTCTATTAAAGAGGCACATCAAATGGCTTAAGAACACCTAGAAGGGGCAGTTGGGTAGCTCAGTGGATTGAGAGCCAGACATAGAGATGGAAGGTCCTTGGTTCAAATCTGACTTCAGACACTTCCTAACTGTGTGACCTTAGGCAAGTCACTTAACCCCCATAACCTAGCCCGTACCACTCTTCTACCTTGGAACCACTACATTGTATTGGTTCTAAGATGGAAGGTAAGGCTTTAAAAAAGTAAATAAAATAAAAAGAATACCTAGAAAATAAATGCATATGGATATTAAAAAGAGAAGTAGAGAGAGGAACAAGCAGAGCCAGAGAGACAACAAGAGATAGAGACAGTATGATCTGCTGGAAAATGCCCTGGGTGGGGAGTTAGCAGACTTTTGTCTTAGTTCTGGCTCTGCTATGACCACAAGATATTGTCTTAAGTAAGTCATTCAGTAAGAGACAATATGGTACATGGAAGCTGGAATAGAAAAAAACTAGGTTCAAAGTCTGCCCCAGACACGTATTAGCTGAATGACCCTAGAAAAGTCACTTAGCTTTTCTGTGCCTCAGTTTCTTCATCTATAAAATGAAAATTTAGATAGCCTCTAAGATTCCCTTTAAGATCTATGATCCTATGATGTTTATGATTCCATAAATACAGTGTATGCTGAGAACACAAATCCAAAATAAAGAAGCAGGAGTATAGCCAACTTTGCCTCTCTAGATCTCAGTTCTCTCACCTGTAAAATAGAGATAATAAAGTTTTATCTTCTTGGAAGAAGACTTGACAAATGACATCTTGAGGCCCCTCCTAGTCTACTATAGCAGGAAGAACAATGGTTCTGCAGTCAGAAAACATGAGTTCCAATCCTATCTTTGATCCTACCTGGGTGATCTTGGCCAATCATGTGCATCAGTTTTATCAAGTGAAAAAAAAATTGAATTAGATGGCATTGAGGTCCCTTTGAGCTCCAGATCCATGATCCTAAGCTAGTTATGACTCCATGAACGTAGTGCAGAGCAGGGGCACAAATTCCAAAGCTAAGATATATATCAGGCAGGGATACCTTCCTGAAGGAGGGGTGGGGGAGAATTTTAGAACTGGCCCAAGAACCTTACTCTCCATTCCCTTTTCCTAGTTAAAAGTTAGGGGTTTGTGGAAGTTGGATTAGAAACAGGAACCAGGAAGAGATCTGGATACCCCCTCGCCTCCTCCCAGTACATCAGGACTGGTCACTCCCCTCCAGACCAAACTGTCTTCTCTAGACTGACCCCAGGGAGGGAGTACAGATTATAAGATATGGCAAGTAGAGTTCAAGGACAACATTACCTCATCATCCCCTTAGCAACTGTGATCACCATAGTGATCCACCCATGCTTCCTCAGCTGCCA
Organism: Gracilinanus agilis; assembly: GCF_016433145.1. Taxonomy (NCBI): domain Eukaryota; kingdom Metazoa; phylum Chordata; class Mammalia; order Didelphimorphia; family Didelphidae; genus Gracilinanus; species Gracilinanus agilis. The sequence goes on along the minus strand of NC_058133.1, from coordinate 480,070,557 downwards.
CAGTGAGTCTTCAAACTGGATAGTTTCTCCTAGACTGGTGACAGCCAGTGATTTCAGAGCCCCAGGGGTCCCTCCTCCTTCCAGGAAGAACAGACCAGAGCAAGCTAAAGAAAATGTCATCAAATCACTCTTGGTCTCTTGCATCCACCACCAAAGAGCTGCATTGTCTTTCTGCATTACCTTTCCTGGTCTATTCCTAGATACTCTCTATCATGTAACATCAAGGTACAAGGAAAAGAGCCTTTGGTTTAGAGTGAAAAGATTTAGGTTTGAATCATAGCATGCTGCTTTCTACCTGTGAGACCTTAGACAAATAACTTCCTATCTCAAAGCCTCAGTTTCCTGAACCCTAAAATAAAGGGGCTGGATGGGATTATTCCTAAACTGTCTTCTAGCTCTAAATACCTTGATTCTATTAATAGAGGATGGCAATCCAAGGACATTGAACAAGGAAAAAACCCTCAGTAATTCCCTTTTACAGGATCTCTTACAATGGACTCATTCAGCCTCTATTCCAACTCCAGTAATGGGACACTCACTGCCTCCATTATTGGACAACTCTAATTTTTAGGGAGGTCTTTCTAATGTTGAGCCAAAATATGCCTTCCTGTATTAAGTCCAGAGTCACAAAGCAAAATGAAAAGAGTGAAAAGGCAAGGGTGAGAATTGGGAGGAGGAACAAATCAGGAGACTAAAGTTTAGGGCCTCATGATTCCCAAAGTGGGTGCCCCCACCCCCTGGTGGGTGCTGTAGTGATCCAGGAGGGCGTTGATGGCCACGGGTGCATTTGGGGCCAGTGAATAACTGTAAGGGGGCGGTGATAGTACGTAACAGGGGGCTCTAAGTAATATTTTTTCTTGAAAGGGGGCGGCAGGCCAAAAAAGTTTGAGTCACTCTAAGACCAATTCCAGTGTCAGCTTCCCTCTACCTACAATGATACCACACCCATTCCTTTGTTCAAATCGAGGGCTCTTAATCTAACATTCATGAACATGTTTGCTTTTTAATATTTTAGTAACTATTTTTCAATACAATTGGTTTCCCTTGTAATCCTATGCATTTTATTTTGTGCATTTAAAAATATTATTTTTGGAACATGTCTATAGGCTTCACTAGTCTGCCAAAGTGAACCACAGCACAACAAAAGTTAAGAACCCCTGCTTTAAATTTTAACAGGAATCACCTTTTCCAGGCAGCTTACCTAGCTTAACCTATCCTGCTCTCCAACTCTCCCACCCAATCTCCAATTCATCTCCACACCACTAATATTTTTTTTCTCTAATTCTGTAATTATAGGTATCTCTTTGTTGCAAGAAGGTCTCACAATTTAGACTGTAAAAATCTGGAAGGGAGAGATTATGTCTATTCCCTAAAATCAGTCTTGAACTTTTCCTAGCTCTCAGAATGCTGGCCAGGAAGACTTGGGAATGGGTGGGGGGAGTAGAAGATGGAATGATCCTGGTGGGAATAATATCTCTCTTCAAAACATAACCCTGTGATGTCATTGGTCCTCTTCTAAACCAAAGGACAAAAAACAAAAACAAATATCTGAATGCCTGTCACATGAAAGAGGGATTATTGGGCTGGTGGCTTCAGAACTGGAAATGATCTTAAAGTTCCTCTCTCCCAACTTCCTCATTTTACAAAGGAGGATTAAATTTCTTCTGCTTGGTTCTAGAAGGTAGAACCAAAACCACTGGGTAGAAGTTCAACTTCTCACTCAATAAAAACAAGATATCCCTAATTGTTGGAGCTGTTCAGCAATGGAATGGCTACCTCCGAAGGCAATGAGTTCCCCACCACTGAAGGTGTTCGAAGTCAAAGGATTCCTGGTCAGGGATATTATAAGAGTTGGACAAGACACTGTAAGAAGTGGATAAGACACCAGTAAGATGCACTTGTGCATCATGGACAAGGGTTTTCAAATTGTCCCTTACATGTCCATAGATCTTTAGCTATATTTTTCTGTATACCTAGAACAGAACTTCTTCCTCCCTTACTTCCACCACCATGCCCCATCAGGGACCTCAGAGGGGAAGAACTCACCTAGATTTTGTACTTAGCCTCTGTCTAGCACTTGCAAGTTCTCTCTTTGTGATCCAAGTCAACATAAAGTAGTCAATTCAAATGTCACCTCCACAGTTTTCTATAACTGACTCCTCACTCTCACCCCACCCCATCACTTCTTGGTAATACATTGATTTTTCTCATAATGTCAAAGGGAGCCTGTATTCCCTGAGCCCATGATGGTCAAGTAGCAGGAGAGGAGTTCCAGGAACTTGGTATCAAACAGCAGGGAAGCAGGGCTGGGACTAAGTAAGTGCCTTGGATTACCCAATAGGTTCTTTCCCACAAGATCAAGAATGGACTCTGGTCTTAGACTAAGCATGTGATTTGGAATCAGAGGGCTAGTTTTGAATCCAAGCTCTCCCACTTACTAACTCTGTAGCCTTGGGCAAATCACTGATCTAGGGCTAAGAGGAACCTTAGAGGCCATCTTTAGGCTGGTCCATTCATTATACATATAAGGAAACTGGGGTCTTGGTAAGTGATTTGACCAAGATCTCACAAGTAGTAAGAGTCAGAGGTAGAGATTAAATATAAATCACAGAATTTGAGAGTTGGGAAGGACTTCAGTAGTTACCCCAACCCTAATGAGATTTAAAAAAAAGGATCCCCACAATAACAGGAAACAAATTGATGGGAGTTTTTCTGGTGTTAAACCTAGAAGTGCCTTTCTGTAACCTCTATTTTTATTACTCCTGGTTCTGCTCTCTTTAGTCAAACAGAGTAAGTGTAGTCCCTTTGAAGTCCTCTGGCCCTCAAACCAATATTCATTCCATTATATCAATATATTTCCACTAGAAAATCTCTCTGGGCCTCAGTTTATAAAATTAAGGGGTTGGATTAAATGATTTCCAGCATGAAGCCCTTCAAGCTCAAAATCTATGAAGCTGTGTTGACAAGAGGAAATGGCCAAACTTTCTACAGGTCATTTAGTCCAGCCCTCTGCCTCCAGGCAGGAACGTTTTCCAGCAGCATTGGAAGATTACTTCTGAAACATTCTTTTAAAATCCCCTGACCAGGAAGAACCTATATCCTACCCAAGGAAGACATGGCCAGTTTTTGACAACAATGCTCTCAGCACACTCTACAACAACCCAGTGAGCAGGTGGAGGATGCTGGGCTATCACACATGAAAACAGGTCTCTAGATACCTTGGCTTCCTCTTCCATCATCCAGGAGTCTCACCCACCTGGCTTTGGAATGTTCATACGATCTGCCCAACATTTTGGAGCAAACGCCTCAGCATACTCACACCCTCCCACAGGGGTTCTGAGGGCCAATTAGGAGCAACAGCTGCTTCTTCACCACTTTGCTCCAATGCACCTGGACCGCCCAGGTTTCCATAGCAACATAGCCGCACCAGGGGCATTGCCCAGGGAGTGTATTGCCTAGCAACTGTGCTGCTGCTGTCCCCTGGTGCTTGGGCCACAGCATCAAGCCAGAGGGAACAAGGGGAAAGTGGGGAGGCCCAGCTGGAGGTAGAGGCTGGGGGCAGTGAAGATGCCACAGAGATGTAGCATGCTGCAGAAATGGCAGTTCCCACAGCCAGCCTGAATGTGTTGGAGAGAGCCCCAGAAGCAAATTAGGAAAACTGAGTTCTCCCTCACTCTGTGATCTTAGGAAACATGTTTCTTCCAGACTCAATTTCCTGCTCTGTAAAAAGAAAGGACTGGCACTTGCTGGTCACTAAGGTCCCTTAGAGCATGAGGATTCTTTGGTGTTCCCTAACTGGAGAAATATAATTGGCAAAGCCAGAGGATGTCTTCTCTACATCCTACTGTGTTCACCTGGGCTACATGGGTACATAGTAACATAGATTTAGAGCTAGGAGAGACCTTAGAGATCAGCAAGTCTCACTCTCTCATTTTGCAAATAAGGAAACTGAAGTGCCAGGGGATGTGACAGTAGGTTCAGATAGGCGAAGTGACTTATCTGGAGTCATTTAACTAGCAATTATCTGAGCCAGGATTTAAATCCAGGTCTCCACTGTACCATCTAAGATCAAGGCTGAGAGGTTGTGACTTACCCAAAGTCATATGTGCTTTTAACTTTTCTAGACATTGCCTCCTTGCCTCTGCTAAAGTTTCAGCCTAAAACATCCCTGAGTACCTAGGGCTTCCTGTCTTGGAATAGCTATCGGTCATGGCATCCTCTTCTCCTATTAATGAGGTCCTCATTCTCCTCCCAATTGTGTTTCTGACTCTCCAGACCTTTAACACCAGTCCACTGATAGACCACTCTCCACATACACGCACAGAGCTTTTTAGCTCCTCTTTCTGCATTTTCCTCCCCATTAGAATGTAAGTTCTTTGAGGGCAGGAATTGTCTTCTTTTTTTACTTCAGTTTGGATCACCATGTCTTAGCATAGTGTCTGACATATAGTAAGCATTTAATTAACACTTTTTACCTTGCCCTAGCCTTAATGATAGCAAATCTGTGTCCCTTAAAAATATATGGGATTTTCAAAAATGCTCATTCTGGGTCAAGTCTGTTATCTCATTTGATCTTCATAGCAATCTTGGAAGTTTGGTACTATTACTAAACCCCATTTTATAGAAGAGGAAACTGAGGCAGAGAGAGGTTAAGTGACTTGCCCAGGGTCACAGAGCTAGTAAGTATCTGGAGAAGGATTTGGACTCAGGTCTTCCAGCCTAGCTCTCTATGCTCTGAGCCACCTCTCATGTATTACTAAGGAAGAAAACAATCCACTTCTGGTTTGCTGTGAAGGTTGTGGGTGAGATCAGAGAGTCCTACAGCACAGCCTCTCAAAAGTAGCATGTAGGAACAAAGAGTGTGAACCCAGGGGATTAAATACCTGCTGGAGAATGACTATCCAGGCACTCCCATTTATGAATAAACCCATGTATTCAAAAGTCAAGTTCCAGAAAGTGAAATGTTGGGCATTCCTTGTTTCAAAGAAGACCAGTGTCATGGCAGAGTAATGTCTTGATTTGCCCATGAATTGGATTGAAGTGAGGCAGAGTTGCACAGAGTTGGCAGCCTCGCTGTCTTCAAGTCATCCAAGCCCCCGCAGCAAGACAAAAGTTAGGTCAATTGGCGATGGTCCAGGATACAGGTGGATGATGTTGGCATCTTTGATGTCTGACCACTCCAGAGCATCTGCTTCTGCCACCTTCTTGGCCACTGGCAAAAACTGTTTTCATCCCCCCATTCCTTTGGGGGAAATCTTCATAGGCTTGGGATTCATACCCTTCCTAACTCACAGGTTCGAGGCTTTCTGGTTACCCTCTACTGAGATGGTTCCACCGAGATATGGCCAAGGCTGATGCTCAGGCTATAGTTTTTGGAGCTACAGGTGAGAGCTGAATGGCAAGTGGATACCAAAAAGGGGCGAGTGCCCTTGACAAAGGCTTGGCAAGTCCTCACACCAGAGGAGCCAGTCAGTCCTCCCCAACCCCTCCATATGCTCCAGAAACCCAGAGGGCAAAATGTATTCTCTAGCTCACAATACTCCCAGCTCCCTTAATACTAGAGGAGTAATAGCTTGGGGACAGACTCAGAAATAGGTAGGGAAAATGGAAGAAAGCAAGTTCATAGAGTATCCACATTCCCCGTCTGTCATACATAACATGGATCACCTGCTGGAAACAACAAAAAATGCACCAGAAGTCATCTCAGGTGTCCTATAATTCAACTACAAAAATACACAATGGATCTTCGTCAACATGAGGAGTTCCAGTATAAGAACTCCCTCCTCCAACACACAGATCTCAATCTATTAATGATGCAATAGGTCGATTGTGATACAGAAAGACTAAGTGTGTTACTCAGGGTCACAGAGGAGTGGGGATTTCAACCCAAGTCTTCTGGACTCCAAGCCCATTATTCTATCCACTATCTAATGGTTTAATGGGCTTTTGTGAGCTAGCCTAGGAATCTAACCACTATTTTTTTTCTAAAAAAAAAAAAACTTACCTTCTGTCTTAGAATCAATACCATGTATTGGTTCCAAAGCAGAAGAGCAGTAAGGGTGAGGCAGTGGGGGTTAAGTGACTTGCCCAGAGTCACACAACTAGGAAATGTCGAAGGCCAGATTGAACCTAGAATCTCCTGTCTCTAGGCCTGGCTCTCAGTCTACTGAACTACCCAGCTGACCCCCTAACCACTATTCCTTACAATTTTTTTTCTTATGAGGAAATACTTTTTAAAGTTCCATATAAACCAAATAGCTTACAGAGGATTCTTTGAAAACAATGTGTAATTTGGGAGTTGCCTTCATTTATCCGGTTGGGAAGAAGGAGATGGAAAAAGAGACAAATGGGGCAGATGGAAGTGAAGATGACAAGCAAAGTTCCATTAAACAGACTTTGTTTCAAATGGAAGGGCAATCACGAAACTTGGGAGGGGGTACTTTTCCTCCTGCTTTTTTGGAGAGAGCTTTCAAATGCATTTCTGAAATTGTGCCCTGCATTAGAGCTCTCATTGAAATGGAAAATGAACCATTTGCTAATAAATGTTTACAATGAAATGGAAATATACAAATCGATTTTTTTTTCTGAATCTGACCTTTTGGGTTTGCTTCAGAAGTGCATTTTGGGTTATCTCCTCTCTTAGCTGTTGTGGTCTGTGGATGCAATTAAAGGGAAAGGCTGGGGGCAGGGAAGCAGAGAGAGAGAAGTGGAGGAGGAAGGGGGAGCTGAAGTGAAAGGGGAAAAGTAACAGGCTGGAAGGCATCCCGTCCTCCCCACCCAATAAGACTTTGGGACCATAGCCATGTAAGGAGCTAAAGTCATGGCAAACTGGAAAGTGAGCTCTCTCCTAATCTGCACACAGGACACAAGAGAAAGGAAAGTGGAGAGCTGACAACCATCCAACCTATTGGATGTTATTAATAATAATAAGGGATGGTATTCATAGACAACGTTAATGCAATCTCACTTGATCTTTGCAACACCCCTGTGAGATAAATGCCATTATTTTCATCGACATTTTTCAGATAAGAAAACCAAGCCTGGGAGAGGATCAGGTGACTTATCAGAAGTTGCAACATTAGTTAAGAATGAGACAGGATTTAAACCCAGATCTTCCTGATTCTGGGCAGCCATTCTATCACAGGGGATAGAATCTGGAGTCTGAAAGATGAGTCTTCCTGAGCTCAAATCTAGCCTCAGATACTTCTTAACTGTATGACCCTGGGCAAATCACTTAATCCTGTTTGCCTCAGTTTTCTCATCTGTAAAATGAGCTGGAGAAGAAAATGGGCAACCACTTCAGAATATTTGCCAAGAAAACCTCAAATGGGAACACAAAGAGTTGGATATAACTGAACAACATCCTGATTCTAAACCCAGAACTCCATCCATTATGCCACCTAATTGCCTCCTTGAAGTGGCTCTACTGGCATCACTTAGTTCTCAAACCTTCCCTTCTTGGAGCTAGCCAAAGAAGATAGGGCTAAAATAAAAGTGATGCCCCCCCCCAGGCTAGATCTTTGGGCATGACACAATCCTCCAAGAGGAGTTAGAAAATCAAGTCCATTCCTAACCCAGAAACTGCCTTAGACAGAAAGTCTTCCAATGTCTGGAGAAGAGGGAGGAGAGCCAGGATGCTGGCACTGGGGGGATAGAGCCATCAACTTCCCATCTGCGTGGGCTTGACGACCTGTTAAATGCTTCCGATCCCATTCAAGGATGTTGATTGAAGGCACCAGAGGGGAACTGCCAATGTCTAGTAGTATTATTAGGATTATTCACTGGCTAATGATTGACTATTCTTAGGTAGGGTGGCCTGCTTAAAATGCTCCCCAAAAGACAGCTAGCTGCCAGGGCTTTGATGGGGCCCCATTTCAAAGAACCAACCTTCATTGCTTTAGTCATCAGAAAGCTTTATTTCAGAGAGCAGGTAAAAAAGGTAGTGCAGTAGAAAGCATTGGTATCAGAGGACTCCTCTCTTCTACTTACTACCTAGGTGTCCTTAGTCATGTCACTTTCATTGGACCTCAGTTTCCTTATCTGTAAAATGGAGAGTTGGGGGAAAGCAGCCTTCAAGCTCCCTTCCAGTCCATGATCTATCATCCTGTTTACACATCACAGGGATTTCCTAGCTAGCAGGAACTTTAAGGCCCTCCTTAGGCAGCTATGTAATACAGATAGAGGGCTAGACCTTGAGTCGGTGAGTTCAAATCCTGACTCACACACTGACTAGCTGTACGAAACCTGGGCATGTTATTTAATTTCTATCAGCTTCTGTTTCCCCATCTGGAAATGAGGATAATAATAGCACCTAGCCCACAGGCTTGCTATGAAGATCAAATGAAGATATCATATATGTAAAGCATTCTGCAAACTTTAAAGTGATATATAAATGCTAGTTATTGTTAGTATTGTTGTCCAGTCCAACATGTACTTGACCAAGAGTCCACATCAAACTCTCATCTCCAATTAGTCATCTTTTAACCTTTTCTTGACTTCACAAGAGGTCAATCAACAAACACATAAAAATTGCCTTTCAGGTGCCAGACCCTGGACTAGGCATAAGGGACCCAAAGGCAAGTAGCTTGTATTCTACCAGTTTTGTTGTTGTTGAGTCATGACCATCTTCAATATCCCATGGACTGTAGCTGCCCATTGAGTTTTCTTGGCACAGATTTTCTTGAATTCTACTAAGGGGAATGTAATGTGTTCACAAATAAAAAATTACAGAACCAATAGAAAATAAATCTATAGTGATGGGGGTGGTGCTTTAGGGGATCGTTAATAACTGTAGAGAATCAGAAAAGGTCTTTTGAAGGAGGTGGCTCTTGGGTTTTGCCTCAGAGAGAGATGGGGATAAAAAGAGGCAGAAGTAAACTGGAAAAAGCCTTCCAGGCATGGAGACAGCCTATGCAAAGACAGAGATATAGAAGATGAAATATCTTCAGAAGGGAAAGGAATTTCAGTTCAACTGAAGTATAAGTATATGTGAGTGGAAGAAATGGATAATAAACCTGGAAAGGTAGGATGGAGCAAGATTATGAAGGGATTTCAAAGTCCAAAAGAGGAATTTGTATTTTTTCCTGTAGGCAATAGGGAGCTACTGAAGCTTGATGAGCAAAGAAGTGATGCAATCAACCTGTACTTCAGAAACCTCAGTTTAGCAGTAGTGCACATAGTTCTTATTTCTGAAGCTTTTTCTCCCATCAGAGCATAAATGAAGTCTTTCTGAAACTTCTATTTCCAAACTGACTCCTCTGGAGTCAAACAGAACAAATCTCTTGATTATGTTAATAGACTGGGAGCCACATTACTATGATAAGAGTCATCTCATCCATCCCCAGTTCTCCCTTTGTCTCCCTGAAGACTTATGCATAAGCCATCCCACACAGATGAACTACTTCAAATTTCAGATCTTCCTTTAGTCAGATCCTCCATGTTTATCTACCCAATTCCCCATTCTCAGGTGATCCTCTCTTCTCTTTGTGCCTTAACTCAGGATGACTTCTGTGAATTCCCAATCTCTAACTACACCTTCTGAAACTGGCAGCTAACTGATATGGAAGATAGAGTTCCTGATGCAGAGTTAGCAAGGCTTCAGTTCAAATCCTCCTATAGCTACTTATTATCTGTGTGATCATGAGCAATTAACCCCTTAATCTCAGTTGCTACATCTATAAAATGTGTGGAGGTGGGGTATGATAATAATGGAGCTTTAAGGTTTTATATAAAGTGCTTTACATATATTATCTCATCTGATCCCCATGACAACCCTGTGAGGTAGGACAATGTCTACCATATTCAGTCATTTTTTTGTCACATCCAACTCTTTGTGATCCCCATTTGGGGTTTTCTTGGCAAGGATCCTGGGGTGGTTAGTCATTTCCTTCTCTAGCTTATTTGACAGATGAGAAAACTAAGGCAAACAGGGTGAAGTGACTTGCCCAGGGTCACATAGCTAAGAAGTATCTGAAGCCAGATTTGAACTCAAGAAGATGAGTCTTCTTAATTCCAGACCCAGCTCTCTAGCCACTGTGCCACCTAGCTGCCTTTGCCTGGTATATAGAAGGTACCTAATAAATACTTATTGATAGATTGAAATGGCTGGTAAAATACTTTCCATATATTATTTCATCTGAGCCTCACAAACCCTGCTAGAAGGAACTTACAAGTAGTGGGTTTCCAAATCAAGCCTTCCTGACAGCCCAGCTCTCCAGCCCTTGTACCATGCTTCCTCTCCATGGAAAAAATAGATATTTGTTTGTTGTTAAAGGAGCTCAAATACATAGATGATCCAAGAAGCTTTCTAAATCTCTCACAACTAAAAGTGATCCTTTCATCCTTGGATTTCTCCCACCACTTTTTCTGGAATGCTTTTGTCCTTCTACCATACTGTCTTGTAAGATGTCCAAGTTAATTGTGCAATAAGAAGAGGGTGATGAGGATGAAAAGAATGAAATAATAATAATAATGTACATGACTAACAATTCTATAGCCTTTTAAGACTTCACAGTTCTTTTTCTAAATTAAAAAAAAACTTTACTTTCTGTAGTATCAGTTCTAAGGAAGAAGAACAATATAGGCTAGGCAGTTAGAGTTAAAGTTAATTGCCCAGAGTCACACAGTTAGGAAGTGACTGAGATCAGGTCCACCTGACTTCAGGTCTGACATGCTATACACTTACTTCTTAGTTGTTCTGTTCTTTCTTCACAATAAGTTCTTTCCTGACCCTGTGAAGCAGATAGTATATGTATCTTTAACCCCATGTTAGAGATGAGAAAATAGAGGTTCAAAGAAAGGGGTAAGATGATGTGACAAGCAGCGAGTAAGAAGCATAATAGATCCAGGACTGAGAGTTGGAAAAACCTGGGGTCACACTCTGTCTCAAATGCTTACTAGCTGTGTAACCCTGGATAAGTCATTTAACCTAAGTCTCAGTCTTATCTTTCATCTAATAAATACATAAAGCATTTGTTAATCTTGATGTACCAGGCATTGTGCTAAGTGTTGGGGATAAAAGCATAAACAAACAAGACAGTCCCTGACCTCAAAAAGTTTATACTATAAATCCAACAGGATAAGGCAAAAGCTCAGATATCAGAGAAGACCTAAAAACAGAATCCAAGTTTCTGATGGAGTAGAGATAGACAAAGAGTAGCACGATGATGAGGAAATGGTGAGAAAGTAGAGTGTGGTCCTGAGATCTAGCAAGATGAATCCAAGACTCACCTATCAGAACAGAAGAAATCCAAGATCAGAATTCAAGACATTGTTGAAGAATAGAGCCATGGTGAAGAGATAGCCAGGAAGTGGTATGGAGCCCTGGGACCCAGCAAGATAAGGCAAAATCTCCTCACCTATAGTGGGGTGGGGTAGAAAGGACTGGATTAGAGTCTAAGTTTCTTATGCTATAAAATTATGGGGGAGAGAGAGTAGGGGCCATACTAAGAAATAGAGTCCTGGACTATGGCAAAATGAGGCAAAAGTTCACCGAATCAAAAAGGAGAGATATAAATAGTACCAAACTCACAGGGTTGATGAGATAATATAAACCACATTAATTTATGTATAAAGTGTTTTGTAACTCCAAAAAGCACCATATAACTGTAGCTATCTAAATTAAAGAGTAGAATCTCAAAGATAGGTCTCCCAAGTGAATTTCAGCATTCCCTTTAGGACCGCAAATTCCTTGAGGACAAGAAATGGGATTTATTCCATCTTTGTTGACAGATGGTAGCCCAAAATAGTGAATCCTCAGTCAACTTTTTAAAATTCACTCAACTTTTACTAACAGGAAATTCTATGTCTGTTCTGTTGTAGAAAGAGCACTATCTGGAGACCTAGGTTCTGGTCTCATTTCTGTGACTTGAGAAAGTCATATAATTTCTCTGGATTTTTCACTGATTATTGGGCTCAGGTTGTCAGGATATAACATTATGGGATACACCTTGAACATCTTAATTTTTAAAAATATATTATTCCATTCTCTTCTGTGGTTTCTGATGAGTACAGAATAGTCTTGTGTTATTTAATTCATTTTCCTTTATATTTGTAAGTCTCTCATGGTTGCTTGAAGAATTTGTACATCATTAGAATCCCTTTATTTAACCAGTATGTCTCAGAGTTTGAAAATAGACTTGTCTGTTTGGAATGCTTACTGTTACTGTTTTTTCCTACAGATCTGTGCATCCTTTGATTGGTGCATTGTTTTCTGTATTCATAAGTTCTGTGCAGATTTTTTTGTATTATTTCTTGTACCATGGTGTTCAAGTTTCTGACTTTTCATGTTCTCTGAGTTTATAATCTCCAAGTTGTCTCTACACAGTGTGTTCTCGAGATCAATTCTTTTTTCTCATACAGAAATCATATGGTCTCTTAATATTATTGCTTATTGTTTCTCTTATTCCAGAAGGTTAGTGTAGGATTAAGGAGGCAAAAATAGAGTATATTAGGAAGCAGATTGGCTAATTCAACTTGATTTCCCAACGTCTGGTCTTTTAGAGAGGCAAGCTATGCTTCCCACCTCTGTTCTATGTTACTGCCACACCAACAGTCTGGATGGTTTTTTCACCAGTCCATCAGGGAAGCTGCAAGCTTAAATAGTTTTTGTACCATGGCTGTCTTATTAAACTAGACGTTACCAGATGGAAGGCTGTTGACAATATACCTGCTAAAGACATGGTGTGACCCTTAAATAAACTAGTTAAGATATTACTAGATTCCAGAGAATTGATGGTGTGCCTGTAAGAGGAAATCAAGAGTAAGGGTTACAGAAAGAATCTTGACTTCTCAGAAATGTGATTGAACTAAAAGAAATGACTCTGGATGGGAAATGAAGCAGAATTCCTTTTTTCTTCATTAAATAATTTGACAATAGCACTTGAAGATTATTGTAAGATTTGCAAATGGTTTTCCTCACAATTCTGTAAGGTAGATAGCTCAGGTGTTATTATGATCACCATTGTTATGGAAGTGTTATGATTAAAATTATATTGAGAGAGTAATTTTTGGATAAGAATATAAGTTCATTGATTATATCAGGCTTATTGGTTACAACACCATCATAACCAATAATGTGATATAGATCTCCATGACTGTCTCAGAATCCAGAATGACCTGAGCTGGGCCGGGCAGCCTATTAAATAGATTTTCAGGAGCACATTATTCAGCCCTTCCCTTGACCATCCTAAGACGCCTTTAATCAGTGGTAGCTAAATAAGAGGTAGCTAATTAATCAACCTACCCAACCTTCCCCATCCCTATAGCTAGACAGGTCATGTACACCAGAAAAGAACACTGTCTCCTTCATTTATTAACCAAACTCTATTAAAAAGGAAGTCATTCTTTGGGATTACCAAGGACAGAGAAAATGAAAAAAAGTAGAAGACTAGATGGTATCTCTGATATAGATCCCAGACACAGTAATACACAGTCATTCTCCCTAATATATAGAATTTATATAGCATATGAAAAAATAAATTCTCATAGGAATATGTACAAGTTGGGAGCCACAGTAATTCTCCCTTGCCTAATATTATTCCTTAGCCTAAAACATGCTCAGCACTTGAACCCAATACAGAGAACTAACTAGAATGAACTCAAACCCTATCTTCTTCACATGTGATCCTTGGTTTAGCATTCCTATTTAGATACACACATACACACACATACAGAGCATACTTACCCCTAGGTTGAATGAATGAAGCATTTATTAAGCACCTACTATTTATTTGCAAAGCACATCAAGGTCCTAATCAGTGTAAATAGTGAATTCTCTCAAATAGTCACATTATTTTCATTCACACTACTTACTACCATTGGAATGAAACCTATTCTATATTTTATATAATTATAACTTTAAATAGCATCAACTCAAATACATGCAACCATTTCAGGTATTCATAATTCACACCAATATGGAACTAGTTGCACTATTTTATTATTTTTTATAACCTTTACCTTCTGTCTTGGAATCAATATTATGTAATGGTTCCAAGGCAGAAGAGTGGTAAGGGCAAGACAATGGGGGTTAAGTGACTTACCCAGGGTCACACAGCTAGGAAGTGTCTGAGGCCATATTTACACTTGGGGCCTCCTGTCTCTAGACCTGGTTCTCAATCTACTGAGCCACCCAGCTTCCCTCTAGTTGCACTATTTTATTATTTTTTTTATAACCTTTACCTTCTGTCTTGGAATCAATATTATGTATTGGTTCCAAGATAGAGGAGTAGTAAGGGCAAGAATGAGGGTTAAGTGACTTACCCAGGGTCACACAGCTAGGAAGTGTCTGAGGCCAGATTTGCACTTGGGACCTCCTGTCTTTAGACCTGGTTCTCAATCTACTGAGCCACCCAGCTTCCCTCTAGTTGCACTATTTTCAAGTCCTGAGGATACACAGAAAAAAGTAAGCCAGGCTTTGCTGTCAAGGAGTTCACCTTCTTATAGGGGAGCTACCACACATGGGATGGGCTGCTGCTCAGCTCTAACAGAAGTGTAGGTTTATGAAAGTTCCCAGAGGGAGCTGCCACATACTTGGGATTCATGAAGGCATCCAGATGAGGGGAGTCATGTACAGCCTCTGATGATGATTGGGATCAACAAGAGACAACAAACGGCTGTCACTTGGTATCCTTAAATGATGCCTCTACAATGAAGTAACATAGTCAGTCAAAGGGATTAGGATGGTTCATTTGGAAACCGTATGAAGAATGAACTTCACACAGAAAGAGACTGGAGGCAGCAAAAAAAGTTAAGAAGCTACTTCAATGTCTAGGCAAGAGATGATTGAGGACTGAACTATGGAGGTGACTATGTGATGAGGGAGAAAGTGACAGGTGCTGATGAGTCTGAATCAGTGAAAGTTAACAACTGATGGAGTGTGGGGAAATGAGGGTAGGGGCAGCTAGGTGGCTTAGTGGATTGAGAGCCAGGCCAGAGTCTTGGGTTCAAACCTGATCTCAGACACTTCCTGGCTGTGTGACCCTGGGCAAGTCACTTAAACCCCCACTGCCTAGCCCTCAGTCCTTTTCTGCCTTGGAACCAACACACAGTCTTGATTCTAAGAGGGTTTTTTTCATGAAAGAAAGGAATGAGAGTAAGGAAGGTAAGGTCTTAAATTTGAGGGGAGTTGGCAGATGGAAGTATCCCTGGCATTGTTTCTTCCTATTTGGATACTGCCACAGCGTTGTTGGCTAACTTGCAGTCATTGAGTTCTAAATCCGTAGGATAGATTGCCTCAATGCTTTATTAAGACCACTATAAAGATGTAACTTCCATTTATCTATTTGGGGGGTATTTATGTGAACGGATAGCTAGTATTCTGTATTTAAGACAATGAGGTGGGGGATAGAATAGATACTGTCTTGGACTTGAGGTGTTGTATTCAAGTCCTGCCTTAATCTTGTGTGATCCTAGATGTCACTTAACCTCTTTCCACCTCAGTTTCCTGATCTGTCAAGTGAAGATATTAATAGCTTCTACTTTACAGGTTTGTTGTAAAGCATTTTGCCACCCTTAAAGTGCTATACCAATGCCATCTATTATTATTAGAGCTAAAATTTCTCTCAGGAAAGAAGGTTATTTGGGAGACTAGCATATTCAGTGTGATGAGTTAACAGGTCTCCAAAGTAACCAATATATATTTTAGTCTTATGTGTTTGATAAATGTACTCCCACATTCAAGAAAAAAATCTGTGTCTGTGTATATGTGTGTGCATATGCACATGTGATTTATTGGGTGCATCCCGCCAAAATATACCATTGCCAACTGTCAAGAGCTCCCAGCGTTTACAAGACTGGTCCTGCTGTGGAATTTGGGAAGCAGCTTTAGGAGTAGCTTCAGCAGAGTATACAGGTGCCCCTAGCAAATCATGACACACCTTTTTAGGAAAAGATGGTGGTTCCTCCATTAGGTGGGAGCAGCCCACCACCCTTCCCACCATAAGGCAGGCATCCAGCCACAAGCTCAAGATAGGGCAGGGGGAAAATAAGAGTACTAAGAGTATAGAAAAGAAGAAATTCCACTTCTGCATTCCACTGCCAAGTATGATAGTCTTTTTCATTTTGTAAAAGTTGACATATTTTGTTTGCACATATCAATCACTTCTAATAAACACTATCTTCCATAAAACCTTTACATTTTAAAAAATGGTTAAGCAAAATCATTAAATGTGACCGTCGCAATTAACAGTAGTTCTGCTCTCAAGGTTTTCCATTTCTTTTGTTTTCTCTCAAAAATCTTATTTTTATTGATGCCATTTTTATATTACTTTTATTTTTAGATATATCCTTCTACTTGGTTGCAAAATTAAAGAGGGTGGGGAGAAGCAGTTCCAGCAAAACCAATCAAAACATGAGTCTTGTCTGACTTTGTAAACTCATAGCCTGGGACAACAGAAATACCATTGCTTCTGGAGTCAAAGGACCTGATTTCAAATCCTACTTCTAATACCACTTAGGTGACTCTGAGCAAGTCCCTTAAACCTCCTTGATCTCCGTTTTCCTCATCTATAAAATAAGAGGATTACATTCAGTGAATATGCTGGTAAATGTTTGACAGCTAGCTCTCTGAAAGGTCTTGACATATTCTTTAAATTTTATCTGCAATCTAACATTTTCTCTATCCCTTTCATAAGGTTGGACAATCAACAAACAGAAAATAGAGCCCTGATTTGTAATATTTGCCAAGTTTCTGAGTGGTAAATGATCACCCTGACAATTGAATAATCAGAAGCCAGAGCTGCCCCTAGCATCCCTCCAGTTTACACTGGCAGACCTCTATGATCCTTTCCACCTCTAAATCTATGATCCTACAACCTGCATAAAAGGGGAAGGAAGTGCATTTTCTTCTCTATCTTCAGAGCTAAGCTAGAGTTTATCCTTTACTAATAGAAAAGAAAAAAAGTTTTAACTTAAACTTCTGGCACCAAAAATGACCTTGAACTTGCCCAAATTCTATTTTTACTGTTGTCTTCTTCCTCATTATTGGAGATATTTTGTATATTATTCATTAGATTCTTCTTCCTAACACTGCGTCATAAGTTTTTCCATCTTTCTCCATTGCCGTAGAGTGTTGTTCTATTCTTCTTTTTCTCAGTTAAAGTCCAACCTCCTGCAAGAAGGTTTTCCTGCCCAAGGTTGTATTCGAGATTTTCAAGAGGCAGTTATTAAATTTTCAGTATGATCATTTACATCCCAGAAATCAGTCAAACTGCTATAAATGAAGGCTTGACTTATTGTTTTGTTGGTTGTATAGACTTACAAAAATATTTGGGGAAAATGTTAATGATACAGATTAAACTTAAATATACATCAAGGGTGCATTTCTTCCCCATCCCCAGAGCTGCTTGTTAAACATTCACCAACAAGCATCCTTGCTCCTACGCTCTGCAATACCTTCCCACCTCGGATCTCCTCCCAGCTACTCTGTATTTTGTACTTTGTACACCAGATTTGTTTACAGGTTGTTTCTCCATTAGACTGTAAAGAGAGATTTTTTGCCTTTCTCACAGTAATCACTTAATAAATGCTTCTTGACTGTCAATCTGTTTCTAGCTTTCTGCTATTACAGAGTTCCACTGTCAATATTTTGTTACCTGCAGAACCTCTCCTTTTGTCAGTGACTCCTTTAAGGATTGATGGCTCAAAGGATATATATATATGTATATATATATATTCATAATTGAAATGGTTTTTAATAGAAGAAATTGAACCAATCCACAGCTCCACCAACAGTGTATCAGTGTCAGGCAAGGCATGCTACAAGACAGGACAGTACAAGAGCGGGGAAAGGGACAGAATAACTGACCAATCCAGAATCAGGACAATAGAGGTCCAAGGGAAGTGAACCAGTTGGTAAAAGAGCAACTAAAATTCTCCTGTCATCACAACCGAGAGAGCATGAGGGTGAATGGCAGCCAACACCCACTGCCCACAGCTTTCCCACCACTCTTCACTGTGTTCCCACTAATTGCTTCAATCAGAGCAATGACTCATGAGCTGTCAGACGACCATTGTCTGTCACATGGCAGCTCTCACTCTTGCAGCATCCTAGATGAGAAGCTGGTCCTTTTTTCTGCTATCTCCCCTTCCCCCACACTAGACAGGTTGTGATGGAATAGAGGAGGAGGCTGCAGACCAAAGAGAAAATAACATCCAGAGACACAGAAAATTCCCTGGAGTTAGCTTGGTGGACAGGGCTTGATCCAGAATCAGAAAGACCTGAGTTCAAATCCAGTCACAGATGCTTACTTGGTATGACCTCAGCAAGTTACTTAAGCTCTGCCTGATCTAATTTCCTCAACTGTAAAATGGGGATAATAACAGCACCTGGCTTACAGGCTTGTTTTAAGAGCCAAATGAGATATTTGTAAAGCTCTTTGCAAAGTGCCTGGCACCTATTAGATGATATATAAATGTTTATTCCTTCCCCTCAGAGATGTCTTTTGCTTGAAATGATGAATTGTGTTAGAAGTAGTCTAATATATATCAACTTAGTCAGCCAGCACATTCACCGTTCCAAACCACCCATTTCCACAAAGAAGAGAAACATTTTCTCCTTTCTTGTCAAAGATATTGAAGTGGTTTTCCATTTCCTTCTCCAGATCATTTTACAGATGAGGAAACTGAGGCAAAGAGGATTAAGTGACTTGCCCAATGTCATTCAGCTAATAATAGCTAACATTTATATAGCACTTACAATTCATATAGTACTTACCAAACACTGAGCAAAGCACTTCACAAATATTGTTTCATTTGATCCTATCAATAATCATGGGAGTAAGGTGCTATTATTATCCTTGTTTTACAGATGAGAAAATTGATGCAAGCAGAAGTTAAGTGACTTAACTGGGTCACTCTGCCCAGTAAGTGTTTGAGGCTAGATTTGAGCTCAGATCTTCCTGGCTCCAAGTCATGTCTTAGATCACCTAGCTACCCCAACATAGCTTTTTTAAATTAATGTTTGTTCTTTCTATTTATATCATCATATTCATTTTGCATATTATTGGTTCTGCTTTCTTCAGTCTGCATCACTTCATATGTCTTCCCAAACTTCTTTTCTTTGTATTTATCCTTTTGTGGCTTAATAATATTCTTTTTAATATTAATAAAACCCTTATCTTCTATTCTAGAATGGATGCCAAGTATCCATTCAAAGACAGAAAAGCAGTAAGGACTAGGCTATTGGGGGGAGGGGGGAATTAAGTGACTTCTCCATGGTCAGATAGCTAAGAAGTGTCTGAGGCCAGGACCTCTGGTCTCTAGACCTGGCTTTCCATCCCCTGGACCATCAGCTGCCCTCTCAAGAATATTCTGTTACATCTATATATTGCAGTTTCTTCTGCTATCCCCAATCAATGTCCAACCACCTTTTTTCTCTTTCTCTAAGACATCTTTTCCTTGTGCCCCTAGTCTTCTTTCTGTATCAGATACCGCTAATATGTCCTTTCATCAAAAACATCAGGGGCTCTATTATGTCTTCCTGTTTCCCTCTATCCTCTATCTCCAAATTCCTAGAGACCGATTCCCATAGGACCCAAACATAGAGAAAACATGAAGAGAAAGGCAATAAGTAGCCAGTTTCATTTTGTGCCCTGCTGCGTTTCCCTTGGGCCCATTGCCCTATTGCTTTAAGGACCTATTGCTTGTGATTAAGGTCAGGCACTCATTCCCTCAGGCCTCAAGAAGTCAAAATCCTGGTGATTCTACAGAGGAGTGGAAGGAGACCTCTGTTTATTGCCCATCAGAAGCTCATCTTCCCTGGCTTCAAAGTTGTTGTTCAATCATTTCAGTCATGTCTGACTCTTCATGAAACATTCCTCGATCCTAGGTCCACATCCCCAAATAGGTGAAAACACTCTCAATTCCCTGGACCTTTCCTTTGGGCTTATTGCTCTCATTTATCAGTCAATAATAAATTAATTGAATAATCAAATATCAATTCTTTTTTTTTATTTACTTACTTTTCCTGTGGCATTACTACCCCAATTCCCATTTAGACTAGAAGCTCATGGAGATGCTTAGTAAATCTTATTAAATGAATGGGGATAGAGGTGGAAATTGAACTTGTGATTTCATTGAGACAGGATGAGGAAATTCCCACTTCCGATTCAGGATGATACCTTTTCTGCAACTTATAACCTTAGCGAGTCACCTTAAAAACTGACTAGTGGGGCGGGGGGCAGCTGGGTGGCTCAGTGGATTGAGAGTCAGGCCCAGAGATGGGAGGTCCTAGGTTCAAATCTGACCTCAGATACTTCTTAGCTGTATGACCCTGAGCAAGTCACTTATCCCCCATTGCCTAGTCCTTACCACTCTTCTGCTATAGAACCAATACATAGTATTGATTCTAAGACAGAAGGTAAGGGTTTAAAAAAAATTGACTAGTGACTTACTCAGGGCAACAATCAAGTATGTGTCAGAGGCAGGACTGAATTCCAAGACTAGTTGCCTATCCACTATTTCTGCTTCTCAAATGAAATAATATCATGAAGAACAAATCCTTATGTGCTGAGGGAGGTGGAGAAAAGGTTATGATGCATGATAAGGAATAGTGGAAATAGTATGAAATGGAGAGTTAGGAGACCTGACTCTGCAATGCCTTGGTTCAGTGACTCTGAATGAGCCACTTCTCCTATCTTCATTTTAGTCCTCTGTAAAATGAAGGGGCTGGGGTTTGAACTAGTTCAGGGGTGCTTAACCTTGGTTGTACATCCAAGGATAGATTTCAGGGTCCATGAACTTGGTTGGAGTAAAATAATCATATCTTCCTTTTTATTATCCTCTACCTGAAATTTAATATTTACTTCGATTAGGAATTTTTTTCTAATTATTCTGAGAAGAGCTGCATAGTCTTTACCAGATTGTCAAGGGGACCCATGAGACATATGCACAATATTAAGAATGGTTGGACTAGGTTAGTTGTGAGGTTCCTTAAAGGATTAGTCTAGGAATGATCCTTCCAATTTCCTCCTTAATTTCCCTGTTTTTATCTGCTTCATTAGGAGCAAGAAGAAGACCCTCATTTAGCTTTTCAAACACCATCCACTCCAAATAATGAGCAGCTTCTGTAAGCCTGAATGGACATTGATCTTTTTCATGGGTTTTTTATCACAGTAAATATGTATAAACAAGGACAGCTGGTTGCTCTTAACTTATTTTCCTTCTTTCATGGAGATTTCCCAGCCTCACCTCTCCCATTACAGACATTGACTTAAACAGGGCATAGATTGGCCTTCTGATCATCCCTCATCATTTCACACCAAAGATGTCACCTCATTTTTTGCTCTGGAGCCCTCTGAGAGGACATGCAGTCTTGTGACGTTGAAAAGGTTTGAAGAAAAAAAACACGATTGCTCAATGGAGTCGGTAGAATGTAAACTCCTTGAGAGTAGGTACCACCTTTTGTATTTTAATCCTCAGTGCCTAGCACATAGTAGGTGCATAAAAGGTGATCATAGATTCATAGCTAAAAGGGATCTTGGAAACCTTCTGGTCGAACATTTTCAATTTATACCCACAGAGTTAAATAACTTCCCTAGAGCTAGGCAAGAAAGAATATGAGCCCAGGTCTTCTGGGTTCTAACACTCTGTCCATCATATTGCCTCTCAAATATCTTGCTTGCTTAATTGGTATCATCATGAGTATTATCAAGAATTTGGTATCAGATTTTAGGGTTCAAAACTGATTTTATCAGTTCACCTGGAGGTAATTAAACCCCAGAGGGACCAATTCATAGAGCAGTACCCCCAGACAATGATTAATAGACCACATCTACTCCCATTTCTTTATCACCATCTCTCTTTGTTTCTCTTCCTTGTAGAGCAAGCCAGTCTTCTGTCTGTCTTTCTCATTATCAGATTACACACTGCAAGAGTACTTTACCATCTACCACATAAATTTGGGTTGGTGTCTCCCTGACTGGACGTGGGAGAATCGGTAGGCTCATAAGCAAAACCACAAATCATCTCTCAGGAAGTCACCTGGCCAATGTAATCTGGTTATAATTATTTATTCAATTTTACTCCAAAACCTCTCATCTTACCCCGAAATAGTGCAAGAGAGTGAAAAGCCTTCAATTGGGGACTCTGCAAGTAGGTATCTCAGTGGGTTGAGAGCCAGGCCTAAAGACAAGAGGTTCTGGGTTCAAATTTAGCCTCAGACACTTCCTAGTTATATAATCTTGGGCAGGTCACAACCCCTACTGCCTAACTCTTACCATTCTTCTGCCATGGAATCAATACATAGTACTGATTTTAAGATGAAAGGGAAGAGGTTTTTTAAGTTATTTATTGAAGTTTGCTATATGCCAAGCCCTTTTCAAACCCCAGGAATACAAAGAAATGTAAAAATAGTATCTGTCCTCAAGAAGCATATCTTCTAGTGGAGGAGAGATAGATGAGAGAGAGAGAGAGAGAGAGAGAGAGAGAGAGAGAGAGAGAGAGAGAGAGAGAAAGAGAGAGAGAGAAATTATAGAGGTAGAAATATATGTATATACCTTCCACTCACTAGAATGACTGAGGAATGTTCTTATGGCCACCTCAAGTTTATTTCCATTCTCAGGAGACTGATAGGCTATTTGAGCTTTATGTTCATGGGTTCCTGTGAGTCATTAGCATCTTATGCATTATCTATAGGTTGAAATAAAAGCTGTCCTATACCCATTAGCCATATTTTATGTAGAATATAAGAGTTTGAGGACCCTTTTAGCTCCTTTGGAGGAACCTAGACGTGAGCTGTGCCTAAATCTATTGCCTAAAGATCAGATCCATCATATTTTTTTTCCTTTTTCTTTGCAAAGCAAATAAAATGCTTTATTTTGCTTTTTCCATCCTCCTTCCCTCCAAGTAGATGCTTTCCCTGAGAACAACAATGTGTAATTCAGGCAAAAACAAATCAAGATATTGTCCATAACCAAAAATGCACATCTGGTTCTTTACTTCTAATCCATCATCACTCCATCAAGAGGTGCAAAATACACTTCACCCTGTCTTTTGATGTCCTGATTGGTAGCTGTGGTAGTCAAAGTTCTGAAGTCTTATCAGAGTTGTTTCCCATCACATCATTGTGGTCATCTCATAAATTCTTCCAGTTCTCCTCATATAAGTCTGCATGAGTTCATACAAAGCTTTCCATATTTCTATGAATCTGTCATATTCCTCATTTCTTATGGCACAATAAAATTCCATTGCATTCATGTACCACAATTTATTTAGCTATTCTCCAATTTATGAGCACCCATTTTGTTTCCAATTCTTTGCCACAACAGAAAACACTGCTATAAATATTCTTACATATATATGTCCTTTCCTTCTATCCCTGACCTCTCTGAGCTACCTACCTAATACTAAGATTTCTGGATCAACAGGTATGTATGGCTTAGTGGTATTTGGGGTACAATTATGCATTTTTTTCAGAATAATCAAACTAATTCACTGTTTCACCAACAGTGCACTAGTGCAACTGTTCTCTCATAACCTCTCCAACAATTGCTATTTTTATCTTGTCAGTTTTGCTGATATGTTGAATTTGAGCTGAAATTCTAAAATTATTCTACTCTGCATTTTTTTCTTATTAGTGAGTGGAAGGTATATACACATACATATATTTATATATTCTATCTATAATCTCTATCTTTCTATACATTTATCTATCTTCTCATTAGATATCAACTTATTGCAGTATTTTGTGGTTATTGCTTGATTAGATTTCTTCATGTGAACTATGTATTGATATCTTTTAGTCGTTTATCCATGGCTTATTTTTATGTATTTATATTAATTATTTATGTAACTTGGATATTGGATATTCTTTATCAAAGAATTTGACATGATTACTTTTTCCAAATTAATTGTTTCACTTTTGATTCAAATTGTATTTATTTTGCATAAATGGCAGTGGTAGAAATATGGTTTTCATTTTTATGAAATTTAAATTGTTTTATTTTTATGATTATTTTTATCCCTTCTTTATTTTAATAAATTTCTACATAAGTTTTCCAAAGTTATATGATCCACATTGTCTCCTTCCCTTCTTCCCTTCCCCCTCATGGAGCCAACAAGCAATTCAGTCTGGCTTATTATTATCACGCAAAACATATCTCCATATTGTTCATTTTTGTAAGTGAAAAATCTTATAAAACCAAAACCCCAAGTCATATGCCCAAATAAACAAGTGATAAATCTTATGTTTTCATCTGAATTTCTATTCTAAGAGTTCTTTCTCTGGAGGTGCATAGCATTCCTTTTCATAAGTCCCTCAGAATTGTCCTGGATCATTGTTGTGCTGAGAGTAACTAAGTCTATCACATTTGACCATTCCACAATGTAAAATGTACTATGTTGCTATGTACAATGGCTTCCTGGTTCTGCTTATTTCACTCTGCATCAGCTCATGTAGGTCTTTGCAACTCTTTTGGAAATCATTCTGTTCATCATTCCTTATAACGCAATAATATTCCATCACCTTCACATACCACAATTTTTTCAGCCATTCCCCCATTGAAGGATAGCTGATAGCTCTTTAGTTTCCAATTTTTTGCCATCACAAAAAGAGCAGCTATAAATATTTTTATACAAACAAGACCTTCCCCATTTTTTAAAATTTCATTGGGATATAGACCCAGTAGTGATATTACTGGATCAAAAGGTATGCATTCTTTTATAGCCCTTTAGGCACAATTACAAATTGCTCTCCAGACTGGTTGAATCAGTTCACAACACCACCAACAATGCATTAGTGTCCCAATTTTGCCATATCCCCTCCAACATTTATCATTTTCCTTTACTGTCATAATGGCCAGTCTGATAGATGTGATGCAGTACCTCAGAGTTGTTTAAATTTACATTTCTCTAATCAAGAGGTATTTAGAACATTTTTTTCATATGATTATTGATGGCTTTGATTTCTTCATCTGAAAACTGCCTGTTCATATCTTTTGGACATTTATCAATTAGGGAATGACTTGGATTCTTATAAATTTGACTTAGTTCTTTATATATTTGAGAAATGAGACCTTTTATCAGAAAAATTTGTTATAAATCCCTCCCCCAGTTTGTTGCTTCCCTTCTAATCCTAGTTGCATTGGTTTTCTTTCTACAAAAACTTTTAAATTTAGTACAAGCAAAATTATTCATTTTACATCTTGTAATGTTCTCTGTCTCTTTTTTGGTCTTAAATTCTTCCCTTCTCCATAGGTCTGACTGGTACACTATTCTACGTTCCTCTAATTTATTTATAATATCAATCTTTATATTTAAATCATATGTCCATTTTGACCTTATCTTGGAATAGGGTGTGATGTATTGATCTAAAACTAATTTTTCCCATACTGTTTTCCTATTTTCCCAGCAGTTTTTGTCAAATAGTGGGTTCTTGTCCCAAAAGCTAGGATCTTTGGGTTTATCAAACACCAGCTTGCTGCGGTCATTTACCACTACTCTATTCCATTGATCCAGCCTTCTATTGCTTAGCCAGTACCAGATTTCTATCCCTAGTTTAAATTAAGTTTCTCTTTTACTAGAGTTGTGAAGGATGCCATTTTCCTTTGTCTTACAATTATTTTATGCTATGATCTTTTATGTTTAGGTCATGTATCTATTTGGAGTTTATTTTGTCCATCTGGAGTTTATTTTGGTACATTGTATAAAGTGTTGGTGACCTCTAAACCTAATTTCTGTGAGATACTTTCTAGTTTTTCCAGCATTTTTTACTAAATAATAGCTAATATTTATATAGCAGTTACCATGTGCCACACATTTTACAATTACTGTCTCACTCAAAACTCACAATGATCCTGGGAGATAAGTGCAATTATCATGCCCATTTTACAGAGAAGGAAACTAAGGCAAAAAAAAAAAAAAGGTCAAGTGACTTTCCCAAAGTTACAAAGCTAGTGTCTAAGACTGGGTTCGACTCCAGGGTTTGTGTTCCATCCATTGTACCATCTCTCTTCCCCTAAAATAGCAATCCTTAACCCAGTTAGTGTCTCTGGGTTTAGTAAACACTATTAAGACTATAATAACTTGTAGTTCCTATTTAGCTAATCTATTCCATTGATCAAATTTTCTATTTTTTTTTAACGAGGACAAATTGTTTTAATGATTTCTGCTTTACAGCATAATTTGAAATCTTTTACTGCTAGGTCCCATTCATTCATTACTTTTAAAAAATTATTTCCTTAAGATGTGTTGACCTTTTGTTCCTCTGGATACATTTTATTTTATTTTTTAGATCTATAAAAATAACCTTTGGCAGTTTGATTGGTATGGCACCAAATCTGTAGACTAATTGCCATTTTTATTTTATTGACATGTCATAGCCACTAGTAACTAATCTCTCTCTAATTATTTAAATTTTTGTTTGGTTTTCTGTAAAAATTTTTTGTAGTCAAATCCATATAAGTCCAGAGGCACTTGGGAGATGGACTTCCAGAAATATTCTTTATTCATTCTTTATTTATTCTTTAGTTACTTTGAATGGGATTTCTTTTCCTATTTCTTCTTGCTGGTTTTTTTAGTAATTTTTTTAAGGATTGTGGATTATAAAGGACAGTGATTCCCAAAGTGGGCACTACCACCCCCTGGTGGGTGCTGCAGCAATCCAGAAAAGTGGTGATGGCCACAGGTACATTTATTCTTTCCTATTAATTGCTATTAAAATTTAAAAAAAATTAATTTCCATGGGGCTAAGTAATATTTTTTTCTGGAAAGGGGGCGATAGACCAAAAAAGTTTCGGAACCACTGGTATAGGGTTTATTCATATCCTGCTACTTCAGTGAAATTATTGTTTCAACTATGTTTTTACTTATTTCTCTAGATAAATGTTATGTGATCTAAAAATGGTGACAATTCTGTTCTTCTTTGACTATATGGTTTCTGCTATTGTTATACCTAGCATTTCTAAAACAATATTAAAAACCAGTAGTAAAAATGGGCTTCAATGCTTTACCTATGATCTTAATTAAAAGGTATCTAATGTTTCTCCATTGTAGATAATGCCAGTTCTTGGTAGACATTATTTTGCAAAAAGTTTCATTTAAATAAAAATTAGTGATTAATCAATTTTCATATCTATTCATGTGATTTTGTTTTCCATTAGTATGATAATCTATTTTACTTATAGCTTTCCTGATACTAAACCATTTGTGGTACAAATATAACTTGATCCTAGTAGATAATCTTTTAAATATATTATCATATACTCTTTGCCAAATATTTAATTCAATATTTTTGTGGCAATATTCATTAAAGATATTGGTCTGTAGTTTTCTTTCTCTGCTTTATCTCTCCTATAATAGACCGTATTAGTTTTATTAAAAGAATTTGACTGTATGCATTCTTTCTCTATTGTTCTGAATAATTTATATAATGTTTTAATTATTTTTGAATGTTTAATAAAATTTACATGTAAATCCATCTCAGCTTGAGGTTGTTTGTTTTTTTTTAACCCTTAACCTTCTGCCTTAGAATCAATACTCTGTATTGGTTTCAAGGAAGAAGAGTGGTAGGCTAGGCAATGGGGGTTAAGTGACTTGCTCAGGGTCACACAGCTAGGAAGAAGTGTCTGAGGACAGATTTGAACCTAGGATCTCCCATCTCTAAGTCTAACTTTTCATCAGCTGCCCCCAAGATTTTTTTTCTTTTGAGAGTTCACTTATAACTTGTTCAGTCTTTTGGTCTCAAATTGAATTAATTTCTCTATTTATTTTTCAGTTAATCTGTATGTTTTTGGTAACTATTCATTTATTTATTGTTATTAATTTTGATTGCTTATAATTGGACAAATGAGTTTTTAATATTGCCCATTATTTCCCCTTTGTTCATTGTGATTTCTCCTAATCATTTTTTATACTGGTGATTTAATTTTCTCCTTTTAAAAACCAAATTAGTTCATTGGTTTTTCTATTAGCCTTTTCAAACACCATTTCCTATGTTTTTTATTGATTCAATTTCTTTTCAATTTTGTTTATTTCTTCTTTTTATTTTTAATTTTTTCTAAATCTTGTGTTTATTTATGGCTTTTTGATATATTGCTTTTCTTGGTTTTTTAAATGCATGCTTAATTTATTAATATTTGTCCTTTGTTCATGAAATTTTGCATTTCAATGTATAAATTTTCTTCTAAGCATTGATTTGTCTTCACGCTATACATTCTGGTATACAATCTAATGGTTATGACATATTTGATAAAGGTTTTATATAATTTGTTCAATCAACCCACACATTCTTAAGAATTATGTTTTTTAATCTACATTTAAATCTCAATTATTTATTCAAGTTACCCTTATAGGTCATATTTTTTTTTTAACCCTTACCTTCCGTCTTGAAGTCAATACTGTGTATTGGCTCCAAGGCAGAAGAGTGGTAAGGGTGGGCAATGGGGGTCAAGTGACTTGCCCAGGGTCACACAGCCGGGAAGTGTCTGAGGCCAGATTTGAACCTAGGACCTCCCATCTCTAGGCCTGACTCTCAATCCACTGAGCTACCCAGCTGCCCCCTAGGTCATATTTTTTATTGTTTTGGGACAATAAATGTTGTGTTTGATAACTCTGATTTTCTCTAGTTTTTTATTACCCTGGAATATGTTCAAGTTTCATATAGGTACTATGCATAGCTAAAAAAGTATATCTTCTTTCAAATTCCCATTGATCCATAGCCAAAGACCAATTAAGTCATGTATGTTATATGCGTATTAATTATATATGTGTTGGTTGTACATGTATATTATGTAAAATAGCATATTATTGGATTCTGCTTTCTAATCTAGTCTACCATTTTTTTTACATTTTTTAGGTCATTTCATCCCATTCATATTCACAGGTGTGGTTGTTAGTTGTGTTTTTTTCCTTTTGGCATAGCCTATTATAATTCTTTCCTTTTCCCCCCACTGCTTTCGTTTTATGAGGGAAAAAGGTAGAGAAAGAAACGAATTATGATGAATATCCATTATCTGAATCGAAATATTCCTCTTTTTACCCAGCCCAGATCTAAGTTGATGACACATAAAGGCAGGCAGCTGGTACAGTGGAAAGACTATCATACCTGGAGTCAGGAAGACCAAAGTTTAAATTTAGCCTCAGGTACTAGATAACTAAACAAATCATCTAACCTCTGTCTGACTCAGTTTCCTCATCTATAAAATGAAGGTAATGATAGCATTTACTTCCCAGGGTTTTGTGAAAATCACATGTTATTTGTAGTGTTTTTGCAAAACTTAAAACATTTCACAAATGCTAATTGTTGTTTTTGTTATTGTTGACATTTCACCCTTCCCTTCCTTTTAATATTTCCTTTATATTTATATCATATATAATATTAATATATATTACATATGTTCTATCTTCCACAGTTGAAATGTGTTTTATTTCTATTTCCTCCATAGCTGTACCCTTCCTCAAAACCCCCACTTTCCTTTTCTTTGTGTCAACTTCCCCATTGCTCTTAACATATTTCTATACCATACTTTGCATGTGTATTCAACACACTTTAGTTAAGTGTGAGATTCATTTGATGCTTGTTCCCTCCTTGTCCCTATATATGTATGTGAATGTATGCATGTGTATGTGTGTACATATGTGTGTACAGCTGAATACATGTGCATATACATATATATGTATGAATGAATATGTGTATGTCTTAGTTATATGGAATTCTAAGTTCCTTCTTATTTCCTTAATATATTTCTTTTCCACTCTTTTTTCTTTTATTGTCTTTGGTAAAACAAAACAGTTCAAAATGCCACATAGATTTCATATTTGTCTTTTTTTTTAATTCTTACCTTCCATCTTAGAATCAATACCAGGTATTGGTTCTAGGGCAGAAGAGCAGTAAGGGATAGATAATGGGGGTTAAGTGACTTGCCCAGGGTCACACAGCTAGGAAGTGTCCAGATTCAAATTTGAATACAGGACCTCCTATCTCTGGACCTGGCTCTCAATCCACTGAGCCACCTAGCTACCTCCGTGTTTGTCTTTCTTTATTTCCTCGTTGTCTTTTAAAGGCAATGATATTTTGAAGGATAAATTATCATTTTGCCTCCAGTAGGATGGAAATACCTAATTATCATTTTAGACCTTTGTGGCTTTCACTTGTCCCCTTTCTTTGCATTTCTAAGATTCCACCCAACTCTTGTTATCTAAACAGTAATATTTGATCTGCTTCTATTCGATGATGGGTCCATTTTCTTCTCGGCAGAGTTATGCTCAGTTTTACAAGGTATAGTTTTTTTGGATATAAGCCTTTTTCTTTTGTGCTCTAATGCCTCAAGATAATGACTCCTATGATAATGACTCAAGATGTACTGTGATATGGGAGATAGAAGACTGGCTTTGAAGTGAGTTCAAGCCTCACCCCTGACACACAGTGACTAAATGACCTTGGGCACATCACTGAATTAGGCAATTCTTTTAGGACCAAAAATGTCAGAACAGATTTTAATCTGCATAGGTAGAGGAACACCTTACCAACGAAATCAAGTCTGGTTACACACACACACACACACACACACACACACACACACACACACACACACACACACATGAATTACTGATGGAAATAGGATTAGAGTAAACTAGGCAAGGTAGAGCCAGTGGTTAAGATCTCCTTCCAAAATAGTGAAAGCAAAAGAAAGGTGAAGGCAGGGATAACAATAGGATAAAAAGAATGAAAGATAAAAACAACCCAGGTAGAAAATAAAGAGCTGAAGAGATGAGTTGGCCTAAAAGGATAAAGAATTTCAATGGGCAGG
Source organism: Gracilinanus agilis (assembly GCF_016433145.1). Taxonomy (NCBI): domain Eukaryota; kingdom Metazoa; phylum Chordata; class Mammalia; order Didelphimorphia; family Didelphidae; genus Gracilinanus; species Gracilinanus agilis. The sequence goes on along the minus strand of NC_058133.1, from coordinate 480,039,811 downwards.
CATGACATACAGTCATTAGAGAGATTATTTTAAGTAAGCAAGAGCTGTGAAAAGCAGAGAAAAATAAGAGGTTGAATAGCAAGAGGCCAGAGAGCAACCCATTGTAGTGGGAAGAGCACTGAACTGGAATCAGATGGCTAAGAAATAATTCTGACTGCCTTTAAAGTCCCAACATGATAATGGACAAGTCATTTCCCATAAAAGCAAGAGACCAGAGAGCAATCCTGTGTAGTGGAAAGAGCCCTGAACTGGGGATCAGGTTACTAAGTAATAATTCTGACTGCCTCTAAAGTCTCAGTATGACCTTGGACAAGTCATTTCCCATAATCTGGGATTCAGCTGCTGTATCCACAAAGTGAGATTGATTGCCTCTCTTCCTGTCTAGTCTCACAGGGTTATAGTGGGTCTTAAATGAAGTAAGTAGATAACAATACATTATTAATCTTCAATATTTACCAATACTAGCCCTAGGAAATCCTAGGAAAAGAGTGACCTGTCCAATGATTATTGGGTGGAGATAATTAAGACAGAATGTAAAACCAGAGGACATGTGGCTTTGTGAGAGGGCAGATATACCTGAGATTCTGATACTCGGAAACCAGCAAGAAAGGACTGAGTTCCTCCAAGAAAGTCAACTATCCTGGGGAGCAGCTGGGTAGCTCAGTGGATTGAGAGCCAAGCCCAGAGATGGGAGGTCCTGGGTTCAAATCTGGCCTCAGACACTTCCCAGCTGTGTGACCCTGGGCAAGTCACTTAACCCCCATTGCCTACCCTTACCACTCTTCTGCCTTTTGGTTCCAAGACAGAAGGTAAGGGTTTAAAAAAAAAAGTCAGCTATCCTGAGATTTGGAGAGGTAGGATCTATAAAATACCAAATTTATGTGTCATACAGGATTAAGTTGCCAGGCCAATTAACAATTGTTTAGAAGACTCAAGAAATAAGCATTTACACTGCCTCCTCTGTTCCAGGCTCTTGACAAATATCCCATTTGGTCCTAATGACGCACAAGGTAGATGCTATTATTATTCTCATGTTATAGTTGAGAAACTTGAGGCACGTGGCTATTGTTTAAGGCTGAATATGAACTCATAACTGCATTGTAGTTGCCTCACTGGGTGGTTTCTGTTGTTCTTAAGCCATTTCAGTATTGTCCAAACTCTTCACGATCCCATATAGAGTTATCTTGGCAAAGATCCTGGAGCAGTTGGCCATTTCCTTCTCCAGCTCATTTTATAGATGATGAAACTGAGGCAGACAGGGCTAAGTGATTTTCCCAGGGTCATACAACTAGTAAGTATCCAAGGCTATGTTTGAACTCAGGCCTTCCTTACACCATGGCTGGTGCACCACCCAGCAACTGAGTATCCCTTATGAAAAATAAGAATAAGAAAAGTGAAAAAAATTGATAATAAGGAAACCCAGGTTTGAATCCAGCCTCAGGCACTAATTTGCTTTATGATTTCCACAAATCACAAGTTCCCCTGGGCCTATTTCCTCCTCTAAAAAATGAAATGATCCAAGTTCCCTCCCAATTCCAACTTTAACATTCTGAATCTATAAGAAGAAATTCCTTTACGCCTCTGGATGGTAACAGCAATGAACTCCCAGTGTGGGGAGTCTTCTATCTGAGGATGCCCTGGGCTGTTCAGTCTTGCTGTATAAAGCCAACAATGTCCCCCCTCCTGAATGCTCCATCTTAGGAGCCCCAGTAAAGGCCAACCCATAGCTTTGGTCCTACTCATCACCCCCACTTCAGGGAATGTCCTAGTCATGAGTATCTTGGGGAAAAGGGTGGGAGACTCCAGCAGCCTCCAGCATCAGCCAGGAGCTCCTTCCTGAGCTAGGGAGTGAGTACGCCTATAATTTATGTTGTTTCTCTCCGTTCCATTTGGTTTTAACTCAGCTGTAGACGGGTTTCGCCCACAACCGTGGGTTTTTTTTTAATTTAATTGTGTGGTACCGTATTGTTGTTCTTTTCCCCTGGCAAATACATCAGAATTGTCACATTGTAAACATATAGCCCTCCCCCCACTATTCCTCTCCATCTCCCCACCCTGATCCCCACCATCCCTTAACCCATACACAGCTGGAACATCTGGGAAGGGAGCAAAACCCTGTAAAGGGAATAGCAGGAGCAGAATATTCGAAGGGAAGAAAAGAAGGGAGACATTTCCCCACTGAAAGTGAAGGGTTCAGAGATAACTTGAAACCCCAAGAGTTCATGTCACTGACCACCAGCAGCAGCAGAAGTAGCTCCTCTGGAAAGTTTGCACTTTGAGGTAAAATCTGACAAGGGAGGCAAAGTATTCTCCTATTGGTTATCTACTGGTAACTTCCTCATCGTCCATCTTAGTGAAAAGAGTCCTTGGTATCTCAAGGTGTAGGGACCCAGATCTTTCAATCTCTTTGCCCTTGTTCTCCAGAGGACTATCTTTCCAAAAGAGAAACCTGGGAGCACCCAGAACCCCATAGTTCACATCCATGATTCCAGACAGATTCTGATCTTACAGATTTGGTGTTTAAATCATTATTTTCTTCTACTTAGGCATTCTGGGAGAAGAAATGGGCAAGGAGGGGGCAGCGTCAATAAACTGCTTACAGCCTTCCAACTTTACATACTTTCTCTGTTCATGGTCAATCTCAAATCACTCCCAAACATACCATTACCTAAAGGAGCTTTGAACAAAATTACCTCTGCAATTGCATCTTTCAAAGAAGGTTAGTGTGATACTGTGAAAAGGGCACTGGCTCTAGGATTGGGGACCTGGGTTTCAATCCTACCTCTAACGCTTACTACTCATGTGACTCTATGCATATCATTTTATCCTTCTCAATTTCCTCACCTGTAAAATATGAAGGTTGGGCTAGATGGCCTCTAAGGACCCTTTCAGTTCTAGATCAATGATCTTTACAAAAATGAATTATATATATAATTTTATTGTAGAAGAACCTTTAAGGCCATGTTTTGTTCTTTCAAATATTTTTAAATAGTCAACAAGCAATAAACATGGTGGGATCTTGTATTCCCTCCACTTTTCAGTCAATTGTGTGACTCTAAAGACATGATAATGTTGTAGAATCATTTAAAAAAGCCTGTTCCCTTCTCAACAATGACCTAGATCAATGATTCCCAAAGTGGGCGCCACCGCCCCCTGGTGGGTGCTGCAGTGATCTAGGAAGGTGGTGATGGTCACACTTTTTTGTATTCTGAGTTCAATAAATAGTTTCATAATTTCCAGGGAGAACTAAGTAATATTTTTTCTGGAAAAGGGGCAGTAGGCCAAAAAAGTTTGGGAACCACTGACCTAGATTTAATCTTTCTGTAAGAATTTCTAATGATGGGGGCAGCTGGGGAGCTCAGTGGACTGAGAACCAGTCCTAGAGATGGGAGGTCCTAGGTTCAAATCTGATCTTAAGACACTTTCCAGCTGTGTGACTCTGGGCAAGTCACTTGACCCCTTTTGCCTAGCCCTTACTACTCTTCTGCCTTGGAACCAATACTCAATATTGATTCTAAGATGGAAGGGGTAAGAGTTCTTAAAAAGGGGGGGGAAGAATTTCTAATGATGAGAACTATCCCAAAGTAAATAGTCACATGGACAGCTAGGTAGCAGAGTGGATAGAATAGCAGACTTAGAATCAAGAAAATTCATCTTCCTGAGTTCATATTTGGCCTGAGGCACTCACTAGCTGTGTGACCCTGTTTGCTTCAGTTTCCTCATTGGTCAGATAAGCTAGAGAAAGAGATGGCAAACCACTCCAGTGTCTTTGCCAAGAAAACTCACAAATAGTCAAACATGACTGAAAAATGACAAAAATGTAACAACAACATCCCAAAGTGCAAAGGGCCACCACAGGAAGGTAGTGGCAAGGCTGGTGGACCACTTGCCAGGTGTGTTATAGAAGGTCGTATTAGACTGCCTCTGCAAACTCTTTCCAACCTTGAAATGCTGTGATTCTGTGATGTGTGTGTGCAGATTATGTCTGTAAAGATTTTGTAGAGATGAGAGACGAGGCATATGGATCAATGGCTATTGATGTCCTCTCAATCATCTTTTTTTTTCCAGTAGCAATATCTACTGTGATTTTTCCAGTCATTCGATATCTCTCCCTCTTTCAAATGTCTTGAGACTCGATTCCTCAATGCTCCCAAAACTACATCACTCCAGCCAGGATCTCTGCTGTGTATACTTGTTCCACTCTAAATCATTATCATCATCATCATAGCTCACATGAGTATGGCAATTTCATGCCAGCCAGCCTGTGCAGTAGATAGCACATGAGCAATAGATGGTTAATGTTATTCCCATCTTGCACACTAAAAGCTGAGACTCTGAGAAATTAAATACTTTGTCCTGTATCATATAAGCAATATACATTTGAGGTTGTATTTGAACCCACATTTCCTATAGCTCTAAGATGAATGCTTTAGAAGGGACCTCAAAAATCATCCAGTCCAATAGATGTCCATCGATTGGGAAATGGCAAACCAAATTGTTGTACATGAGTGTAATGGAATATAACTGTTCTATAAAGAACAATGAAGATGATTAATACAGACAAGCATGAGAAGACTTTTATGAGCTGATGCAAAATGATGTAAGCAGAATTGGGAAAACAATATACACAGTTACTACAACAATGTAATTGAAACAAGAAACCATCTAAACAGATTGCTACTATATTATATTTGGGACCAAGCTTGGACCAAAGCAGAGATAGTAAAAAGCTTCTCCCTGTTCCTTCTTTGCAGAGGCAGGGGACTAGGTATGGAACACTTCTTGACTTCTTGAGAACAGCAACTGATTTTTTTCCTTTTATCCATTTCATTTGCTATTTAGCACAGTATTTGGCACATAGTAGGAGGGATGGGTAGAGGAGAGGAGGGGAGAGAGACAGAGTGGCAGAAACAAAGACATGCACTGAGAAAAGCAACCCTGGTTTGGAGTCAAAGAGCCTGGGTTCAAACTTGTCTCTATTACCTAGTATGCCTTTGAGCTAGTTACTCCCCATCTCTTCCTTTCAGTCTCCCCACTGCAAAATGAAAGCAGTGGACAAGAGGATCTCTAACATCCCTGCCATCTCTAAATCTGGCAGGATAAAAGATTTGTAAAGAGCTCAATGATAGTTCACTTCTGATTGCTTCCTGCCTACAACAAATAAACCAGCATTCAGTTCTTTCTTTATATTGACTGCTAAGTGGCCTGGGACCAACACATTTGTAAGACAAGAGTACTTCTTGCAAGGAATTTTCAGTGGCCAGATCAGCAAAGTTCTGTAACAAAGAGCCATCTGCCAAGACTGCCAAGACATGGAAATAACTTTGTTCTACAAAGCCCTGCTTTCCCATGCTATTTGCTCAAACAGGATTTTACCTGTATAAGCTCTGAGAGGGAGAGGTTTAGGAAATAAGAAGTGCATTATTCTCACATCTGTGGCTCTATACTGGGACTCCCCCTGGGGATTTCTAGTGGAAAATCAGGACCAAACTTCCAAGCTTCCAATTTATCCACAGGGAGTCACAGGGAGAGAGACACTGCTCTTCCCTAGGCACAGAGAGGAAAATACTGTCCCTATCCCCCACTTCTACTCCTCTCTCAGGCATACAAGAGGCTTATGGAGAGGAGCATGACAGAGGGGGATTCTTCTTTCTTCTTGCTAGAATATACCAAGGAGAGGAAGTCAGGAAAGAAGATGGAGAGGGTTTGGGCATCTTTATTGCTCTCTCTAGGCAGAGTCTGTGGTTGCCTGAGAGTAAATTTCCTTGGACAGAAATAATCAGCCAAATTAATTTAGCATTAAATAGTGACACAGAAAAAGTTTCCATAAAATTTTCTCCAAGGAAAGTGAAACAAAATTAATGATATTACAATATCAGAGGAAAATGTTATTTATTAAGATCTAATCATTCTGGGAAAAGAGGGGAGGGCAACACATAATAGAAGAAAATGGAAATCAACCAGTCCAGCAATCCTTGAGTGGAGACAGCTAGGTGGGTCAGTGGGTAGCATACTGGACCTGAAGACCTAAGTTCAAATTCAACCTCAGATACTTCAGAGCTGTGTGATTTAACCTCTGTCTACCTCCATTTCCTCAGCTGTAAAATGGGGGGGGGGGTAATAATTGGAGCTCCCTCAAAGATTGTTCTCAGGATCAAGTGAGATAATATTTGTAAAGGCCCTGGCACATACTAGGGGATTGATAAATAGGTATTCCTTCTTCCCTCCTTGGTCACTGGCCTCAGGATCATCACTCCAAAGCTATTTCCTGGGGTCAGGGAAGCATACACTAGAGCTAGAGGGAACCTTAAACTGTAACAAATTATAGGGCCATAAATCTGGAACTGATGAGGGACTTAAAAGGCAGTGAATAAACCACCTCATTTTATAGGGAAGAAAAGTGAGACACAGAACATTGAAGTTCAAGGGTCACCTGGCTGGAGTCTAAAGTGAAATTTGAACTCTGATCTTCCTTCCCTACACACAGTACAACCCAAGTCCAGCTCCATCAGTTTGCAAGTAGAGAGACATTCTCATGGTGATAAAGGTGACTAGACTAAGGTAATACCAGTAAAAAAAAAAAAGTCAAAATTCAAACACAGATCTTCTGATTCCAGGTCAGAAGCACTCTTTTTTCTAGTCCTCCATCTTTTTAGTTACCATTTATTTCTTAATATAATATTATATAATATGTATGAATAATATAATACCCATGATTTGTTATAAATACATAATAAATTATAATAAATACGCTTATGCAAGAGAAACAAATTTTCATATTAGCTATGTCCAAAATCTGTCTCATTCTTTTTTCCCTCACCTTCCCTACCCAAGCTAGGTCTTATATATATATATTACATATATATATATATATTACATATATATATATAGAGAGAGAGAGAGAGAGAAAGAGAGATACATATATAGAGAGAGAAATATAGATATAGATATATAGATATAGATATATTATCAGCTAGACCTCCTTTTAAGGAATACAGTCTAATCAATTCTATAAACATCCATTGAATATCTATAATAATTATAATAATAATATGTATTGGCTAACATTTATATAATGTATACCATGTGCCAGACATTATGTGAAATGCTTTACAAACACCAACTCATTTAATCCTCACTAGAATCTATGTGCAGTGGGTGCTATTATTATCCTCATTTTACAGATAAGAAAACTGAAGAAAACAAAGATAACGTGACTTATTCAGGATCACACAACTAAAGTGCAAGGAGGCATCAGATTTTTTTTTGTTTTGTAGACAGTAAGGAACAGTTTTGTTTAATATGCAATAAGGAATAAGTGGATGTGAAGACTCCCCCCAAAAGGAAAGGGCAGGTGAGAACAATTTGTTCCAATAGCCATGAAGGCAGCTGAAGCAGGTGCTATGGAGTGCTTAGAGCTTGGTAAAACATGAAAGGTACCAGGGTCATCTATTGTGACCCAGACCATCACTGATCATCTTCACTTTTATCTTGCCATTGGCTTTGGATGACTCTGAAAGAGATAGTGAAGCCAATGACTTTGTGTAACTTTGCCTTGCTTAAATCTAATTTGTGGCAAAAGATATCACCAGAGATGTCTTTGGTCATCTTCAATTATGAAGGACAACTGCCAACAAGCAATGAGAATAAGGAGGTCTACATCGCCTTACCCATTTTCTTGGGGGAAAAAATCCTTTTATCTTATTGGTAGGAACGCCTATTTGAATCCCTGGTGAAAAATCCAATTCCTGCAAGATGTAGTCCTTTGGTGACTAATGTGATTGGAATATGAGTAGCAATGATCAGAAAAAGGAAGACCCTCAGTAGATTGAGAACCAGGCCTAGAGATGGAAGGTCCTAGGTTCAAATCTTCTGCCTTGGAACCAATACACAGTATTGATTCTAAGATGGAAGGTAAAGGTTTAAAAAGAAAAAGAAAGATCTAGGGGAAGGAGAGTAGTCAAATTCCATCTTTGATGCAGTCCTGTTGTGTGACCTTGGATAGATTATTTAATCTCCTAGGCCTGTTTCCTCATTTGTAAAAAATGAAAAGGTTGGACTAGATGACCTCTAAGTTCTCTTCCAGTTCTATAGCTATGACTCAATGATACTATGGTAGGAGAAAAGAGAGAAATCCCTAATCAGAGAAATATGTTTCTTGCTTCCTCAGGTTTCCTTTCTCCCAATGATTCAAAAGGAATACATCCAAGCTCTTCCCATGAAATACAAAAAGAGTCACCATGAACAAAGAATGTTTGTCATTGGAAAGACTTTAGAGATGGTTTAGTTCAATCCCTTCAGGTTGCACAAAAGGAAACAGGCTAAATTACTTATCCAAGGTCCTGACTTCTAGACTGATGCCATTTCTACTCTTTCTCCATCTGAATATATGAACCTTGTTACCAGCATTATTTCCTGGAATTTCCAGGAGAGGAAAGGGGAAGGATTTGAACTCAGCTCTCTGGCCTCTCCCTCCCCCAAATACTCTGGTTTGCTCCCTTTCATTGAGTCCTCAACTCTGGGAATGTCCCTCCATATTTCATGAGCTGACCTTTAATTTTCTGAGCTCAGCACCAATCTCTTTACTGCCCATGACAGAGGTTATTACATACCCTCTCTAGGCCTTAGTTCCCCCTATCCTGTTACCTAGAGAAAACTCCTCACAGTTTCTCTGCCCAGAGCCCAAGGACACCCTTGGAGATATGCTCATTAATCCTAAAATTAATTAATCTAGCCCTGGAGTCTTATTTGTGCTAATTACCTCCTACTGGGATTTAGTTACTTTCTATAAAGTAAAATAAAATAGGAAAGAATCTTCTACTTCAGCCAAATTTGTCTGCTTATTATTCCCCACCTCCCCTTAATCCTTCCCAGCACTCTACCTGAAAAATTCCTGGAAAGCCTTTGAACAACATATTCTATGCCACAGTTAATTTGGGATGCTCTTTTCCTTCTTCTCTACTTATCTGAGTCCCATATACTACCTAAGTTCAGCCTTCCTTAACTCTGCTCTACACACACACACACACACACACACACACACACACACACACACACACGACTCTCACCTACTTTTCATTGCTTTCTACCCCTCGTTTTAAAGATATAATTATATATAAAAATACCTATTTCTCACCTGTGGCTCCAAGAAGCTATAGCTTATGCAGCAGCCACACTAGTAAAATTCCTTCAGCAAACAGGCTAAACCATACTGAGGATAACCAATGGGCCTCAAACCCTTTGGTGATTGAGGAGGATTTTCTAATACAAATATGGGAAGACTTCCTCCAGCATACTGAGCTGATGAGAACAATTTTTTCCTATAGATATGAAAGTGGCTTAAACAGGAACTTGGTCATACATCAAAGAAATCAAGATCATCCACTTCATCCTGGGTCATCACAAGTTATCCAGACTTCTGTCTTTTCATTGGAATTGTATGACTCTGAAAGAAAAAGTGAGGCTGATGACTTTATGCAATTTTGCCTCCCTTAAATCCAACTCACACACAAGACATCAGCTAGTGGTATTACTTGTCCTCTTCAAAAATGAAGGACAAACTAACATACACTTGTACAATTTATTTCATTCTTATTGCACTTGGACTGTAAATAGTGAGCCATAGAAGTTTTTGAGCAAGAAAGTAGCATAGTTAGATGTGTTTTAAGAATATTCATTTGGCATCTCAGAGAAGGAGAGATTAGAAAATGGAGAGCATGGAAGCAGAGATACAAGTCATATGTGGTTTACAAAGATTCATGGTGATAATGAAGTTAGGAGAACTTTGATAAAAATACAATTGCAAAAGCTTCTATAAGGGAGAGAGAGGGAGAGAATTCTGAGACAAATCTGGTTCAGACAAGACTCAATCCTCCCCCTCGACCTTCTCTTGGAGTTTAGCCTCTTACTTTGCTTCAGATCTTTAATACTTAATCCCTGACCCATAGGGCTCAAACTATTTTAAATATTCACAGTTTAGCCTTGGAGGATGTATTTAAGGAGAAATCCTCCCCTACATTTTAAATGCTTTCAGCCTCAGATCTTGGTTCTACTGCCCCATCCTCACCACCCCACCCACAGTTTCCAAGCCACACCAACCACACTTTACTCCATGCCTTTCTGCCTTTCTTCTTTGCCTCTCTTCTTCTCCACACCTCCCCAAAGAGCTGAAATACACGGTACCATGAGACATGTTTGCCTGGGTAGGCCTGAGATTGGACCTTGAATCCATGGATGACTTGGTCTGCTCTTTATTTCCTTCCCATGCTACAGGCCAGAAATCACTGATCCTGAAAAATAGGCTTTCCAGTTTTGCCAGCTATCTTATGAGCTCAAGAGTTCCTGAGCCAGGTTCTAACTGCCCAATAGAAGGTGATATATACAATCATATTCTTAGAGGAAAAGAATACCACCTCCACTTGAAAGAGCCAACCTGCAGGTAAAGATCTGAAGAAAGCCATGCCCAAGTTCGCCAAAAAGTCTCAACTTTATGAGCTACTTGGGCAGTGGAGATCCATAGTGAAAGAAAAATACCTATTCAGTGATCCCACAAATTTGTCTTCACCTCCAAAGGGAAGCATCATGAATATAATGGACTATTTGAAATGTTTTATATTTTCCATGTTTATCTGTATATCTTTAAATCTTTGATCCTTAAGAATTTCCAGTGGAGAAGGAAACCAACAGCCCTTCTATCTCTGATACCCATATTGTTCATTGAATTCCTTTACAAGAATGGTTCCCGTTTACCCAAATTTTGTAAAGATAGGCACTATACCTAAGCTTTATTTTTAGCAATTTCCCTAGAGTTCTTCCTAGGTGGAGGGGAAAGCCAGAAAGAAAAAAATTCATGACTCCCTATTTCATAGCAGAGTGTCCCCCAAATTGACAGGTTGTAATAATTAATCATAGATGTGGCTCTAGAGATCATGGGATTTAGAACTGCAAGGCACCATAGAACTCCTCTGATCCAACTCCTACATTTAATTTAATTTAATTTTTATTTTGAAAAACCTTTTCCTTCCATCTTAGAATCAATACTGTGTATCAGTTCCAAGGAAGAAGAGTGGTAAGGGTTAGGCAATGGGGGTTAAGTGACTTATCCAGTGTCACACAGCTAGGAAGTGTCTGAGGCCAGATTTGAACCCTGAAGTTAGGTTTCTAGGCCTGGCTGTCAATCCACTGAGCCACCCAGATGCCCCCTCTTGCATTTGATAGATGAGAAACTTGAATACCAGAGAATGGAAACTACTTGCCCAAATTCACACAGGTAATAAGTTGCTGAATTTCTGACCCCAGCCCAGGCAGGGCTCTTTCCACTCCAGATGAAATTTCCCCCAGATCCAGAAGAAATCGAAGGTCCACCTCTTTGGGGGATGACCTGGGTCACAGGATAGAGCATTTAATTCCTAACATGGATATTCAGCTTTGAGTAATTAATACTAGCTTCTTCAGGAAACTGTGATTCTGCTGGAAAGGGCTACTCTTTCCAGAGACCCACTACATCTTACTGAGATAGTCCTTAAGAGTCGATGTGTCCAAAACAGCTGGTGCTGACCTTCTCCAAACTAGCTAGGCTGGATCCCCAATACCAGTCAAATCTATAGTCCATCATCAAACCCTTACACATTGTTCTTCTAGCTTGATGAGGTCCATCCTCTGCTACCAAAGCTTTAGGGGCCCCTGGATCATCAATGTGGCATCCATGTGGGCCATACAACTGAAAAAGTCTCCCACAGAGGCAGATAATAAAATGTTTGTTTATTTAACAACTCCCCCTCCACTGGCTTTCTTCCTCCCCTGTGGATTATCTCCTCTCCCCCTGGGCTCCCCCACCTAATTACAGGGTGGGCAGCTGTTGCCTTTCTCTCTCTCACCATCTGATGGCACAAACCAGCAATTTGCCAGTCAAAGAAGGAAAAACCCCAAGGGACAGACAGGAAATGAATGACAGGCAATCCCAGGGGTATTAATTCATAAGGGGTGGTGGTTGGGGAGTGGTGGCGGCTAATGAGTTATTTCCCTGCTTATTGAGTGGGGAGGGAGAGGGAGGGAGAAGGATTTTTTTCTGGCTCACCCTTCAATTTCTTGACCCTGGGGCCTGAGAGTGCCTCTGAACAGAGGTGGGCAGCCAGCTCTCAATGGGCTGTTTGCTTTCCTCTGATTGTTGCCATTAATAAAACATTACATTAAATCAGGGCTCAGAGGGGATAATTGGAACCATCCATCACATTTCCAGACAGAGTGAGATTTGGTTCAGAAGCAGCTTGGCCTGTGTTCCTCCAATGGGGACTGAACAGGACCCCAGATAGGGTGGAAGAAAGAGAAGGGAGAGGAAACCTGTCTTTGGCTGAGGTCCCTGACCCTCCTGCCCATGGGGCCGAATGGGAGTGAGCATATGGGAAGGAAGCCAGCAGCTTGGAGGAATGGGAATTAGCTTTGAGGAACGCACCTGCCATGCCCTCCACCCCTCCCAGGAGTCTGAGGGGTTCCCATGTGTGACAATTCCATTGAAGAATCTTGGCTCATTACAGCGAGTGCTATGGAACTGGTGGAGAGGTGTGTCATTAAAAAGAATACAAGACTGGGAGTCAGGAGACCTGACCTACATGCTTTAGCCTGGTGTGATCAGGCCTGAAAGGTAGAGTGGAAAGAGCCCTGGATTGGGGTCAGAGATTCAGCAACTTATTACCTGCGTGAATTTGGGCAAGTGGCTTCCCTTCTCTGGGATTCAAGTTCCTCATCTATCAGATTCAAGAAGGGGCATCTGGATGGCTCAGTGGATTGACAGCCAGGCCTAGAAACCTAACTTCAGGGTTCAAACATGACCTCAGACACTTCCTAGCTGTGTGACACTGGATAAGTCACTTAACCCCCTTGCCTAACCCTTACCACTCTTCTTCCTTGGAAATGATACACAGTATTGATTCTAAGATGGAAGGAAAAGGTTTTTCAAAATAAAACTAAAACTAAAATGAAATGTAGGGGTTGGACCAGAGGAGTTCTATGGTGCCTTGGAGTTCTAAGTCCCATGATCTCTAGGGCCATGTCTATGATTCACTAGTACAAACTTAGAATTCAAAGAGTTTTCAAAGATCATGTTATCGCCCTCCTCTCTTTTTTTATAGAAGAGGAAACTGAGGCGACCCACAAAGAAGTAACTTGTCTTAAAGCACTTAGCTGTTTGGTTTCAGTGGTAGGCTTAGACTTTGGGTATCCTGGTCTGGAACTCAGTTCTTTTTTCACTCAGACTAAACTATAACAGAATTATTGTTGACCTCTTGGGGTACGATCTTTAAATCAGATCACCTCAGGTTGCAAGGAGGAGATTGGAGGGAAATATTGTAGGGTCAAAGATCTAAAGTTGGAGGATAACCAAGAGACAAGAAATCACCTAAATCAATCCCCTCATTGTAAAGATGAAAAAATTGAGACCTATAGAGAGGAAATAACTTGCCCAGGACCATATAGGTAATAAAGATCAGAGAGAGGATTTTAACTCAGGTCCTTTAACTCCAGAGCCAGTGAAAGGTCCACTAAGTCATACTGTGTGTGTGTGTGTGTGTGTGTGTGTGTGTGTGTGTGTGTGTATACACATCACCCTGAATATCTCCAGTCACATTCCCCAAACCAAAAGTACTATACTCAGAGAATCACAGAATGCCAGGATTGAAAGGGAACTTAGAGATTATATAGTGTCTTGTTTTGTAGAGCAAGAAACTGAAGCCCAGAGAGAAGAAATGCGTTGGCCAAGTTTCCCTACAATATCTCAAAATGTCACCCAAAAAAGGGTTGCATTTAAGGAGTAACCTCAGCAGCAACTAGATGGCTCAGCAGATAGAGCCAGGCCTGGAGATGGGAAATCCTGGGTTCAAATCTGGCCTCAGATACTTCCTACCTATGTGCCTCTGGAGAAGTCACTTAATTCCAGTTACCTAGCCCTTATTGCTCTTTTGCATTGGAGCCAATACTTAGTATCATTTCTAAGAAGGTAAAAAAAGGAGTAACCCCAGGCAGAAGGTCAGAAGTATGTGTAATAAAATGACAATATGGTTTAATAGAGAGCTCTGGCTAGGTAGTCAAAGATGCCTGCAATGCCTAAGACCTGGCTCTGCCATTAGCCCATTGCATGACCTTGGGCAAGGCACAGATGATTATAGAATCATAGAATTTTATGTTTGAAAGGGACTTCTATTGAAGTCTAGTTCAGTCTATACCTAAAACTACATGTGTCCATCCAGGCTCAGACAAAGGGAGCCCCTGACTTTCTGAGTAAGCCCATTCCACTTTGGGAACATCCCAGCATCGAATCTAAATTTGCTACCTTTGCAACTTCCATCCACTGCTCTGGATCTGCTCTCAGGGGCCAAATAAAACAAATTGTATCCCTCCTCAATATGGAAGTCCTTCCTGTCTCAAAGGTAGCTACCATGTATATACCCCTGAATCTTCTCCAGGATTAATATCCTCAGTTCCCCCAACTGATCACAAACTCAAGGTTCTTTGTCTTCTTTTTGCCACTTTTTACTTTACTGGTGTCCTTAAACTATGGTGCAAAGAACTAAAAATAATATTTCATATGTGGAATGAGTAGGGAAAAATATGAAGGAACTCTTCCTTATTCCTAGGAAGCTATATCTCTCTTAACACAACCGGAGATCACATTCACTTTTTTTGGCTGCCCTATCACACTGCTACTATATTGAACTTGCAGTCTTCTTGGACCTCCAGATCTTTTTCAGCACCACTGCTGTCTAGCTATGCTTTATGCACCTTATACTTGTGAAGCTGATTTTTTAAAAAAAAAGCACACAAGTGGAAGACTTCACATTTATCCCTATTAAATTTCATCTTATTAGATTCAGCCCAGCAGTCTATCCTGTCAAAAATCTTTTGGGATCCTACCTGTCATCCAGCATATTAGCTATCTTTCTCCTCCACCTCATGTCATCTGCATGCCATCGATGCCTTTATCCAAGTCATTGACAAAAATATTAAACAGCACCAGGCTGAACACAGATCCCTGGGGCAATTTGCTGGACAGCTCCTGCCAAACTGAAACAGAATCATTAACAACTACCCTTTGAGTTTTGCCATAAATGTATCATCCTCTAGTCTATCTTTTCCACAAAAATAATATGAACTACTTTGTCAGATCCCTTGCTACAGTCTAAGCAAATTATATCTATGGGATTTCCCAGTTTAGTAACCTTGTCAAAAAAAGAAACGAGGTTAGACTAATCTTGATGGAGTCATATTGGCTCTCTCTAATCACTGTTTCCTTTTCTAAAGGTTCACTAGCCATCTCTTTCATAATCCTTCTAGATTTTCTCCAGAAATTGAAGTCAAGCTTACAAACACACAGTTTGTGGAATCCATTATGTTTCTTTGAAAAAAATTAGGACATTTGCTGGTCTAATCCTTCAGTACTTCTCCCATTCTACATTTTTTTCTAATAGCACTGATAGGTGATTTGAATTCATCAAAATCTGCTAGTATTCTCTTATATTATCCTATTTATTTTTATTTTCTACTCATCCATTCTTGTTCAACCATTCTCCTTTGAAGAGAAAACAGATACAGTGAAAGAACTGGGAAGTCATTCCTTCTCTAAGTTATCAATTTACATCATCCCACCTACCCCAAGCCATAGTACTAGCATTTTTGCGCCTCCTCTTTCCTGTAATATTTTTATTGTTTGGTTGTTTCAGATATGGCAGCCTCTTCATGACCCCATCTGGGGTTTCTTGGTGAAGATTCTGGAGTGGTTTGCCATTTCCTTTTCCAGCTTATTTGACAGATGAGGAAACTGAGGCAAACAGGATTAATTGACTTGCCCAAGGTCACACAGTAACTTTATAAGGCCAGATTTGAACTCAGGAAGATAAATCTGATTCCTGATTCCAATCTCACCACTCTGTCTGCTACACCACCTAGTTGCCCTCAGCTTTAAACAAAAAACCTAAAAGCTCTTTTTTGCTGGCCTTATTTTTGTTCAACTTCCTCAGTTCATTCTGATCTTTGGCACTCTTGATGTTGTTTTCACAAGACCATAACAAGTTCTTATTTTCATCTTTTGTTACTTGACTTTGCTCCCATCTCATATATATATCTTTTTAAAATCAAAGTTGGCTGCTGAGCTCCCTGTGTATCCATATAAGTTCCTTCATTCATTTCCCATTTTCCCTCCTTATCAAAATTATTCCTTTTCTTCTCTAGGATTCGGTGACCTCCTATGTAAAAGTGAGTTTTCTAGATAACCTCTCAGCTATTGACAAAGCTATCTCCATCTTTGATACTCTATGTTTCTCCTACTCAATGTGAAGCCTTTGGTGTTTTAAAATAATTTCTTGCTCACAGAGTAAGTACTCAATAAAAGTTTATCTATTTATGACAAGGGAACAGGGTGGTGTGGAGGGAACAAAATGTAGCTCACTCTTATTAAATGTTGATTTCCTTACAACAATCCTGTGAAGTGGGGAGTGAAATGAAATTATTCCCTTATTACATATGAGGGTGAGAAAAAGAGGTTTCATAACTTGCCCAGAGGCACACAGCCAGTGGATGATGTCAAAGTCAAGAATCCAGTTCTTTCCCAACAAAGCAAAAGGGATGAGCTTGAGTCAGGCCTGAGAAGCTCTGAACAAGAAGTAAGAATCTGGCCATGTCCCAAATAATCTTCTCTAGCCAATGAGGGCTTCACCTCCTCTGGCCTCTGCACTTAATCTTTAATCAGGAGAGTTGGAGCTTATAAAATGCTCCTGGAGAAGAATCTTAAACAACACTCAAAATGTTCCTAGTCCCTGATTAGGATCTTCCACCACAGCCCATGAGTTGTTCCCAATAATCTGTCTTCTTCAAGTATCATCTGCAATGGGGATAAGTTAGAAGTCTTCCCAATAAGATCAGGAATGAAGAAAGGATGTCTATTATCACCACTTTTATTTAATATTGGACTAGAAATGGTAGCAGTAGCAATTGGAGAAGAAAAAGGAATTGAAGGAATTGAAGTAGGAATTGAGGAAACTAAGCTATCACTCTTTGCAAATGACAGGATGGATACTTCGAGAATCCAAGAAAATCAACTAAAAAGCTAGTGGAAATAATCAATAACTTTAGAAAAGTTGCAGCATACAAAATAAACCCACATAAATTATCAGCATTTCCAATAGTCTATCTTCTTGTCTCATAGTTGACATACAGGTATCCCATCCATATCATGGGGGTTAGGGATACATGCAGTACCTCTGCAATCTGGAAAATCCATGTAAAATTTGCTGGCCTTCCCTTCATACCAAAGAAGCAGGCTAAATTTTTTCTTTTTTTCTTTTATGAGGTATTTACAGTAAAAAGAAATTGTGTATATTTATGGTACTAAAAGGTAAAATATATTGATAGGATATAATACTATACATATATCTTATGCATTTCTAAGTTTCTAAACCTTTTCTATGTCATATGATGGCCTTCACATGTCATCTGTGGCTCCCATAAAACTCCCCAAAAATCTCATTTAATTTCTTTCTTAAAACCCTTACCTTCTGTCTTAGAGTTAATACTATGTATTGGTTCCAAGGCAGAAGAGTGGTAAGAGCTAGGCAGTGGGGTTAACTGACTTGTCCAGGGTCACAAAGCTAGGAAGTGTCTCAGGTCAGATTTGAACCTAGGCTTGGCTCTCAATCCACTGAGCTAACCAGCTGCCCCACTCTCAAGTTAATTTCTTATGCCAACCTGAGATATATCAAAACTGTGATGAGGAAAATTAGGAAAATCAAAACCATGATGGTATACCTGTATTGGAATAGAGTTCTTCAATAGAATTGTCATCTGCTTGAATCCCTTATAGACCCAAGATGAGGAGACCTCAGTGTACCTCCTATCTCTTTCAGAATCAGAAGGAAAAAATAGATACTTGGGTCATGGAATGTAGAACTAGCACAACTCTCTCAGTGGTACCTCCCTATAACCTTTAAAATCTAAGATATACAATCTCACCCTTAATTCTGTCTAGTCTTTCCTTATTCTCTGATAGTTCCTGTCTTCCCAGAAGATGCTGAACTTCCTGAGTGTATGGTTATTCTTTGCTTTCCCCATACCTTTACCAAGGTGGATTGGGCAAATAGGGTAAATGGATGAATGAATGAATGAATGAACCCCCACCTCCACCCCCCCAAAAAAATAAGTATTAGGCCTTACTATGTTCCAATTGCTATGCAAAAGCACTGGGAATGCAAAAACAAAAACTAAGTCAGTCTTCCAAGAGCTTATATTCTAATAAGACATGGTAGGAGGGAGGATGCAGACAGTTGAGACATTGCTTAAGGAAAAAAGTGGGCCTGGGATGAGGAAATCAAGGTTCTGATTCAGGGTAGAGAAGGAAAAAAGAGAACTCAGAAAACACTATAATCCTTCAGGAGGTAGGAATGACTAAGCCTAATATCTAAGATTTATTAAATAAAGCATTAAAATACTAACTGGAAGGGACTGTTTAATTCTTTAAACCTGAATCCAAATAAGTAAACTGCCCCAAAGGTCTCCCTGCCTCATTCCATTCCACCCTTCACACTGCTGCCAGAGTGAGATCTCCTGAAACAAAAATCTGCCTGTGTCCCTCCCCTGCTCAATGAACTCCACTGACTCCCTATTGCCTCCAAAATAAGGTACAGGTATCCCCTCCACATCGTGACTTTCCCTGTCACAGTTCTGATATAGCACAGATTGGCATAAGAAATTAAATGGGAATTTTGAGGGAGATTTTTAGAAATTGTAGAAGACATGCAAAGGCCAAATGACAACATACAAAGGCTAGAAATGTTAACATTGACCAACATGTAGTTTATGATCAATCCAAATTTTACAATAAGGTACTATAAACACCCCATGAAAGAAAAAGAAAAAATTCAGGCTTCTTCTCTGATACAAAGGGAGTGCCAAAAAATTTATGGATTTTATGGATTTTCCAGATTATGGGACTGCCATTTCCCTAAACTCTGCAATCATTGGGCACCTAAAGTTCTTCTTAATGCGGATCCAATTGCTCTTTCCAACCCTACTACATATTGTTCCCTTTCACATACGCTATAGTCTGGCTAGACTGACCTTTTCCTCTACCAACTCCTCCTCATTCCATCCCTCATCTCTGTTCATTTGCACAGGCCATCTCCCATGTCTAGAATCCTCTCCCTCCTCACCTCTACCTTGTGGGATTTTTTTGTTTTCTTTTTGTTTTTTTTCTTTACAAAACACAATTTATTTTTTAAAAAGGCAGTCCAGGATCAATTCTAAAGGCACAGCCTTTATCCCTACCAACCCCACCCATTTCCCAGAGATAGGGTAAAAGAGAAGGATAAGGGAATATTCTCCTCAGTTCAATTCATGGAATACATTCACCTCTACCTTTTGGAATTTCTACCTTCCTTCAAAACAACTCAACTGTTACTTCCTACATGAGGGCTTTCCTGTCCCCTCCCCAGTTGCTTGTGACCCTCTCCCCAGATTACATTTCATTTATTCTATTTATTTTTGTATACAAAGGTAGTAGACACACTCTGACTATATGATCCTGGGTGAGTCACTTAGGCTTTCAATTCTCTAAGCAACTGAATAGTCTCTAAGGTACCCATCCTCTCCCCTCTTTCCTTCTTGCCTATCCTCACCTCTGACTCAATAAACATTCATGCCAAAACCCCTTAAAATCTTTCCCTCTTCTCCTTGATATCAGCCACAAACCCAAACCCCACCACTAGCCCTTGTTCATCAGCCCCTGTCTCAGTACAAATTCAGTGACTTTGGGTAACAAGCCTGAGGGCTTGCTTGGGTCTCATGATTGCTTGGCTTCCCAGCTGAGCAGAAATCCAGAGTTCCTTTCAAACCCCCAGCAGTCAATGGCAAATGAAGGTTATTTGTAGCAAAGCATTCAGCAGAAGTAGCCTGATGTCTGATCCCATCTTTCTCTGTCTTTCTGTCTCTCCATCTCTGTCTCTGGGCCTGTCTCTCTCTTCCCCTTTCAATTTCTCTCTCCATAATCCACCACTTTCCTCCTCTCAATCTCTACTTCTTTGTTTCTTCTCTATTTCTCTCCCCTCTGCCTCTTTCACTCTTCCCTCCCATCTTCTCCCATCGGTCTTCCCTTCACCCTGTTCTTTCTTCCTCACCATCTCTTTCCTCATTCCTTTCTAACAACTTCTCTCTTCCCCCCCCCTCTCTCTCTCCTCTCCTCTCCTCTCCTCTCCTCTCCTCTCCATCTGTCTCTGCCTACCCTACCCCCCTTCTTCCTCTCCTTCCCTTGGCCCTGTTCATTCGCATCTCCCCACAGTCTCAGGAACCTGATGGATGGAACAGGTGTTGTGTTCATCATTTTTGCACACAACTGAAATCGACAAGTCTTGGAATAAAGAGGCCACCTCCTTCTCCAATGGCAAACTGGTTCTAAATGAATGAATATTGGTTTTGCTCTGTTTGTTTTTAATTTGCTTCCGTCCTTTGATTTTTCCCTTGCAAACCTGGATAAGCAATGATAGCAGAGGGACTGCTCCTAGAGCAGCGGAATTGATTAGGCAAGCTCAGGGTCTCTGTCTTTTGCTTACTTTGTTTTCTTTGGATTCCCTCTCACTCTCCCCCTTCTTTCCATCTCCCCTTGCAACCCTCCTGCCTGCACAGAATCCAATCAGTCTTCATGGAGAAAAAGCCCTAACTGCAGAGGAAGAACAGGTAGGTTTCATGCCTGACTCATTCTGCAACCTTAAACATGACATTTGCCTTCAGTTTCCCTCAGATTACTGCCAAAGTGGGCCACGGAACTGAAGAAGTTAAGAACCCCTAATCCAATCCAACCTTATTTTACTGAAAAGGAAACTGAGGCATAGAAGGGAGGAAGAGATTTACCCAAAGCAATCAGATTATAGAGTTTAGAGTTAGACCAGAACTTAAAGATGATCTTGTCTAGCCCCTTCATTTTATAGAGGAGAAACCTAGTCCCAGAGAAGGAATGACTCATCCATAGACACACGGGTGAATAGTAAACAGTTGGACAAAATGGTCACTAAGATCTACTTTGAGTCCTAACATTCTGTGATATGAGAATAGGGTTGAGAATAGGAGAAGCTCAGAACTAATTAGAGAAAGGTCAGAGGTGAGAATTTATTCCCAGTCATAGAAGTAACTAAATATGGTGATGATGGGGAAGAGAGAGCCCTTCGGGAAGAAGAGATGATTGAGAAAAGGGAAGGAAAAACCCTGGAGAACCAGATCAAAGCAAAGGAGATCATTATTAACCTGGAAGATGGCAATCAACCTGGCTTATCACTGTGTATTTGAACTGACACACCTAAATATAGACATACACAGTCATAAAGTGGATGCAATATGCATTTATATACTAATAATAGCTGATGTTTATATTGCACTCTACAAAGCTCTTTTCTCACTAAGGCAAGTCATACAAGCACTATTATCTCCATGATAGAGACATCAAAACTGAGGTTCAAAAAACTTAAAGGTATTGCCTGTCTAGGATCCAACAGATGGTCAGTGACAGAGAAAGGATTTAAATCCAGATATTTTGCCTTGAAATCCAGCATTGATTCTATGGTGTTCTGTAGCTTAACCACAAAACAGTTGGACAGATTTCCCTCCCTCTTTGCACTCATTGATGGATGCTATTTACCTGGTATTTAAGCAACATATTGAGATATTTTTAGAGTAGATATTCAGAAGCCTTGATGTCTGAAGTTTTCTGACCTATAGGCAGGGGCTTATTCTTTTGTGGGCTAATGATGCATATGAGATGAAATTTAACAAGGGTTCTTTCCTCCAGAAAGCATTAAGTGTTAGGTTGTTGTTTTTAACTCATGAACTTCAACTTAAGGGTAAAGGTCATATGTGGGGCTTCAGAAACACATTCTTAGGGAATTCCCAGAATTAGTTTAAGACTGATCATCATCAGTGGCCACCCATCCCCAATCGCCCAGCTCTGGACCTGCTCTTGGATCCCCTGGACCCCACAAAGAGCAGCTGGCTCCATACTCTTATGGACAACTATTTCCCCTACATAATCATCTCCAAATAAAACATACATCAAAGCTAACAGTCTCAGGATCACTAGTTACTGACCTATGCTCAGGGGGAAAAAACAGCAAATCAGGAGAAGATCTTTAAGGACTAAGGCCCACCTAGGCATGTATACATTTCTGCTGACACTGGTAAGGGAAGGGAGAGAGAAACATGGAAGGGATGTTGTTGAGACAAATTCCCTCTCATCTTCATTAGAAGTCCAAGAGAAAGAAAGAACTAGGAGAATCCTACCAGAGAAGAAGCTAAAAGGGAAGAAGATAGGGCTAGCCACCAGACACTTCAGGAGATTCTCAAATAGACCTGACAGTATGGTGTAATGTAATGAATGCTGGGTTCCGACCTGAGTTTCTCAGCTCTGGTGTTTACTCCCTGTATGACCTCAGTCAAGTCAATGGGCCTCCATTTCTTCATTTGTAAAATGAGGAGAGTTGGACTAGATGAATAGTAAGGTCCCTTCCAGCTCTATATCTAGGGCCAAATGACTCCTTATCAAAAATAGGATGGGGTCATTGATTTAAAAAAACAAGTATGGAAAATACCTCTAGGTTTCTAAATTAATCTAAAAAATAATTATTCAAACTCTACCTATTAAGACTCCCCCAGAGGAAAATAGGATATGTACCAGGAAGATAGTATCCTAAATAGAGCTGGAAGGGATCTTTTGTTGTTGTTGTTCAGTCATTCAGTCACATCTGACTTTTAAAGACCCCATCGATAGCACATCCGGGAATTCTATCATCCACTATGTCCCAAAATCTGTCCAAACTCGTGTTCATTGTTTTCATGACACTATTCATCTGCCATCCCCTTTTCTTTTTACCTTCATACTTCCCCAACATCAAGGTCTTTTCCAATGAGTCCTGTCTTCTCATTAAATACAAAGTACTGTATTTAAGCTTCAGCTTCAGTATTTGTCCTTCCAATGAAAAGTCTGAATTAATTTCTTTAAGTATTGACTGATTTGATGCCTTGTTGTCCAAGGGATTCCAAGTCCTCTCTACCACCACAGTTTGAAAGCGCTAATTCTGCCATGTTCAGCTTTCCTCATAGTCCAATTCTCACAGCCATATATTGCTACTGAAAAAACCATAGCTTTGGCTGTAGGGACCTTTGTTGGCAAGTTGATACCTCTGCTTTTTAGTATGCTGTCCTGATTTGAAGTAGTTTTCCTATCTAGGAGTCTTTTAATTTCATGGAAGTTGCCATATCTAGTGACCAAGAATGTAAAAATATGACACTGGGTTCCTTCTCCCTATATTTGATGGAAAGTGATGGGACCAGTTATCATGATCTTACTTTTTTATGTTGGTCTTCAAGCCAACTTTTACACTCTCCTATTTCACCCTCATCAAGAGGTTTCTTAATTCTTCTTCACCGTCTGCCATTAGAGTGGCATAGTGTGCACATCCAAAATTGTTGTTATTTCTCCCAGCAACTTTAATTCTGGCTTTTGATTCATCCAGCCTGGCATTTTGCATGATGTACTCTGCATTTAAGCTAACTTAAAAAAGATAATATACAGCCTTGTCATACTACTCTTTTCCCAATCACAGGCCAATAAATTATTCCATGCTCAGTTCTAACTATTGCTTCTCCACCTGCTTACAGGTTCTTTAGGAGAAAAGTAAGATGATCTGATACTCTCATCTCTTTGAGGGATTGCCACATTTTGTGAGGATCCACACAATCAAAGGCTTTAATGTAATTAATGAAGCAGAAGTAGATATTCTTTTAGAATTCCCTTGCTTTTCCATAATTCAGCAAATGTTGGCTATTTGGTCTGCCTCTTCAAAAACCAGCCCACACTTCTGGCAATTCTTGATTCATGTATTGCTGAAGCCTAGCTTGCAGAATCTTAATCATATTCTAGCTGGTATGAGCACAATTGTTTGGTAATTTGAACATTCTTTGGCATTGCCTTTCTTTAGAACTTAGATGTAAACTGATCTTTTCTAATCCATTGGCCACTGTTGAATTTTCCAAATTTGCCAGCATATTCACTGCAGCATATTAACAGCAGCATCTTTTCAGATTTTAAATGACACAGCTGAAATTCCATCACCTCCACTAGCCTCACTGTTAGCAATGCTTCCTAAGGCTCACTTGACTTCATTCTCCAAGATGTCTGGCTCTAGATTGGTACTACCCTATCAAAGTTATTAGAGATGTTATGATCTTTCTTGTATAGTTTTTCTGTATAGTCTTACCATCTCTTCTTAACCTCTTCTACTTCTGTTAATTATTCTTCTAAGACTCCTGTTAAGTCATTTTTTGTCTTTTATTATGCCCACTTCTGTATGAAACATTCCCTTGATGGCTCTAATTTTCTTGAAAAGATTCTCATGTCTTTCCCATTCTGCTATTTGCTTCTATTTCTTTGCATTGCTCATTTAAGAAAATCTTCTTATCTTTCTACTTGTTCTCTAGAATTCTGCATTCAGTTGGATATAGCTTTCCCTTTCCCCTTTCCATTTCATTTTCCTTCTTTCCTCATCTACTTGCAAAGCCTCATCAGATAGTCATTTTGCTTTCTTTCTCTTCTTTTTCTTTGGGATGTTTTTGTTGCTCCCTCCTATATAATATCGTGAACCTTTGTCCATATTTCTTCAGCCCCCCCCCCAACTACCAGATCTAATCCCTTAAATCTATTCATCATTTCTACTTCATATTCATAAGGGATGTTATTTAGGTCATATCTTTATTGTCTAATGGTTTTCCCTACTTTCTTTAATTTAAGTCTAAAATGTGCAATAAGAAGCTTATGATCTGGCCAGCCACAGCTCCAGGTCTTGTTTTAACTGACTCTGTAGAGTTTCTCCATTTTCAGTTGCCAAGCATATCATTAATCTGATTTTGACATTGACCATCTGGTGAGGTTCATGTATAGAGCCACCTTTTGGGTTGTGGAAAAAATGTTCACCCTGACCAGAGAATTATTATGACAAAACTCTATTAGTCTCTGCCCTGCTTCATGCCCTGCCAAATGTCCCTGTTACTCCAATCATCTTTTGATTTCCTTCTTTAGCAATCCAATCCCCTATAATGACTGTGAGATCTTTTGGGGTAATAATGTAGGTCTTCATAGAACTGATCAACTTTGACCTCCTCAGTATCAGTGGTTGGACCATAGACTTGTATTGCTGAATGGTTTGCCTTTGAATCAAACAGATATCATTCTCTCATTTCATAAATTATACCCCAGTTGTGCTTTTCTCCCCCTTTTATTGACTCTGAAGCCTACTCCATTTCTTCTGAGGGATTCTTGCCCATTTAATGGAATGATCACCTGGATTAAATTCTCCCATTCCTGTCCACTCAAATTCAATGATACCCAAGATGTTGATGTTTAATCTTTCCATCTCCTGTTTGACCACATCTGACTTACCTTGGTTCATAGATTTTACATTCCAGGTACATATGTGATATTAATCTTGGCAACATCAGACTTTCTTTTCCTCAGCAGCCATGTCTGCAGTTGAGTTTTTCAGCCTTGGCCCAGCTGCTTCACTTTCTAGAGCTGTTATAGTTGTTTTTTGCTGCTCTTCCCCGGTAGCACGTTGAACACTTTCTGACCTGAGGGGTCTTCCTGTGTCATATTTTTTATCATTTTACTATGGTGTATGGGGTTTTCTTGGAAGAGATACAAGAGTGGTTTGCCACTTCCTTTTCCAGTGAATTACCTTTTGTCTGAACTCTCCACTATGACCTGTTCAACTTGGGTAACCCTGCATGAAACAGCTCATCATTTCACTGAGCATCTCCACCACAAAAAGGCAATGATCCAGGAGAAGAGAAGAGACCTTCGAAGTCACCCAATCCAACCCCCTTATTTTACAGTTTAAGAAGCTGAGGACACAGGTAGTAAATTCTGGGGTTCCAAATCAGGTCCTCTGAGCTCTTCCCATTGCGTCATATTACTTCCCAAGGAATATGAAGGGGGACAGATCCTACCCTGGGAGCCAAAAGTACCAGTGGATATATCTGAGCCTCAAAAGAACCCTCTCTCTACCTGTGGCCTGGGCTATCGGCCAGGCCAGCTCCAGAGAGGGTATGGCCATACTGAGAGAGGGGGGCCAGGCATTCTAATCTTAAGTGCCTTATTGATTTAGCTGAGACTAGCAGCCTGGCACTGGTCATAAAGTGTATGATTACATTTATGGCCGTGTTCTTATTAAGCACAAGGAAAAGCAGAGATGAATCATGGTTGCCA
Source organism: Gracilinanus agilis (assembly GCF_016433145.1). Classification (NCBI taxonomy): domain Eukaryota; kingdom Metazoa; phylum Chordata; class Mammalia; order Didelphimorphia; family Didelphidae; genus Gracilinanus; species Gracilinanus agilis. Next base: position 480,013,530 of record NC_058133.1, on the reverse strand, counting down.
GCCCCCACCCCCTCCAGGCCAGCCCAGGACTGGGGAGGGAGCTGTAGAGTCCCTACCAGCAGGGTTCTAAATCTCAGAACCTCATAAAGTCACATCCACTCAGGAGCAATCCTGCTTCTTCACAGATGTGAATAGGAAGATCAGAAGTCTTCCCAAGAGACAGAAAGGAGGGAGGCGGGGAGACCAGAGATTGCTTATTGTCTGGTACTGTGACCAGGAAAATTCAATTCCATTCTGATCCATGCATCAGTATGTGAACTTGGGAAAATCACTCCTATTGGAGTAATTGGATTGGGGGACTGAGGGGACTGAGGGGAGAAGGATGAAAAGGTCAGTTACTGATTCTACCTCCAAAACATCACTCACATCTATCCCATCTCCTTCTCTCTACTCATACCACAACTACCTTAATTCAGGCTCTCATCTACTCTCACTTGAGTTGTAATAAACTCCTAATTGGTCTCCCAGAATCCAGGCTGTCCTCTTGCTAATTCATTCTTCACACAGCTATCAAGGTGCTATTCCTAATGCACAGATCTGAACATATAAACACCCCCTGTTTAGAAGGCTTCAGTGGCTCCCTATTATCTCTAGGGTCAAAAACCTCTCTGTCTGGCATTTAAAGTCCTTAGCAATCTGGTTCCCACCCAATTTTCCAAAATTATCACATACCATAAGAGCAGCTAGATAGCTCAGGAGATAGAGAACCAGATATGTAAATGGGAGATCCTGGGTTCAAATCTGACTTCAGACACTTCCTCACTGTGTGTGCTTGGACAGGTCATTTAACTCCAATTGCCTAGCCCTTACCATTCATCTGTATTGGAACCAGTATTTAGCATTGATTCTAAATAGAAGATAAGCATTTCTTTAAAAAGGATTATCACATATCAGGCCCTCTTACAAACTCTATAGTCTAGCCAACTGGTCGACTTGCTATTTGTTCCTAGTCCACAATATTCCATCTCTACCCTCCTGTGCCTGGGATGTCCTCCCTCCTCTCCTACCTCTCTTAGAATTTCTAACTTCCTTCAACATCAGCTCCAGGGCCACCTCCTCCATAAGACTTTTCTTGATCCTTCTTAGCTGCTATGCTCCCACTCCATTACCAAATTACCTTGTATATACTTTGGGGAGAATTTGTATGGACATGTTCCCCTTCTCCCAATAAAATGAAAGTTCCTTTAGGCAGGGATGTATTTGTGTTTGTATCTTCAGAGTTTATCTGGATGCCTGTTATGTACGTATGTGGAGGAAGGGGCTGATGTATATGTGTGTGTGTGTGTTTGTATGAATAAGCATAGTAAGCCTATGATAAGTATTTGTAGGCTTCCTCACTGATTCATTGATTGAAGAAGCAAGGAAGAGGCAGCTAGGGGACTTAGTAAATAGAGAGCCAGGCCTAAAGACAGAAGGTCCTGGATTCAAATCTGACCTCAGACACTTCCTAGCTGTGTGACCCTGGGCAAGTCACTTAACCCCCATTGCCTAGCTTTTACCATAGAATGAATACTTAGTATTGATTCTAAGACAGAAGTAAGAATTTTAAAAGATACTACACAGCATGCACTGTGCTAGGCTCTGGGGGTGCAAATGCAAGTGTGAGATATCCCTGCCTTCAAGGAGCTTACATTCTAGTAAGTGGGTTCATGTCTTTCCCCACTAGTCATTTGACTAGGAACAACAAATCTGAATTAGAGAGGATGGACAGTGTCCTTACCCAAGAGACAGAGCTTAGGAGTTGCAATAATAGCTCATTGACTTCTTTTCTCACCTTACCTTACAAGAGGGTTTGAAGAAAGATGTGAGAGTGTCAACTGTGAGACATCCAGAAAACCCACCAGAGATTATTCCTTCTCCTCTTCCACAATAACCACGCCCAGAATACCATACTGCCTCTCTAAAGGTAAAGCTAAGGGGTAGGGGTGGGGTGGAGAGAATAGGACTTCTCTTTGTCTTGTTTTAAAATTGTTCCAATAATGATTCCTATATAGCCTCCACAACTGCCTCCAGAACAGCTACAGACCCATACTATTTGTCGTGCTGGAACTCAAGATGAATGACTCCATCTTGAATTTGGAATAACCATGGAAGCTTGGAATAATCATGAGAGCACTCATGTAATGAGCATGTGTATTCTCCCACCCAGGGAGGAGAGAATGGGAAGGAGGCAGATATCAGTTGATGGTTCAGAAAAGAAGGTATCTAGGAGGCAACTCTGAGAGCTAGTAGAAGAGGAAGATTGAGAACAGTCAAAGAGAAAGAAGAAATATCCCTTAAGGGAAGTGAGGCAGTGTGGTTCATTAGAAAGAACGCTGGCCTAGAATTTTTAAAACCTGCATTTTAGTCCCAACTCCACAGCTAACTTGGGCAAGTGTGGCCTTGGGTACATCCTTAGTAATCATGTCTAGCATATAGTAAGCACATACTGAATGCTTGCTGACTTGACTTGTTAACTTCCCCTCTATGCTCCTTGATAAAATGAGGGAGCTGGACTAGAGGGCCTCTAAAGCCCCTTAGAGCAGAGAAAGTCCATAGAATATGACATTGAATTATAATTATGTATTGCATGGCCAGAGCTGTGATTTTTATTGACATAAGGAACTCTTGTAGAAGAACTTTCTCTGCAAGGTACATTTGTCCCATCTCAGCAACTTAAAAGTCTTAGAATTTCCTAGAGTCCTGTAAAGTTAAGTGACTGGGTTAGAGCCACACAGCCAGTTATACAGCAATATATGCGTACTATATATACTATATGTACTAGGGGTAGAATGTGTCTCCAAGGTAACCATTCAATCCATGACATCTAATACCACTTTGCAAATAATAGGCACTAATTAAATATTCACTGAATTGAATTAAATATATGTATTCATTCACCAAGCATTTACTGTATATTGGGCGCTGTTCTAGGTGCTGAAGATAAAAAGACAAAAACAAAACAACCTCTTCTATAAGAACCTTACTATTCATTAGGGGAAAACAAACCAAGGTACATCAATTTCCTCCAGAAATCCAGAAGAACTCAAGACTTTAGCAGGTATTCTCTTCCCACTGTATACCTTTTTCAGGCAGAAGGCCAGGATTTTCTTTCCCATTTTACCGAAAAGAAATTTGAGGTTCAATCCTAGATCTTTCCCAATGCCAGGATCTCTTTCCATTCCATAACTGAATAGGAATTAGCATAACTATTCTTCTATCTCAAAAGATCATATAGGTAAAGGTGACCTTGTTACTACATCTAGTTTTCAGGCTGACCTTCTATCAAGTTTAGTACACATCTCCATTACGCCCCTCCCTTTTTTGTCTATTCTGTACTCACAACCTACTCTAGCTTCCTTTTTCTTGTCTTTTTCACCTCTCCTTCAGTCTTGTCCAGGCACACGGCCATGACCCCGTTTCAGTCCCTCATCATCCCTTATTCTTTATGGCTTTAGCCTCCTAACTGGTATCTCTACACTCAAATCTTTTCCTTCTCTCATCTATTTTCCAGACAATTGACAAAGTGATCTTCCTCATATATCACATTAAGAAGCTTCAGGAAGCACTAGGTCTTAAGTCAGATACTTGCTAGTTGTGTGACCCTGAGCAAGTCACTTAACCCTGTTTGCTTCAGTTTCCTTATCTGTAAAATGGGTTGGAGAAGAAATTAGAAAACCAATCCAGGGTATCTCCCAAGAAAATCCTAAATGGAGTCAAAAATAGACAGATACAACTGAAATGACTGAACAACAGCAAGAAGCTTTGCTGGTTCCCTTTGGCCTCATAAGATAAAATATGAATTCCTCTGTTTGGTATTTAAAGTCCTTCACAAGGGGCTCCTAGATGGCTTAAGTAGATAAAAAGCCAGGCCTAAAAATGGGAGTTCTTGGGTTCTTTAGATACTTTTTAGCTGTGTGACCTTGAGCAAGTCACTTAGCCTCATTTCCTAACTCTTACTGCTCTTCTGTCTTGGAGGCAATATTTGGTATTAATTTTAAGAAAGAAGGCAAGAGGGGGCAGCTGGGTAGCTCAGTGAATTGAGAGTCAGGCCTAGAGATGGGAGGTCCTAGGTTCAAATCCGGCCTCAGACACTTCCCAGCTGTGTGACCTTGGGCAAGTCAATTGACCCCCATTGCCCACCCTTACCACTCTTCCACCTAGGAGCCAATACACAGAAGTTAAGAGTTTAAAAAAAGAAAGAAGGTAAGGATTTAAAATAAATAATTTTTAAAAATCCTTTACCATCTGGCTCCAGACTATCTCTCCAGGCTTAAACCATATTATTCCTGTTCTCACGTTCTTCATTCCTGCCAAACTGGCTTTCTCACTATTCATCACATATGATATTCCCACCTGTATGCCTTTGCAAAAACTATGCCCCATGCCTAGAATGCTATCCCTCCTACTTCTATCTCTTAGAACCTCTAGCTTCCTTCAAGTTTCCACTCAGGCGCCACCTTCTTCAGGAATCCCTTTCCTGAGCTCTTCTCAGGAGCTAGTACCCATTCCCAAATAAGTCAGTGTACAGGGAAAATCAGTATTCAAAGTTATAATTATTGTAAAGTATGGTCTTTGGTTCCAGTTCAATAGAAGGACACCATCCAAATTCTAATGATACAGCATCTTGTCATTGTTCATGCTAAACTGGACCTGGTTTTGTATATATGTTGTATGCAGTTATAGGCATCCTTTTGTCTCTCCTCCCTCTTAACCTTCCCCTTCATCTCCTCTCCTAACCTATGAAAGCTCTATTGAATTAAACATATGTATTAATTTGCCAAGCACTTATCAAGCACCTACTGTGTGCTAGCCATGTTTAATTAGTGCTTATTATGTGCCAGGCAGGATTGAGAGCATGAACTGTTTCATTTTTGCTTTTATAGCCCCAGCAACCTGCCTGGCACATAGTAGGCACACTATGAATACCTGCCGATAGATTAATTGTACTAAATGTAGAGGAAAAATCTTTATTGCTTGCCAAGATCAGCCAACCTAATCAGAAAACCTACCCTTCACAGTCACTTCTTCCTGTGATGAGTTGTACTTTTCGGATATGTTGATCAATCTTGATTGCTTTGGGCATTTATTTTCAACGTCTGTATTTATCTCACCAGTGAGCTGTCTGCCCTGCTTTAAAAAGATTTTCCTTTTTTGAAAAAAGAAAAATTGGATTCAGCAACTTTTAGCCCTTCCTTCAAGAGCCTAATGCTTATGAGGGTTGCTTTAGTGATTCTATCTGGGGAGGCCAAGAAGTCAAGCCCTTTGACCCTAGAGGGGCAGGCTTCCTCTACCTGCCCTACCACCACCATCTAGTGGAGGGAAATCAGATAAAGAGAGATCAGCCTCGGATCCCTCTGAGCTCAAAAAGATGATAGGATTTAGAGTTAAAAGGAGGGGCAGCTATATAGCAAAGTGATTAGAGTGTCAGATTTTGCTTTGGGAAGACTTGGTTCAAATACGACCTCAGACACTTCCTAGCTATGTGACCCTGAGCAAGTCAGTTAACCCCAATTGCCTAATGCTTACTACTCTTCTATCCCAAAAAAATAAATAAATAAAGAGCTAGAAGGAACCTCGGGGACTTTTTAAACCCAGCCCTTTATTTACATACAAGGAAACTAAGGTCCAGAAGAAGAGAAATGACTTGTCCAAAGTCATACAACTAGTAATTAACAGAAATTGCATTTGAAGCTGGTCTTCCAACCCTTTTCATGTAGAGAAAAGGCATTGAGAAGAAAGTAAAATAGAAAAAAGAAACATTTCCATTCCCTAGTCTCACTGAGTCCAAGATCATTCTGGCAATTGAATTTTGTTACAGCCATGCAGGAAAGCAGAAAAAATGAAGGAACATTGAGATGGGCATAAAACTGTACTCAAACCCTTCCCCATATATATGTCTCATACACACTTAACATTTTCTTCTCCTTCCATCATGATACAATAGAAAGAGGGATGAATTTAGAGCCAAAAAACCTGACTCCAGATCCTAGCTCTACCACTTCTTACCATTTTGTGATTGGTAAGCCACTAATATCTTCATAAGGCAGTTTCCTTTTCTGTAAAATGAGATAGTCTAGATCAGTGATTCCCAAAGTGGGTGCTACTTCCCCCTGGTGGGTGCTACAGTGATCCAGGGAAGCGGTGATGGCCACACTTTTTTTGGTATTACATTCTATTCTGAGTTCAATAAATAGTTTCATAATTTCCAGGGGGTGCTAAGTAATATTTTTCTGGAAAGGGGGCAGTAGGCCAAAAAAGTTTGGGAACCACTGGTCTAGATCAATATTTCCTAACATTTTTGTTCCATGAATCTCTTTCAAAAACAAAATAAGGCCTATCATGAACCCCCAGGGTGACTATTTATAATAGTTCTTTCAATTATTTACTTCTAAGGGCATCATTAAAGAATTTTTTAATTGACTCCTTGGACCATTGTCTTGAAATGTTGGGAAACACTGGACTAGATGATCTCTAAAGTCCTTTCAAGTTTTAAATCTGAGAATCTCACAAGTATACATATGCACTTCACCCATGGAAAAGCACAACCTTGCCACACTTTCTCATTTTGTACAATTCTTGTAGGTATCTTCTTATAGATTTGCCCATAAGAGGCTATGCCTGGTATTCTACATGGAGACCTTCCTTTGAACTTTTTAATATGAAATCTCTTAGGGGCAGCTAGGTGGCTCAGTGGATTGAGAGCCAAGCCTAGAGACAGAAGATCTTGAGTTCAAATCTGAACCCAGACACTTTCTAGTTACTTGACCTTGGGGAAGTCATTTAATCCCCATTGCCAAGTCTTTACCATTCTTTCTGCCTTGGAATCAATATACAGTATTGATTCTAAGGTGGAAGAAAGGGTTTTTTTTTTAAAAAGGAAATTCAACTTGTTAGATAACAGTTGCAAGTAAAGAATGCCAACAGTTAAAAGTCTGAAAATAATGTATTCTCAATATTTTTATCCCCCTTTCTACCACACAACTGTTATTACTAGAGAGGGAATCTGTTTTATGGGTTGCCACCAAAAAAAGGAACCCATGACCTATTGGTCAGGAGAAGGATTTTCCATCCATTTAATTTGGACAGCTCTTCAAGTTATCATCAGGCCAATACTCAGAGGCATTCCAGCTTGGCTAAAATTGCTAGAGTTTATGATCCACTGAAGGGGACAATATTCACTATGGCCCATGAGAAGACATGGGAATAGTGCATAAGTGAATGGTAAAGGTTCATTGTTGAAAGCATGCTGCTGCTTGCATGCTAGCCATCAAGCTCACACCTGCCGTCAGAACCATCTGGCTTCTGTTCTTGGATGTCTGAGCTCTGATAGGTGAGCATTTACTTCACCTTGCCCAGAACCATGTCTCCATGTCACTTCCTGGTCATCTCCACCCCATTCCATGTACACTCTACCCCTTTACCAAGATAGACAACATGATAACATGGATAGGGCATAGGACTTGAAGACAAGAAGATACCGTTTCAAAACTAGCCTCAGACACTTGTCTTTAAGTTCTTTCCAGGTCCAAATCTATGATCCTATGATTCTATGTTGAGTCAACTTTCTGTCATTTCAGGATAGCTCTTCCATAACCCTATAGCAGTGGTGTGAGATCAGTGGTAAATGGATATGAATTTAATAATGCAGAAAAAGTCATTCATCGATATGCTCTCACAAACTAAGGGGAGGAGAAAGGAGGTGGAATTGTGACTGGAGATGATTTCAGCGCAGCTGTCTTATTCTAAGGAATAGCCAAACTGAAAACACCTGCTTTTGAGAGATTCTCTCTCTAGCTGTTTCTCCAGCCCCAGAATCCAGAGGAAAAGGAAATAGAGGAGAAGGAAGGAAAAAAGAGGAAAAAGAATAAAATGATGGAAGATGGGAGAAATTGAGAAGAAGGCAAAGGAAAAATAAAATGGATAAAGAGGAGAAACTACTATCCTAGGAAATGCAAATTATATCTCCTAAGGCTAATCTAGGTTTGGGGGTGATGGTATGAAATTCTAAGTGCCCTAACTGATATTCTCTCTTGACTTGGTGCTTCAGATTCATACAGGTCTTTCTTCTTATGTCCCATAACCATAAATTAATTCATTCTTCAGATCATAGAATAATAGATTTTGAACTAGAAGCAATCTCAGAATCCAACCCCCCTCATTTTACAGATGAAAAAACTGAGGCATAGAAAAGCTAATTGACTTGTCCAGGGTTGCAAGTGTCAAAGTGAGATTGGAACATATGTTTCCTGACTCCAAGTCCATCATTCTTTCCACTACTCCGTATTTTTCCTCATGTCATAACTAGGGCAAAGATTGGCCATTACAATTATATAGGCATTCATTTCATTTTCACTTTCTTTTCATTTCCATTTCCATGCTCATTGTTCTCTTGGTTCTGTTTATCTCAGTCTGGATCAGGTGATATACATTTGCCTTTTTTTTCTGAATTCCACACATATCTTCTTTCTTTAAAAAAAATCCTTGCATTCTGTTTCAGAATCAATACTAAATATTGGTTCCAAAGCAAAAGAGTTGTAAGGACAAGGTAACTGAGATTAAGTGACTTGACCAGGGTCACATAGCTAAGAAATGTCTGGGGAGGCAGCTAGGTGGTTCAGCAGATTGAGAGCCAAACCTAGAGATGAATCTGGTCTCAGATACTTTCTGGTTATGCAATCTTGGGCAAGTCAATTAACTCTGGTTTCTCAGCCCTTACTACTCTTCTGCCTTTGAACCAATATACAATATTGATTCTAAGATGGAAGGTAAGGGTTTTTTTATTTAGAAAAAAGATGTATCTGAGATCAGATTTGAACCCAGGACCTCCCATCTCCAAACCAAGCTCTCTCTTCATTGGATCACCTACCTTCCCCTTGTTCCTCCTTTCTTATGATTTCTTAATATCCCCTTAAATTCATAAACCAAGGAGGCAGCTGGGTAGCTCAGTGGATTAAAAGACAGGCCCAGAGATGGGAGGTCCTGCGTTCAAATCTGGCCTCAGATATTTCCTAGCTGTGTGACCCTGGGCAAGTCACTTAACCCCCATTGCCTAGCCCTTACTACTCTTCTGCCTTAGAACCAGTACCCAGTATTGATTCTAAGATGAGGGTAAGGGTTTAAAAATTCATAAACCATAATTTGTCTAACCCATTCCCTACTCTGATGTCCCCAAAAAGTAACTGCCATGAATGCCATGTGATGCCTTTCTTTGTGACTTAGTCCTTGTTGGGGACATATATCACAGTTTTCATTATGTCCCCACTATACTGCAGGTGGTGTTTAATAAATTTTCATTAAACATAATTGAATTGGACTGAAATGAAATGAATGATGGTACTGCCCCATTGTTGGAATCAAGAAGAGTACAGTTAACTCTGGGAAAGGAGTAAAAATAAAAATAAATCTTGCATGCAATACTCTATTCCAGAGAACCTTACCCTTCTACAACCCATTAACACTGATTAGGGGCTCAGAGAACATCATTTTGGGTTAGATGCTTTAAGGAGACAATCATGAGTATATCTGGTCCCCATCTAGGGAAGAGGATTATATTCTGAGACACTCCAAAAACTGCCAGGTGCAAGGAATGACATTCTAATGGATTCCTAGAATCATAGACTTGGCAAGCAACTAGGTCAATCATCTAACCTATGAAGACCTTGAGGGAGGAGAACTCACTACTTTCTAAAGCAGTTTATTCCACTTTCATATAGTTCTAATACTCTTAGGAAACTTTTCCTTACACTGATTCTTAACCTGCATCTCTGCAACTTGCCACACAATATTCCTGATTCTGCCCTCTTGGGGTCTAATAATACTTCTTCCTTAGGACAACCTTTAAGAAAACATAAAGATGGCTCCCATGCCTGCCCAAGTGTTCTCTTCTTCAGGCTAAATAACCTCAATTCTTTCGTGTGGCTTCATATGGCCACATTATTTTGATTCAAGATTCAATACCATCTTATTTGCCCTTCTTTCAACTTACTAATTTCCTAAAATATGGTGACCATGACTTAATGCAATATACCAGATGAGTTCTGACTTCTCTAGACCTGGAATGTTTGCTTCTCTAAGTGCAATCTAAGATGAAAAAGGCCCTTGAGTGAATAATAATAAACAGCTAGTTTTTATAGAGTGCTTTAAGGTTTTCAAAGTGCTTTACAAATATTAACATATTTGATATCCATAAAAATCCTGAGACATAGATGCTATGATTATCCATTTTTACAGTTGAGGAAACTGAGGCAAACAAAGGTTAAATAACTTGCCCAAGGTCACTCAGCTGGTAATTATCTGAGGTCACAGTTGAATTCAAGTCCTCTTGACTCCAGGTCCAATTCCCTATCCCCTGAGCCACCTAGTTTTCTTTTTTCTTCAACAAAATTAGCCTACTAGACAATCATCCTATAAATTATATGTAACTTCATAGATGAATATAGTATTTTTAATCAAGAGACCAAGATTCACGTTGTTATGAATTGCTATATTTTTGATATCCATAGACTTTGTCTCCCAAACTGGGCTGCAAATACAAATGACAAACTATGACAGATATAGGCTAAAGCAAATATGTCAGTGGTTCTACTTTCATGTAATCTTACTTTAAATAAGCCACTTAGCTTTCTAAGGATGAGGATCATAAGATATATTCAAGTGAAGGTTGCTACAAAAAGGCCAGGTGGCTTTAGTCATGGCCAGAAGAATAATATAAAGGAGGTGTGGCTAAATTGCTCAGTAATTAGAAAGCCAAGCTAAGAAACTTGAGAATAGCCAAGTCTTTCACAGTTTATCATTGTACAATATTACTGTTACTATGTACAATGTTCTCCTGGTTCTTTTTATTTCACTCTACATCATTTCCTATAGATCTGTTCAGATTTTTCTAAAATCCTCATCATATCTTTCAGCACAAGAGTATTCCATCACTAGCATATACCACAATTTGTTCAGCCATTCCCTCAATTTCCAATTCTTTGCCACCACAAAAAGAGCTGCTATAAATGTTTTTGTACCAGTAGGTCTTTTCCTCTTTTTTTTTTATTAACTCTGTAATACAGATACAGTAGTGGTATTATTATGGCCCTTTGGGCCATATCAGTTCACAACTCCACCAACAATGCATGAGTATTCCAATTTGGCCACATACCCTCCAACATTTATCACTCTCCTTTACTGTCATATTGGCCAATCTGATAGGTATGAAGTAGTTTCTCAGAGTTGACTCTTTCTTAAAGTGAGAATTCCTAGCCTGGGCCTGAGTTATCACTTAGAATTATTTTGAAGGTGATAAATTTTAAAAAAAATAGATAAATTTTGAAGGTGGCTTTTTGGAGAGATTCTTTAAAAGAGAGGATGGAGATGTAGGGACAGAAAGAACCAGATCTGAGAGATCAGATGGAGAAAGGATCTGCAAAAAGGCATACAGTTAGTTCATCCAGGGAACCACTATCAACAGGCACCACTTAGCCTCACAGAGGAGCCATACTAGTTCCCTACTACTGTTAGCTATGCAGTTCTGGGGAAATGAGGTTAATTCTCTACTCACTTTTAGTCCTTTCTCCTTGCTAAGGAGAATGAGGAGAGTCAGGATAGAACTGTAAGTAGGAGGACTGCTTAGGTACCTGAAGATAGGGCTTAATTAAGAGGAAAGTGGGCTGTTCTGTCTAGCAACCCTACATGTTTTCCACTTGCTTGGGGAGAGCCTATTCAGAGTAATACTATGTCTGAAAATCAGAAGATCAAAAAGGCGACAAGTAGGGGTCTCTGAAACCCCCAAAATGTAACCTAGAGCCTAGAACCATATTCTTTGTGTACACACACTGGCTTCAATCTTGTAGCCTTCTCTTTAAGTCTCTCTCTCCTTGATTTGTTTTGTCCCTAGGAAAGTTCCTCCTGAAAATATCAAAATTTGGGTAATATATAGTTTTCCACAGGGAAGATAAAGTACACTAAGCTCTTGTGCAAACACTCAGGCTAACAAAACATCATGTTTAGAAAAGGTTTTATTTAACCTGGCCAAAATTTTTCAAAGCATCTGAGCACATAAAAAATCAAACAACCCACTTTCTCTCTCCGGTGAGCCTTGCCTGCCCCAAGGAACAATATCATCTTCCATACTTAAAGCTGTGGAAGCACACTTTTTAAAAACCCTTCTCCCTTTTTTATAAATATTAAGAAATCACATTTCTCAGTGTCTTGGTCTACAATACTTGGTCTCACTTGAGTGAAAGATCTAATCAGTTTTCCCTTGAATAGAGGGTAATACCAAGGAGACAGTGTCCTAAAGTCCTGTTTTTCCTTCATTTGTACCTAGATTCTAAAGGGAAGGGCCTAGTCAGCCCAAGAAAGAATTCTCCCTAAAATTGATTAAGGTAATGAGAAGACTAAGAATCCCTTATATTAATTCAATTAAGAGAAGCTTCTCTGAGTTCACCTTTGACCAGGCAAAGAGGAAAATCCTTAGAGAGAGGGGTAAAAGAGGAATGGAGGAAAATGATTCTCTGGGTGCTGAAAGTTAAGTGACTCATTTTATCTGATGACTCAAAACTCTTTGCTGACTTTTGCCCTCCTACTTAATCCTGATTTTGGAATTTAATTTTTGTTCTGAACCCTATCAATTGTATGTGGAAAATGGAATGGATGGAGAGTTTCAAAAGTAGGGTGGATCTCTATTCCCTTGGATTTCCTCTCTTACTAAATAGAGATTCTTAGAATAATTGAACTAACAAATTTATTTCTAGCAAATTTGTGCTAAAATGCAGAGTATGAGTATCTCTTCCACAGTATTTTCCAGGGATTGAGTATCCAACCCCACAAGAGGAACACACTCAGAACTGATAGAGAATAAACAGCCCACTCCTCCAGTGAGCCCCTCTCTCAAAGACCTATACATTCTTCGACACTTATAGTATTACCCTGGGCTGTACCCACACACAAGGAAAGCATTTCAAAGGGTTAATAAAGGGTCAACTTCCTTTGCTTAGATCATGTTTAGATAGCTCATAGTATCAGTGAAGAGTAAATTCTTTATTGTGCTCAAGAGACTTCGCACAAGAATGCTTCTAGTCCTAAATACATGCATTAACTGCTACTCGACAATCAAACCCTGTCTCTGTCCATTGCCATCTTCTATGACTTCTCTCCTCCAGGAGGAATTTTGAGAGTCCATTATTCCTTGGAAGAATAATATGGCTATTGTAGACTATGTCTTTCCTCTCCTTTTGAAGGCCAAGTCCAAGGTCATATATTGCTCAGATATATGAAATGACCATGAACCAGTTAAGAATCTCAATATAGAGTCAACAGTGAAATCCAGGGCAAGGTCATGAAGTCATACCTTTTCATCAATCCATCAGTGTCAGAGCAAGGTACTCACCTCTGAGGTTTGGGGGATTTTACAACTTGTCTAGGAAGAAATAATCCTTTTGGGGAAAAAACTTCAGTAATGAATAGTGAGGACCCAGAATAATGGGTGGGTGCCTCTATTAGACAATATAATGAGGAAAACCATCCATTGACCATTTATATAGAACGAGATGAAAGTGACCTATTCAGATTATTATGACTCCCAGGAAAGAGATTTATACAGTGGATCTGGATGAATCATTGCATCATACCATTAGAGCTGAATTTTTTAAACATTTCAAAAACTGTATTACAATATAATTATTTTCTTTTGTAATTCTATATATTTTATTTTCTGCTTTTTAAAACATTCTTTTGAGATATAGCACACAGTCTTCACCAGACTGCCAAAGGAATCCATGAAATAAAAAATATTAAGGGCCCGTTGATCTAGGCCAAGTCCCTCATTTTATGGCCCACAAGCATGATGGAAATTTCAAAAGGTCAAAGAGAAAATTAGTAGTAGAGCTGGGATTAAAGGAAGAGGCCTGAACCAGTGGAATGCATGGTAGAAATGGAGTCATTGGGCCTGGGTTAAAATCTAGTTGCTGGTTCTCACTTTGATGACTTTGGCCAAGTTACTTAACCTCTCTGGGTTAAATGAGGACCAGAGTCCAAGACATTTCTTCCCACTCTAAATCCATGTATCCTGATTCTCCCTTCAGTGTTCTCTCCACCATCCCACACTGCAATGGCAGTCTACTTAACTTCCCAGACTGTCTGCCAGATGTTCATGCTAGTTAGGCTATGACAAGGTTAATCCAGCCTCCGTTGGATTAACCCTGATAGTGACTGTGGGGAGCCCATCACAATCTGGAACCAAAACTAAGCAACCAGGAAAGAAAGATCTCAGCCACCATCCCTCCCTCCCTTCCTACTTCCTTACACTGACTACTATTCCCATCATCTTCACCTCTTTCCCTTTCCCAAGGAAACCTATATGATACTGATGGCTAGAACGTGGATATTTTCCAAACATTTGGGCTGCTGATTAAAATTAATAATGCCAGTGCTTGGGGTTGGATTGAAAAGAAGGATGGGAAGGAATGGAAGTGGGGAAAAGAGGCAACTATAGGTTTCACAGGGGAACATGGGCAAAGGTCCCTTCTCTCCAATCTTTTCTGCTGAATTATTATCTATCATTAGCAATTTATTCATTCTTCACTCACTTCAGAGCCTCCTGGCTCTTGTTATAGAAAAGAACAGATTCCCAATGAGAATCCTTTAAGAAAAGAAATGAATATATGTCTCCCTTCTCTGAAAGTCCCTAATTTTTCTCTCTTCTTCATTACTATGGCTCCTTCCATTCATCTCCTTCCCATCTCTAATTGCCATCAGCTTCTATCCACTCTGAGAGTATGAAGCTGGGAGAGAACTCCATTCATTTGTTCTGTTGATAATGCCTTCCACGATTTCACTGGCTGTTTCCTATACCTGGAATTCCTCTCTTCATCTCTGCCTCCAAGTATCCTCAGCTTACTTCAAGACTCAGTTCAAGACCTACCATATGCAAGAGACTTTTTCTAATCTCTTTCAATGAGAGAGAGAGAGAGAGAGAGAGAGAGAGAGAGATCATTGTTCATCCTTCTCTTCAAAGATGACCAATGACAAAAATTTAAGTGAGGTAGAGTTGCACAAAGTGTCATCATCACTCTCTTCTGGAATCATCAAAATCCAATGGCAGGACAAAAGTCAGGATGACCGGAAATAGCATGGGATGAAAGAGATGTCTGACTGAGCTCTAAGCTCTCCATAATACTAGTTTCCACCACATGCATGGCCAATTGAAGAAATTATTCCCTTACACCCATTCTGCTGGGGGAAGTCTTTACATGTTTAGGGTAGATATCCCCCTAACTCACAAATAGGTTTGAGGTCTCAGATGGCTTTAGCCCAACTACTGAAAAGATTTTACCTGGGTGTGGCTATTGTGCCTGCTTCAGCTTCTTGGAGACACAGCTGAACATCAAATGAAAGTGGAAACCAAAAGTGGATGAACAGCCCTGACAAAGGTTAGGCAAGCCCTCACATCAGAGGTTATAGGCTTCCCTGAACACCCCATGTATCCTGATAGGTAGATAGAGATATGAATAGGCCAATCAGTAGACAGACAGAAGGATGGATGGACAGATGCATAGATGAATAGATTAATAGGCAAAAAGACAGGAAGGAAGGAAGGAAGGAAGGAAGGAAGGAAGGAAGGAAGGAAGGAAGGAAGGAAGGAAGGAA
>NC_058133.1:479944609-479993586 GCF_016433145.1 Gracilinanus agilis | reverse complement strand
TCCAGCACAAAATCCTCCTGAATGACCATAACGTCAGCTTTGCTCTATGCCAGCCTACCCATAGGGATGGCCATAACTCAGCTGTCACTGCCACCCATATCCAAGCCACTGCCATGATTCCCAGCTCTGCAGTAACCCTCACAGTCCATAATCTCCTTCTATCTGATCATCTATTTCCCATTTCCTTCGCGCATTCTACATCCTCTCTGCCTGGCCCTTCATCAATCCCTATTCTTCCCCATCTACTCAGAAAAGAAATCACAGCATGGTCTCTAAGCTGTGGTAAGTTAGTCAATTAATCTATATAGATCTATAACTTAGAATGGTGGAGGGATACTTCAGAGTGAGAAGGTCCCAAGAGCTGAGAAAAGTTTCAGGATTAGAAGGAAACTGAGCCATGGGAGCAAAGTCTTTGGAGTCAGGAGCATAGCCAAGATGGGAATGAAGCTTGATACCTGAGTCCATTCCCAGAATGGAACCCAAGAGCATAGAAGTTGCTTGAAGCAGAGCCTTTTTTCTTATCTGTGTATCCTCAGCACCAAACATAGTAACTTGCACCTAGTAGGCATTTAATAAATTATTTTTTATATAATCATATAATGATTATACCATCATATAATATAATAATCATATAATGTAATAATATATCATATAATTACATAATATTATATCATTCTATTATATCATTATAAAAATAATTAATAAAATATTTGCCGAATTAAAATTAAATTACAAATTGACTTCCAGAATAGAGGCTGCAAAAGCAATCACATCTGACAAAAGAATTAGCCTTAGGGGCACCTAGATGACTCAGTGGATAGAGAGCCAGGCCTGGATTTGAGAGGACCTGGGTTCAAATCTTGTCTCAGACACTTCCTAGCTATGTGATCCTGAGTAAATCATTTAACCCCAGTTGCCTATACCTTACTTCTTTCCTTTCTTAGAACGAATACTTAGCTTGGATTCTAAGACAGAAGGTAAGGTTTATTGCGGGTTTTTAAGGGTTTGTTTTATAGCAATTTTCTCCCAATCCCTGACCTCCCTTCCAATGCTAAAACCTCTTAGGGGCAGAAGTTAAGGAGTTAAGAGTGTTAACCTTGGAGTCAAGAAAACCTGAGTTCAAATCCTGCCTCAGACAGTTGTTAATTGTGTGTTACTGGACAAATCACTTCATTTCTTGGCCACAATCTCCCCATTTATAAAATGAGGCTAATACTAGCAACCTACTTCACAGAGTTGTTCTGAGGTTTAAATGAGATAGCCTATGTAAAACTCTTTGCAAACCTTAGAGCTATATAAATTATTACTGTTATCAACTTGTACCTTTCATCCTTTAGATTCCAACAGCCTTTCTCCAGGCAACACAGAAAAGATGAATGGGAAATTAGCAGAGGAGAAGGGAGAGAAGAAGGGCAGGAACTCCCAAGTACAGAGAATGAAATATGAACTCAGGGTTCCCACCAGCCCACCAACCTTTTTCTGAAGAAGGTATAATCAATAGTCACAATCAAGGCAAATACATTTTTTCATTGAATCATTCCCTTCATTTTGTGCTTGGGCAGGAGGAGAAAACTTTTTTATAGAAGAGGCTTAAAAGGAAATATCACTCACACACATACACACCTCCTTCTCCTCCAACTGAAGAGAAATAAATAATGGCATCTCCTCTATTATTTCACAACCCTGTGAAGTTATTGTTGTTCAATAATTTTGGTGTCTGACTATTTGTGACTCCATTTGGGGTTTTCTCGAAAAAGATCCTGGAATGGTTGGCCATTTCCTTCTCCATTTCATTTTACAGGTGAGGAAACTGAGGCAAATAGCATTAAGTGATTTGCCTGATGTGCATTATTGTCCTCATTTTATAAATGGGGAAATTGTGGCCAAGAGATGATGTGACTTTCCCACTGTCACACAATTGGTAATCATCTGAGGCAGGATTTGAATTCAGGTCTTCCTGGCTCTAAGTGTAGCTCTTTAACCATTGCCCTCAAAGATTTTACACAGTAGTTTGCTTTAAAGAAATCTTAGTATGAGTCAAATATATGCAGTGGTAGCTTTAAACATCTAATGCCATCTTCAGTTACATTAAGAGAGACAGCTTACAGGAATATAGTGGAGATGTCGAATTCTCTTACTGCTCTATTACCAAGTGGCTTTTTCTATCTCTATCGAGTAGCCTTCTCAACCTGGAGAGCAACCCTGCATCCTTCTCCTCTAATTGGTGAGTTCCTCCCCAGAACCACCATTTCTGGAAGTGGCCCAGGCCATCCATGCTTATTTATCCCCTGGCTCAATTCCTAATTCTATTGACTTTTCCACCTTGCCCCCACAAGAATACCCTTCCCCTATCTCAGGGGTCGGCAACGTATGGCTCTTTCTGCAGGAGCCATAAAGTCCATTTTTTTTCAGGCGCTGTTACAGGAGCAAAACTGTGAGCACTGTACGGCTCTCACGAAATTACATTTTAAAAAATGTGGCGTTTATGGCTCTCACAGCCAAAAAGGTTGCCAACCCTGCCCTATCTGCTTGAACCATTCCTCTTTTTTCTATCTTTCCTTGCCTCTTGTGTAGTATTCCACCCCACCCCCCATTAGAATGTAAGCTCCTTGAGAGTAGGCACTTCCTTTTTTTTGGCTTGTATTTTTATTTCCAGCATTTAGAATACAAAGTGCCTGATATACCACAAGTTCCTCTCTCTCTCTCTCTCTCTCTCTCTATATATATATATATATATATATATATATATGTATATATATATATGTATATATATATACATATATATATATGTCCCCTCCTCCTCCTCCTCTGTCTTCCTTCTGTGTGCTCTACCCATGTAAGACCAGACCTAGAATTCTGTTTCCAATTCTAGACATTGCAGTTTAGAAAGGATATTGATGAGTTGGAGGATGTCCACAGAGGGCAACCCAAATATCTTCATCAAAAGCATCAGGTTTGTTCCGTGTGCATGTAACAACATCATCAGAGTGTTTATTACTGGTAGTGAGCTGAGACTTCAAGATACAGCTGCTCTTGCCTTCTGGCCAAGGATGTTTACTTCCTGCTCTACTCATGCAATCTGTAAAGTGAGCTTCCATGAACTTTTCTTAGGACACAGCAACATAACAAAGCAGGCAGTTGAGGATTGTAGAAACCCTCAAAAGATGATCTTTAATCATTTGCCTTCCTCAGCAAACCTTTGCCTAACTGACACTCTTCCTAGACTCAATTTCAACCCACTCCCATTTCCTCTTATTCTCCCTAATCCAGTGACAATGAGTCTCTAACTGTCAATAAACACCTTCCCAAATCAAGTTCTCTGCCCTCTCATTCATAGCTCTCTCAACCCCTTCTCAATGTTCTATTTTAGATCTATCCTGCCAATCCACCATGCCCTTCATAATTAACAAGTTCCCTTTCATACTCCTTCCAACTTCTGACATTCACTGGGACCTGACTTCCCATCCCCCGGTGATATTTCACTTGGCAATGCCAAGCCATCTACAAGAACCAATGATCCCATCTTCTTCCATCTTTACCAATAGATTGTTCCCAATATCATTGCTACTCTCACTAATCTTCAATCTTCCCCTACCTAAGCCTCTCCCATAATGTAAAAAAACTCACTCAATCCTATCTTTCCTACTATCCATTATCCCACATATTCCTCTTCTCCTTTGCTGAAATTCTTGGGGAGAGGGGAATGTCATTTAAATTCAATGTCTCCATTTGCTCTCCTCATTCTTTTTTAAACCCTCTACAGTCTGACTTCTGACCTCCTCATTCAACTGCAACTGCCCTCTCCAAGTTACCACTGATCTCTTAACTGCCAATTCTAATGGTCTTTTCTCAATCTTCCTCCTTCTTGACCTCTCTGTAGCATTTGATGCTGTTGACTACATTCTCTTCCTGAATATTCTCTTCTCTATATTTTTGACACTACTCTTTATTGGTTCTTCTCCTGTCTATCTGACCTTTCCTTCTCACCCTCCTTTGCTGTATCTTCACTCATTAAAGCTGGGTGTCTCTCCCTGCCCCCCCCCAAGACTTTGTCCTAGGTTCTCTCCTATTTTCTCTCTATACTTCCAGACTTGGCAAATCTCATCAGCTGCTGTGGATTTAGTTGTCATGTCTATGTAGATGACTTTCAGACCTATATATCCAGCCCTTTAAGTAGACTTTAAACAGAGGCTGGATTATCATTTGTCAAGTACATATAGTGAAGGATTTCTTTTATGTAATGGTTCAACTAGACAACCACCAAAGTCCCTTCCCAACTCTCAAGTTCTATAATTCCTACACAAATTTCCTCCTGGAGCATCCCTCCTTTTCCTTGTCTCAATCAATTTCTTTCTTTCTTTCTTTCTTTCTTTCTTTCTTTTTCTCTCTCTCTCTCTCCATATATATATATGTATATTATATATATACACATATATGTCTCTCTCTCTTCCTCTGTTCTTTCCTGTATCAGATTTCCCTGTCTCTCCCTGTTTATTCTTTTTTAATGCTTACCTTCTGTTTTATAATACTTAGAATACTAAATGTCACTTCTAAGGCAGATGGGTGGTAAAGGCTAGGCATTTGGGATTAAATTACTTGCCCAGGGTCATATAGCTATGAAGTGTCTAATCTATGGCCAGATTTGAACCCAAGTCCTCCCAACTCCAAGTCTGGAGCTCTATCCACTGATACTACCTAGCTGTCCCTCACTGTTTATTCCTAATTACTTTCTCTCTTCTTCTGTCTCTTCTAGGTTTCCCCTTTGCTCTCTTCCATAATTGAGCAAACTCTACTCTATTCCCTGGCTTATTACATCAGGGATGATTTATCTTCACTCTAGTTATGAAGTTCCAACACTAATTTCTCATTATAAGGAGATTGGATGGGGGGAAAAAGAAGATTTTTCTCCTGGGGCCTCAACCTAAGATGAGACTTCAGGCAGGACTTCCCAAATTTAGGGAGTGGGATGTTTCCCTGGAGAAAAAGAATCTGATCTATCTACATCAGTGTTGCTCAGAGGCCAGAGGAAAAACCTCATGACTACTACAAGGTATAGAAATTGTACTTGGTCTGGGTCAATGGATGTAGGTTTGAATCATGCTTCTTTTACTCCCTAGCTGTGTGATTTCAGGCAAGATCCTACTTCTCTTTGGGCCTCACTTCCCTCTTCTACAAAATAAAGGGTTTGGACTCTAAGATTTTTCCAAGTTCTAAATTCTATGATGCTATGATTTCCCAATCTGAGACATTAGCAATCCTTTGACTTTGGTTCAGAACTTAGAGTAATGGGCCCAAGGAAATAGTCTGGCATGTTCGAAAGAGGCCATAACTGGGAATCTGGAGACCTGGGGTCTAGTCCCAGCTCTTCTACTAACTTGCTGGGCAAGTTATTTCCCACTTCTGAGCCTTCATCTTGTCCTCTGTAAAATGATGGGGTTGAATTGGATGAGTTCTGAATTCCCTTCTACCTCTAACACTATGAGATGCTCTGATCAGGAATAGGTAAAAATAACAGGCAATATTTCCTAGGGTCTATCATTCTGTGGGATGCCAATCAGCAATATCTGACAGCTGTAGGTCTTGGTGACCCAGGGAGATCTGGAGCCACTTATAACATAATGGGGAAAAGGAATAGAAATGTTCAACCAATAGGACCAGAGGCATCCTGGACCAGTTCTCAAAGTAAACTGTGGGAGAGAGGTGAGTCAGAGATTGAGTGGAGCGAGGAGGGAGCAACAAGGCTATTACATCCAACAATATAAATTGCAACCCATCCATACCTACCCATCCTGAGCTCAGTATTCATCACCATGCCCACATCCACATGACAAATCTATTTTCTTTTTGTTTCACTCATTTCTCTGAAGATATCTTTTATACCATTCCTACTGTGTCATTCTTGGTTGGTAAGACATTGCTATCTATTCTGTGTGACTAGTTGTTGCCCTTTGTGTGATCCTCAACAAATATGTGTTGTATCAAATGGTTGTTGAATAGACGAGGCAAGAAAATAGGCTAGGTTCATCCAAGAAGGTTTCTTGAAAAAGGCTGGATCTTTTTTCTTTCCTTTTTTTTGCTCCAAAATTCCAAAAGGACTACAATCTCATCAGGGTGGGTGATCCCGTCAATGATGCATATTGCACCCCAGTCCTAAGGTGCCCATAGATCCCAAGACTCTTGTCCATGTCCTCCCCTGAATCTGCTAATGGGAATCCACTCAATATCTGAGGATAGGATGGCCTTCCTAGAGTTCTCGCAACATTTTGAATGCCAGTGGATGAGGTAGGCTATCTATAAATTATTCTTCACTCTTGCTACAGGATTAGCTCTGGGGGAGAGGGGTTCCCCCTTGATCTTACACTTATCTGAGAACCTCAGTTGCTTTGAGTCTACTGAGTGTTTTTTTTTTGGTTTGTAAAAGGTTGCTGTCTGCTGCGCACTTCCACTAAGCACTTCTCCTATGTACTTTGAATAAATCTTCATTGGAGAGCCTAGTAAATGTTCAACAACCTACAATCATATCTCAGCAAAAGGAACGAAGGAATGAGCAAACAAAGGAATGAAGGAACAAAGGAATAAACAACCATGCACCTACAATTAAGTACCTACTACCTGCCATGCACTATGTTAAGTGATATATATATATATATATGTTGCTAAGTGTAATATAGATATAACTTTGTATGTATATATATATATACACCTATATATGCTAAGATGTGCATGTATGTATAATCTGATCCTCAAAACAACCCTGGAAATTAAATGCTATTATTCCCATTTTGCAGTTAAATAAGTTGAAGCAGACAGAAGGTAAGTGACTAGTAAATGATCATACTCTTAATATTTGCAGTTGTATTTGAATTCAGGCTTATTGACTGCATGCTCAGCACTATCCGCTATATCACATAGTTGCCTCTATGATGTTAAAAATCTAGTTCTTTGGAGGCAACTAGATGGCTCAGGGGATTGAAAGCCAGGCCCAGAGATGAGAGGTCCTGGGTTCAAATCTGGCATCAGGCACTTCCTAGCTGTGTGACCCTGGGCAAGTCACTTAACCCCCATTGCCTAGCCCTTACCACTCTTCTGCCTTGGAACCAGTGCACAGTATTGATTCTAAGATGGAAGGTGAGGGTTTTTTAAATCTAGTTCTTTGTTTCAGGGAGAAGCTTGGAGTCCATGCAGTCTACCTGCTCCCCTATTTAATCTCAACATCAACTTGAAATGTCCATCCAAGTCTTGTATACCAATGGATCAGTTCTGAAGCTTGTCCTTCCAACTGTATGTCATAGTCCAGACAATAGAGAGCAGGATGTAGTGGATAGAATGCTGGCCTTGGAGTCCTAGATTTGAATCTGACCTCTGACCATTACTAGCTATGAGCAAGTCACTGAAAGTTTCTGTGAGCCTCAGTTTTCCAATTAAGATGGAGATCATAATATGACCAGTATCTATCTTGAGAAGCTATTCTGAGGCTAAAAGTAGATAATGTATGTAAAGTGCTTAAGTAACTCCAAGGAAGTAATAAATGTCAATTATTCTTCATCCACTTGGTTTTTCCTTTGGGGATAGTTAGTGAAAATTGTTTTGAGCAATTAAAGATTTCATTTAGGAAGCTCTGCAATGCTCCAGGTCTTAATGCATTGTCAAACAGGAGCATCTAAGGGACCTCATCATCCACAAGAAATCCCTCTTTATTTAAACTCTGCCCCAGACATTGTCTGTGATATTGGCAGACACCTTAGCAAGCATACACCTACTTCTTATGGTTTTATGGAGATGGTATCAAATCCCAAGGCAGATTTTGGAGAGCTGTGTGACCCTGAGCAAGTCATTTAACCTCCTAGATCTCCATTTCTTCATAAAGTAAGGAGAGTTGTTTTCAGTGATCTACAAGGTCCCTTCCACATGCGATCCTATTTTATACCTAGTTTGATATTAAAAAACTAGAGGGTCACTGAACATAATTATTTCAGGTGTAGTATCTTTCAAGGAGTCTTGACACATGCATGGGAGAAGCCTTGTTGGAAGAGAGCCCTTAAGGCAGGGTTTTGCTCTACTGAATCAGATGCTTTTTTATAATCAACAGACAAAATAAGTACAGTGGGATCTTGTATTCTCTCTACCTCACAGTTAGTTATGTAACTGTAAAGAAGAGGTCTGGAGTCTCATTTTTGAAAGCCTCTGGGTGCCCTTCCCAAAGTCTCCTCTTCTTTTTAAAGCTATGTTTTCAAGGAGAGGGGAAATACTATAGGCAGGCAGGAGCCCATACTAGGCACATTGGAAAATCTAGTAAAACACTGAAAGGAGAGAAGAGAAGGAAAGAAAGGAAGGCCGCTCTTTTTACCCAATTCTACACACACACACACACACACACACACACACACACACATATGTATGTGTGTATATATATATACATATATATATATAATGAGACAGAGAGAAAGAGAGAAAGAGAGGGGGAAGAGAGATGGAGAGAGAGAGGGAGAGAGACAGAGAGAGACAGAGAGACAGAGAGACAGAGAGACAGAAAGAGAGAGGTACTTACAATATCAAGATTTGTTGAGACTTTGATGGAGAAAAGGATTATGTAAATCACTTAACCTATCCAGGCCTCAATTTCCTAGTCCATGAAACAAATGCATTGGATTCAATGACCTCTAAGAACCTTTCCAAATTTAAATCTACAATCCCATGTATCCATGATCATATGTATCCATGTCTTATGTCAACTTTTTATCATCTCCAATGTCTAGTTTGGGTTATATTTCATCCACTATGCAAGGCATTTCACAGTATGAATATGAAAAGTTACCTAGTCTCTGACCTGTAGGAAACTGACCATCTAATAGAGAGGCTACAATATGTAGCTACACAATTAAGTATGATACAAGATAGAATGTTATAGGTGCCCCTACCACTACCCCAAAAAAGCCTAGGTAACATGATATAAAAAAATATGAAAAGGAAAAGTTACTTTTATGTGGAAGTGGGTGGGTGTTACTCAAGGAAAGCTTCCCGGAGGAAGAGGTTGGATCTGATGTGAGCCTTGAAGGAAAAGAAGGATTTCCCCAGGGAGGGATGGAGAGAATGAATTTCAGACATTGAGATTTCCTTGCTAGAATGTGAGAAGAGAAGGCAAGATCAGAGAATAGCTAGGAGTCTAGTTTGGTGAAAACGCAGAATTTGCCAAGGGAAATAGAATGAAATAAGCATGAAAGATAGGTTGGAGCCACATCATGGGGAGCCTTACATTACAAGAGATGTTTGTATTTTGTCCTAAAGGCAATAGGAAGCAATGGAAGGTTTTTAGTAGGGGAGAGGCATAGGAAGGCTTATGCATTAGGAAGATTATTTTGGCAGCTGTGAGAAGGATGGGTTAGTAAGAAGAGAGAATGAAATGGGAGGTAAAGTTAAGAGGTTGTTATAGTGTTCCAGAAGTGATGAAGACCCAAACTATTTCCAACATAAAAAGAGAAATAGGAAAGGGGTAAGAGCTATAGCCAAGGCAGAATCCAAAAGACTTAACAAATGATGGAATGTGGGTGAGGGAAGTGAGAGAGAGGAAAAAGCCAAAGATAAAGCTGAGGTTTGGAGCATGGTGACTAAAAGGATGATAGTGCTGTCCACAAAAATGGGGAGGTTGAGACAAAAGGTTACTGGGGGCAGGGAACACAAGAAAGATGTTGTTTGGTTTTAGAATCATCGAGTTTTAGATGTTTGACGGAAAATCTAGGCAGAGCTGTCTAGCAGGTCATCAGAAATGTTGGAAATGGAGCATAGGAAAGGAAGTGATTGAGGCTAACTTGATGAGTTATCCCAGAAGGAATGACTAGAGCATCAAGACTGGATAAGATCACTAAGGATCATACATGTTATTTTTTGTTGTTCAGTCATGCCCCATTCATTGTGACTCCATGGACCATAGCACACCAAGCTCTTCTATCCTCCACTCTCTCAAAGTCTGTCCAAGTTCATATTCATTATTTCCATGACATTATCTATCTGTCTCATCCTCTGCTACCCCTTCTCCTTTTGCATTCAATCGTTCCCAACATCAGTGTCTTTTCCGATGAGTTCTGTCTTCTCATTATGTGGCCAAAGTATTTAATATTCAGCTTCAGCATTTGACCTTCCAGTGAATAGTCTGAATTAATTTCTTTAAGTATTGACTGATTTGATCTCCTTGTTGTCCAAGGGACTCTCAAAAGTCTTTTACAGCGAAAGTCTTCTCCAGAATTGATTTTGCAGCTCTCAGCTGTCCTTATAGTGCAGTTCTCACAGCCATACATTGCTATTGGAAATACCATAGTTTTGACTATAAAGGGCAAGATATAGATATCTTTAGATTTGAAAGATATCTTAAATAATATCTAGCCTAAATCCTTCACTTTATCGATGAGGACCTGAACCCTAGGGAGGTTAAGGGATTTATTCATTTTTCACACAGGTAGAACCCAGGCCCTCTGACTCCATAGTCAGTGAAGCTTTTGCTATGCTATGCAGAAGAGAGAATAGAGTAAGAGTTCTTTTTATAAAAAAAAAACATACCTTAGATTTGATACAAGTATCAGCTCCAAGAAAAAGTGATAATGGCTAGACAAATGGGGTTAAGTGACTTTCCCAGAGTCAGGCAGGTAGGAAGTATCTGGGGCCACATTTGGACCTGACTCCAAGCCAGGAGCTCTATCCACTGCTCCACCTAGATGTTCCTTACTGTGTATTCATAACTCCCTCTACTTTCTCCTTCCTTTCCCCTTTGTTCTCTTCCTTCATTGAGCAAACTCTATTCTGTTCCCTGGTTCTATACAGCAGGGATGATTTATCCTCTCTACTTATGAAGCTCCAACTCTAATTCCTCATTATAAGGAGATCATATAGTTGCTCTAGCACAAAGTTTCTTTATTTTTTGTATATCATAAATCCCTTGGGCAGTCTGGTAAATATTATGGACCCCTTCTCAAAATGATGGGGGTGGTTAACTCATAATTGAAGCAGATGGCCAAATTTAAGCTAAAAGTTAATGAAAATAAAGATATTGGGCTTTCTTCTCATCCAAGTTTATGAATCCCTTGATCCCTATCTAGGGACCAGAGATCTGTGAACCTCAAATTAAGAGTCCTTGGTGTAAAGATAGAGGGGAAGAGGATTAAGAACAGAACTTTGGAGGACAGCCACACTTGAGGGCAAGGAAAGGGAAAATGAGCCAACAAAAGAATCTAAAACCAAGTGATCACATAGGTAGAAAAAGGATCAGAAGAGATTGGCATCTCAGAAGCCACAGAAGAAAAGGACATCAAAAAGAGGGTGGCTAACAGTGTCAAGTAATGAAGAAAGATCTGGGGAGACAAGATCCGACACAAATGGGTAACATCATGCCTGGAGGAGAAGAGAGGACATATGGATGAGAGAAAGTGATGAATATCCATGAGTGCAGCTACTCATGCCAAAGGAGTTCAGCTGACCCCTGTAATTAACCTTATCTGACCTCTTATTGACTAATGCAGTCAAATGTAGCTGGGATTTATTTGCCCTATGTTGTAGCTTCTATCTCCCTATTGTCTACTTTACAATAAAACTTTACAATAAAACCACAAAGCCCCTAACATCTACAGGTCATTTTGTAAACAGGTTATTGTCTGGTAGGGCCATATTCTGGGAGCAATTTCCAGGGCAGCTTCATTTCCCTGGGTCAGAGACAAAGATAGGGAATCAACCAGTGGCAGTGAGACAAATGTGCCTGTCTTCTTGTATGAGGAAGTATACCCATGTGGAATATATATTTCAATAAGCCCTTTACTTAGATCAGTTAAGTACAAGGTATTTTTTATTGTTGTTCCTTAAATTCTCAAACCTGACTTACATAAAGACCAAGACAAAAGCTATTGAATTGGCAATTGAGAAATTTTAGTGTGTTTGGCTTGATGGCTCAGTAAATTGAGAGCCAGGCCTAAAGACTAGAGGTTCTGGGTTCATATTTGAACACTTATACATTTCCTAGTAAGTCAATTAACCCCCTTACTTAGCCCTTACCACTCTTCTGCCTTGGAACCAAAATACAGTACTGATTATAAGATGGAAGGTAAGGGTTTTTTAAGTTGTGGAGAGAGTGATTTCAACAGAGTGGTGGTGACAGAAGTGAGTTTGCAAAGAGATGACAACTTCACCCAGAATTTTAGCAGAAGTGAGAAAAATATGAGAGAGTCATTTGAGTGGGTAATAGGATCAAGGGACCTTTTGCTTAAGGTAGGGAGAAACTGAGTATGTAGGCAGAAGAGAAAAGCCATTGAAAATGGAGAGGTGGAAGATAAGAGAGGAAAGAAAAAAATTAAGAGAGCAAGTTCATATGGTTGGGATACAGTAGGATAAGGGCAAAAGTAAGGAGGTTAACCTTTCCAAGAATAAGTCACCTCATCTTCTGAGATAAGAGGAATGGATGAGAAGTCACTGATGTTTTGAAGTACAGAAGAAAAAAGATGAGGGAACACATGACTTCTCAACAAAACAGAAGATGAATTGATCAACTAAGGAAGAGAAAGGTTAGGAGTTTGTGCAGGAAGGTGGATGTTTGGGACAGTTTGGGGCTCTGGTGAGTGTGATTAAAGAAATCAGAGATGAATAGAAGGACTTCTATGCAACAATAGGTGCCCAACTGAGATTTAGATAGAATGAACTTTTAGAGAACATAATACAGTTATATTACTCCTTACAGTAAATCTTAATATTATATTTTTCCAATTATATGTAACAACTTTTTAACATCTGTTTTTGAGTTCTGAATTCTCTCCTTCCTTCTCTCATCTCCCCCCTTATTGAGAAGGCAAGCAATTACTTCAGTAAATCTTCATGCCTTGAAGGAAGAATCTAGTCCACCTCCCTTCCCTTGCCCAAACATGATTTCTAACAAAAGGGATGAAAAGGATAGGCCCTCAGCTAAGATCATTTATATGATGGGAAGGATCGATTTAAAAAGTGAGGACTGGGGGCCAGCTGGGTAGCTCAGTGGATTGAGAGCCAGGCCTAGAGGCGGGAGGTCCTAGGTTCAAACCCGGCCTCAGCCACTTCCCAGCTGTGTGACCCTGGGCAAGTCACTTGACCCCCATTACCCACCCTTACCAATCTTCCACCTATGAGACAATATACCGAAGTACAAGGGTTTAAAAAAAAAGTGAGGACTGGCCTTGCTGAAATCAAATAGGTTATCCATTCAACTGCATATCTAAGCAACATACAAAATGGCACAGTGAAAAGAGTGCAGGGTTGGGAGTCTGGCAGACCTAAGTTCAAATTCTACCTCTAACCTCTGCAATTCTCAGTTTGCTCATTTTTAAAATGGGACTAATAATACCCCGAATATCTATCTCATGGGGTTATTAGCAGAGTAGATAGTAGAATAGGTGGTAGCCCACACAAAGGTGCACAAAAATCCCTTGTAGCTCTGCTATCTCCCAATCTGGTAGAAGCTGAAGTATAGGGGCTAAAGGAGCAGATCTGATTGTGGGGTCCAACTTATGGGAGAGATGATAGACTTTATAACTACTAGGTAACACAGTAGTTAGAGGGCTAAGCCTGGAAAGTGAGGAAGACCTGAGTTCAAATCCACTCTCAGATGCTTATTAGCTATGTAATCCTACACAAGTCACTTCACCTCTGTTTGCCTCAGTTTCTTTAACTGTAAAGATAATAATAGCACTTACCCCCAGGATTATTTTGAGGATCAAATAAGATAATATTTATAAAGCACTATATTTAACACAATGCCCAGCGTATGGGCTCATGCTTGCTCCCTCCCTCCTGTTTCTCTCTCCAAAAAGCCAGTATCAAGGGCCCTGACAGTGTGCCAGATTTCCACTAATTCTAGGGGCATTCTTTCCTAAAAGGTCAGAGAGAAACACAATTTTCCCTTCCCACCCTGCTCCCAAGTAGCAGCTGCTGCTTTCACTACTAAAATATGAAGCTCAGGGGACCTCTACTCATTAGCTAATGAACTGCCCTTGGTGCTGCTGCTTGCTTCTATGTTCCATTTCTCTTCTGGGACTCCCAGAGCAAGGCTGTATTCTCCCTGTTTCTTCTCCATTGCTGTGGTGGATGTAAATATTGAATTGCCCTCCCTCCTTCTCTTCTCCCTCTCTGCTCCTCTAATCATTACAGAATGGAGAAAGCCTAGAGAGGAGGAAGACCAGAAGGATAGGGAGGAAGCATCAGCCATAACTAGGGATTCCTGTACCTGGGAGAAGGGCAACAAATCACACCCACACAAAGGACCTCTCAGTTCATGAAGGTAACTGAAGGGGGAGCATTACCTCCAAGAGAAGGCAGAAACACCTCCCCACCCCATCCCCCTGGCAGAGACAGAAGACTGACATGCTTCTAATCAGTCTAATTATTTTTGCTTTCTCAGTGCAAAGCTCTGTTGTTTTTATGCTACTGAAAGATTTCAAGCATTGTCAGAGCCCTAAAAATTCAGAATCCTGGTGCAAAGCTTTGACTGCCCCACCTTAGTTAGGGCTCTGGAAACCAGACCTCTGATTTCATGTTGCAGAGAACTCTCAATGAAAGAACTCCTTCTACCAAAGGCAATGAGCAACTGCTCAGTAATTTATAGGCTCAGAGCTAGGGTTCAAATTCTTCTTCAGTCCTATACCTCTGGATTTCAGGAAATTTCCCCAGAACCCTCTATTAAATGAAAAAGGAATTAAATTCTAGAATTGACCATATACATATATATAAATAAAGTAGATTCATTTCAGTGGGATGGTATATTTTCCAAATATTCCCTATGCTCATTAATATAACTCTTATAAGTTCTCTGGGTACCCATAAACATCACTCAGATAGGGAGCCACTGTCATTGAACAGAGGTTCTTAACTAGGGTCTGTTAACTTGTGTGTGTGTGTGTATACACACATATATACATATACAAAGATATACACGTGTGTGTATATAACTCTTTTTAATATAATTGGATTCCTTTGAGTATTTTATTTTATGTATTTTACTCCTGAGTATTTTTTTTTATTCTTCTGAGAAAGGGTTCATAACCTTCACCAAACTGCCACAGGAATCCATGATACAAAAAAGGTTAAGAACCCCTATCTTAGAGAGTGGTCAGTGGTACTAAAGGGTTAAGTGACTTGTCCAGGATCACACATACAAGATATTGCACTTATGATTTTTGTATCCATATGCATTAATGAAATTGTTCTTTAGTTTCCTTTCTCTGTTTTTATTCTTCTGGGTCTAGGATCAGGACTATATTTGTTTTCTTTCTTTTTAAACCCTTACCTTCCATCTTGGAGTTAATACTGTGTATTGGCTCCAAGGCAGAAGATTGGTAAGGGTAGGCAATGGAGGTCAAGTGACTTGCCCAGGGTCACACAGCTTGGAAGTGTCTGAGGCCAGATTTGAACCTAGGACCTCCTGTCTTTAGGCCAGGCTCTCAATCCACTGAGCTACCCAGCTGCCCCTACTATATTTGTTTTCTAAAAGGAAGTTGGTAAAACTCCTTCCCTACTTGTTATTAAAATAATTTATTTAATGTTGAAATTAGTCAATCTTTGAATATTTGGTAGAATTCACTTGTGAATCCACCTGGTACCGATGATATCCAGTACATTTCAGAGGGGAACCCTACCCTTCCAGACCATAGGACTGGCTCTCCATACACTGTGCCACCTGTCTCACTAACACTGAAAACAGGGAGGAAAAAAGAAAAGAAAGGAGAAAGAAAAGAGAAGAATGAAGAAGAAAGTATAATATCTGACACTGACATATTGTTTTCCTTAAACTGTCTTCTTTGAGATCCTATGGATCTCACTTTAGACACTTACTAATTGTTTAACCCTCAACAAATCTGTTCTCTTTTCCTCAATCTCTTCTGTATAATCACGGGGTGAGTCTTCCTGGTTTTGAAGGTCCTCTTCCAAATCTCAATCTGTTATTCCATGACCTTCTCTTCATTCTATTCCCAGCCTCTTCTTCCTCTGCTATCATACAGCACCCTCAAGATGATGAGATACAAAGCAGCAGCTTTTCCAGGGATCCCCAAGACAGATGTCAGCAAGGACCAGCTGACCAGGTGGACAGGGAAAGGGTTGACACTTCTTCTGAGAGTCCTTCTACTTCCAAACTTCTCCCCTTATATCCCAAGGTATAATTCAAGCAAGATATAATTATTACCTAAAGCAGCACATAAACAGCATGTGACATGGGCCCAAGAGGGCCTGTAATTCAGCCACATGTAGGGGATAATTAAAACTAGCTCCTACAAATCCTATAAATAGGAGATCTTGAAATAGGGCCCAGTGCTAAAATGCATGACAGAGGTTGTAGCCCAGAGCTCAGAGGTGGAGAAGGAAAGGAAGAGGCAAACCAAGTAGAGAAGTAGGCATGGCAAGCTCATGAACTTGCTAGGTGGGACAGTTGATAAAGCACTAATCCTGGAGGCAAGAAAGCCTAAATTCAAATTTGACCTTGGACACTTATCAGTTGTGTGATCTTGAGCAAGTCACTTTACCTCTGTCTGCCTCAGTTTTCTCAACTGTAAAATGGGAGTCATAATAGTACCTACCTCCCAGGGTTGTTGGGAGGATTAAATAAGAGAATATTTATAAATCACTTAACCCAGTGCCTAACACATAATAGTGCTTAATAAATGTTCCTTTCCTTCCCTTCTTCCTCAAAGGTCCAGACTACAAGAACTTATCTTTCCACTATAGCAGACCAGTGCAAGGTTATGCCCCAGAAGAAACAATACTTTCTATAAGGAGAATTCTTATAGACTACAGAGCAATGATGCAATCACTGTCTTTTCCTTTATAAATAAGATATGGGGCTATTGGGGTGTGAGGTACAACCTAATAGTTAGGATACAACCCAAAGTGAGAAAGACCCGAGTTCAAATCTTACCTCATATCTTCTTGCTGTATGGCATCCCATTCCCACCCCTGAAAAATTACTCAATTTCTCTGTTTCCTGGGAATAACAAAAGCCATTAATTCATATGGTAGTGGCAAAGATGAAATGAGATAATGTTTTCAAACCATAAAACATTATACGAAAGCAAACTTTTAACTAAACCTGTAATTTCATTGTTTCAGGAAATGCCCCATTAAAAAAAGTATGCCTGCTGATGTAGATTTGTACTTCTTGGGGAG
Source organism: Gracilinanus agilis (assembly GCF_016433145.1). NCBI lineage: Eukaryota > Metazoa > Chordata > Mammalia > Didelphimorphia > Didelphidae > Gracilinanus > Gracilinanus agilis. Next base: position 479,976,429 of record NC_058133.1, on the reverse strand, counting down.
CTGCCTGGGACATTGAGAGGTTAAAATGCCCTCTTTAGGGTCAGGCAAACAGCATGTTCTCAAGGAGGGGCTTACACCAAGGACTTCACAATTCCAGGACCTGCTCTCTATCCAATAGGCCACACTGTCTGTCAAGGACCTTAAAGGGGACTGGATTAACAGGGCTGGGGATTAGACACAGGTCTGAGAAATCAAGCAATGAGGATTAAATAAATGGTATCAGACTCTGCCTCTGGGGTCTATAGCTTGTGCTTGCCATAAGGTTGGGATGATGTGGTATAGGGGAGAGGGGAAAGGAAGAGGAGAAAGTGGAAGAAGGGAGAAGGAGGGAGAATGGGGAAGGAAGAGGGGAGAGAGAAGAAAGGGGAGGAGAAAGAAAGGGAGAGAAAGATGTAAGGGGAGAAAGGGGAAGGGAGAGAAAGAGGGAGAGGGGGAGGGAAAGGGAAGAGAGGAAGATAGAATGATTGAGAGAGAAGAGTGAAAGAGAGAAGAGAAAAAGGAGAAAGAAGGGGAGAGAAAGAAAGGAAAAGGAAAAAGGAAGGAAGAAGCAAGAGAGAGGAGGGAAAGAGGAAGAAGGGGGCAGGCATGACAGAGATAGAAAGAGAAAGATTGTCTCAATGAATCCTACTTTCAATTTTCTTCCCATTTTAATATTCTATACAATTTCCCCACTTCCTTCAAAATAGACACTATCTCTCTAGCCCCATCAGGACGTGCAGACTGGTAAAGAGAAGGGTAACTGACAAATGGGAAATCAACAATCCCGAATTTAAATTCAAATTATCAATTCCTTGAGTAAGGAATGGGAGAGATGCAGCTTAGCATACAAAAAACAAACTTACATTAAAAAAAAGAAGACATTAAGTTGTTCATTGACCATAGAGTCCAGGAGAATCAATGGTGAGAAACAACTGCTAAAAAAAAGTCAATGAAATCTTTGGTGTCATTAACAGGTGGAAAATAGTCAATCTGCAAGTGTTAGTAAATGTCTATTATGCAGTAGGAACTGTCCTAGGTACTGGGGCTACAAAGACAAGAATGAACATTCCCCTGCTCTGGAGGATCTTACATTCTATCATTCAACATATATACAGGTAATTATATAGAAAACTTATACAAAATGCATACAGAGTATTGGTGAAGGAGGAAAGTACTAACCTTTGGGGGATCAGAAAAGTCCTCATGTGGGAGCTGGTGCTTGAAATGAAAGAAACTAGGGATTCTAGAAGCTGAAGAGGGAGGGTATTCTAGGCATGAGGGGCAGCTTATACTAAGACACAAAGACTAGAGATAGACTGTCATAAACAAGGAACAGTTATAAAGTCATTTTGGCTACACTGCCAAGGAGATATGAGTATGGCAAGAAAGGTAGATGAGAGCAAGTGTGGGAAGGACTTTAAATGATTGGGGGGGGGGGGGGTGCAGCTGGGTAGCTTAGTGGATGATGGGAGGTCCTAAATTCAAATCTGGCATCAGACACTTCCTAGCTGTGTGACCCTGGGCAAGTCACTTAACCCCCATTGCCTAGCCCTTACCACTCTTCTGCCTTAGAGTCAATAAGGTCAGGACTTTAAATAAATAAATGACTAGCAGGGGGGTTAGTATATGATCCTAAAGATAATGTGGAACCATTGGAATTTATTGAGCAGAGGATATCTACTGTAGGAAAATCACTTTGACAGCAATGTGGATAATAGATTGGAGTGGAGAGAGACTTAAGTAGGGAGTCGAGTTAGAAGATTATTGCAGTCCTCTTGGCAAATAGTGATGAAGAATGGAACAGGAGTAGTAACCATATGAGTGGAGAGAACAGGGGAGATTTGAGTGTTCAGGACTAAGCCTAAATGTGGCTTAGTTCCACTGGTTCAAGGTTTTTCTTATTTAAAATGCAATAGGTGCCCATGAGCCATAAAAATCTAATTAAAGTTAATTTAATGTTTAAAGTTTTAAAACACATAATACCAGAATAAAAGAATATAAAACATAATTCCTCTTCCGAAGCCAGGAACTCGAGGAAGCAGTCTGAAGGCAATTTAAGCTCCAGAAAATATTTCTTATTCCTTTCCTGCCCTTCCTAAATCCCACATCCAGGCGAATGCTTTGATAATTCAAACCACCAGGGCTAACAGTTTAGACTTGTTCTGAGGCTCCAGAGGGCAGAACTAGGAAAGATGAATGGGATTTATGGGAAGGCAAACCAGGAATAAATTTCTTTCAGAGCTGTCCATCAATGGCAAATGCTACCTCACCAAGTGAATTCCCCCAGATGTCTAAGCAGAAAAAGAAAGACCACATTCCCAGAATAGTCTGGAGGGGGCTCCTTATACCTGTGGGAGCCCAGACCACTAGGGCTCTAGATTACCTTCCCACACTAGGTTTCTATGATTCCTTAGAACCTAGAAGTGGTGTATGTGCAAGGGCTATGCCCTGGAGAAGGAGGCAGTAAACTGCCAGGGCTGATGGAGTGGCCCTAGACCACAGGCTTTCTTTTTTCTACAGACCCTCTGCTAACCTCCTGGTTTCCCCCTTTCCAATCTCATTTACTCCCAGCATTGCCAATAGCTCTGGAGGGGTCAGGAGTTCGGGGGTACATATAAAGGCTAGGAGCACAGCCTTGGCTGACAGAGCCTTCTCCCCCACCCCAGCTGAATGGCAATGAGTTAACCCCTTCTGACCTTTAATCAAAGGCTCCAGGAGAGTAAGCAGGATGGATGGAGACCATTTCTTCAGCTCCAATTATGCCAGTAACTTCTCTTGTCAAGAGGCAGATGGAATTGGAGAGTGGCTACTGAGATATAATGACCCCAAGCAAGATTAAATGGCAAGGTCTCAAATGGGAGCCAGTGAGTGGGGGTATGTGGGAACTGAGAAGGAAAGAAGGTCACCCCCTCTCCCCTACACATCCCTCTGCAACCAGGATATCTACAGTGTATCTCTGATACTGCAGCAGGAGTCAGGGTTTCCTGAGGTAGCTTGGTGGCTCAGTGGATAGAAATTCAGGTCTGGAGACAGAAGGTCATGGGTTCAAATTTGACCTCAGACACTTCCTAGCTGTATGACCCCAGGCAAGATCACTTAACTCTAATTTCTTAGCCCTTACTGATCTTTTGCCTTAGAACCGATACACAGTGTGATTCTAAGGCAGAAGATAAGGATTTAAAAATAAATAAAAGTATAAGGCTCCCTCAGGACTCCTTTCTCTCACATCCCCTTCCTTCACCCACAGTTTAGAAAGGCAATTAGGGAATGCAGAATAAAGTTATGACAACAAAACTGAGGAAAGGCAAGGAGGAAAGATTGTATATATACTATCTCGTTTGATCCTGAGAAACCCTGGAAAGTAAGTTCTATTGTGAGTATCCATTACGGAAATGAGAAAACTAGGGCTGAGAAAGATTAAGGGACTTGCCCAGAGTCACACAGTCAATTAAGCATCTGAGACAGAATTTGAACTCAGGTCTTTCTGATTTCAGCTTTTTTTCATCTGACACTCTATCCACTCTACCATGTAGCTGCTTTCATTGGGAGATAAGACAGAAGAAGTTTGGGGAGAAGAATAACTTTGGAGTCAGAGGGTATAAGTTAAAACTTTCTTCTGACACTTACAAGCCTTTTTATACTTAGTATCCTCAATGTCTGGCATATAGAAAGTCATCAATAAATGCTCTATGTCTCTACTTATATAATACCTGTATGACTTTGGAAGTCTCAGTTCCCATTTATAAAATTAGGGGAGTGGACTGAATGACTTCTAAAGTATCTCTGTAAATCTATAGCCATGATCTTATGGTCCTATAACACTTATATCAGTGATGGGCAAACTATGGCCCGAGGGCCAGATGAGGGAGTGGCCTGAAATGTTCTATCCAGCTACAGGACATTATTCCTAATCTGACGAATACAATGAGTAGGATACAATTCAATGAAACTTCCAAAGAGTTGCCTTAAAAACAGACTGACTGATGAGCATTTCCTTTCCTTTGGCCCCCTCTTTAAAAAGTTTGTCCATCACTTACTTAGATGATAGAAAGCCAAGACTTGTGGATTCATAGAATTAGAAGTGGGAGGAATGAAGAGATCACCTAAGCCAGAGATTCTTAATCTTTCTTTGTTTCACAGACCTCTTTGGCAGTCCAGTGAAGCCAATGGAACCTTCCACAGAATCATTTTGGTTGCCTACATTCATAACTGAAGGAAATAATTTTAGTTAGTGATTAATGAAAATAAAGATGCAGGTCTTTTCCCATCCAGGGTCATGAACCCCCTTGAAACCCATTCAAAGAAGCAGATAGGTGGTTCAAAGGTTAGAGAGCCAGGCTTGGAGACAGAAGGTCCTGGGTTAAAATCTAATCTGAGACAGTTTTTAACTGTGACTCTGGGCAAGTTCTAGCCTTTACCATTCTTCTGTATTGGAGGGAGGAAGGAAGGAAGGAAGGAAGGAAGGAAGGAAGGAAGGAAGGAAGGAAGGAAGGAAGGAAGGAAGTCCTGGACTTTTTGGCTAAGAACTGCAGAACTAATTCAATCCCCTCATTTTATAGATGAGTAAACTAAAGTCCAAGGCAGCAAGGTGGCACCATGAATAGAGTATCAAACATGGAGTCAGGAAGACTCATCTCTGTGTGTTCAAATTCAGCCTCAAACCCTTACTAGTTGTGTGACCCTGGGTAAGTCATTTAACCCTCTTTACATCAGTTTTCTCATATGTAAAATTAGTGGGAAAAGGAAATGGCAAACCACTCTAATATCTTTGCAAAGAAAACCCCAAATGGGATCATGAAGAGACTCACAAGACTGAAAGGACATAATAGCAACTGAACTAAAGCCTAGGGATGTAGCCTCAGAGGCTCTGTTCTGATTTCCTTGGGGGAAATAAGATGAGCTCTGACCATGCTGGTTGATGGAGTCGTTTGGGGCCAAATGATTCCCCCCAAAAAAGATGAAATTTGAGGGAGAATATAATCATTCTTTTTGACCACAACTGACCACCACTATCCTAGGATATGGGTCTGTGTCAGGCACTATAAGGATTTAGAGCCAGAAAGAAATTTAAAGATTATCTGGTCTAATTTCTACCGCCAACTCTGCTTCCCACTTTTTTTAACAGTTGAGAGAACAGAGGTTCAAATGGATTAAATATATTATAGAGGTAATTTATATAGGCAACTAGGAGCTATATTGTGGATATTCAGTCTAGTGTTTGGGATCTCAAACTGCTAAATTTGCTCTTTGATGGGAAACAGCAACAGGGATCCACACCTTTGGGGGAATACTCCACCCTAAAGCATAGCTTCATCTGTAAGTGTATCCTGACACCTGCCCCGATTCTGGCTGTAAAGACTCCAGCAGATTCTGGAGAGACTCAGAGCCTAGGAGGGGGGCTGATTGCTTCTCTCTCCTCTGGACCCCTCACTCTCCCAGGCTCTGACCAGAGCTGGGGGTGGATCTTGAGTGACACTCAGTGGCCACCTGCAGACTGCAGAGGGACCTCCGCCCCCACCCCCAGCAACATCAACTGTGTTTCTCTCAGCCCCAGACTCTATCTACTGAAAATGGTCAGCAATCCATACCATACCTAGATCACTCCCTCCAAGCCCACTTTTCCCCTGGGACCTACTTGCCCAATGGAAAAAAAGGATCTGTCTCAGATTCCCATCAGTGTGTCTATCAGACCTTCAGTGCCCCTACTTTGAGACAAAGTGGGAAATGGGAGGACTGAAGGAGATCAGATGTGTAGTATAAAGTAGTCAAAAACATCTTCTTAGCCCTCACCTATGAGGATCCTAGATTTGGCTTAGAGGTAGAAGGAATCTCAGAGGTCATGTCATCTAATCCCCTCATTTTACAGATGAAGAAACTATGTCACAGAGAAATTAAATGCATTTCTCAAAGTACTGGAATTAAGAAGGATTGGAGAAAGCTTCCTGTAGAAAGTGGGGTTTTAGTAGGGACTTAAGAGAGAGGCAGTTAGATGGTACAGTAGATAGAGCATCAGGCTGGGAATCAGGAAGACTTGTGTTTCTAAATTGAAACCTGGCTTCAAACACTCATTAATTATGTGATCCTGGGCAAGTCACTTACCCCTCTCTGTCTCAGTTTCCTTATTTATAAAATGAGCTGGAGAAGGAAATAGCAAACCATTCTAATATCTCTACCAGAAGAATCTCAAATGGAGTTACAAAGAGTTGGACACAACTGCAATGACTGAACAACTACAAAAGAAGCAAAGAGAAATGATATATGTCTTCTTCCAGCACATGACAAACATGGAAATATGTATTGCACATTAGTACATTTCTAACCTATATCATATTACCTGCCATCTTTACAAAATGTCAGGAAAAAAATGAAGAGAAGAAGGATGAAGGAAGAGAGAGAAGGAAATAAGGGAGAGAGGGAGAGAGAGAGAAAGAGAGGAAGAGAGAAAGAGAGAAAAAGAGAAAAAGAAAATAGAAAGAGGAAGGAAAAGAGGGAGGGAGGAGAGGGAGGAGAAAGGAACCAGAAGGTGATGTAAAAAAGACCATTCCAGGAATGGAATTAGAACTCCTTGCCTCCCCACCCAGATCCCTTCCACTTCTAAATCTATGATCTTATAACATTTAGACAAGTCAATTGGCCTGTTTCCTCATCTGTAAAATGAGGGATTTGGATTAGATGAACCTTGGGTTTCCTACTAGCTCTAGACCTATAAGCCTAATAGATCCTATACAGCTATACAGAGTCTAGGAGTTTAGAACAACCCTTTCAGTCACCATATCCATTGATTAATGAAACGAGAGCTAATCTCAGTATTGGGGGGACACAGAGGAAGGTGACATGGTATTCTTGGAATGGAGGGGTACAATATTGAGCCTAGTTTGCTTCCAGGTTCCTACTGAGAAAACATTTCTCTGAAAACCAAGAGCTGACAGATTTGCTGGGGGAGCTGGGAACCCAGTAAGAACAGCCTATTAATCTAATCCTAAAGCAAATTTACAAAATCATCAATGGATTTGCAAGGAGCTGATGAAAGAGGCTTCGGGGGAAACTGACAGTCATTCTGGAGATTTGCATCTGGCTACGGAAGGTAGGGTGGAAAGAAAGGATTGTACTCCTTAGGAATGGCTTCTACTCTAGCTAGCCTCATCTGGCAGGGACCATCATTCTCTGCCTAACCTCCACCCTCCAGAGCTTTCCCTCTGAAGCCAAAGATGCTAAAAGGACAGAAAAGATTTAACATCTGCTAACTGACATTTATGTAGTCCTTTAAGGTTCGCAAAGTGCTCTACCTAATATATATCTTGAGTCAGAGCTAGGAGAGGAACCCAGGTCTTCCTGAGTTGGAGCCCTGCACTGTATCAGCTAAATCCCTCAGTATCCTACCTCTCTCTCTTAAAGCACATATTCATTATGACTCCAGCCAGGGGTCATCAAGACCAGTCCTCTGGCTCCGGGCAACTCTACATCTCCCAATAAGAACTAGCCTTCCTCTAGATCAGGGGTCGGCAATGTATGGCTCTTTCTGCAGGAGCCATAAAGTCAATTTTTTTTCAGGTGCTGTTACAGGAGCTGCACTGTGAGCATTGTACGGCTCTCATGAAATTACATTTTAAAAAATGTGGCGTTTATGGCTCTCACAGCCAAAAAGGTTGCCCACCCCTGCTCTATATCCTGGAGCCTTCCCCACTAAAGAAAGAGACCATCTCAGTTTCCCCTTTCAAAGCCTCTGGATGCCCTTCTACATATCCAGCATAACCCATGCTAAGAAACCAGATGGATGGAGGTGGAGGTGGAGGTGGAGGTGGAGGTGGGAGCTAGGCAACAGCAAGGGGACAGGCACTGAGTCCCAGAGATTTTTTTGTTTAAATTCTTACCTTCCATCTTAGAATCAATATTGTGTTTTGGTTCTAAGCCAGAAGATCAGTAAAGGCTAGGCAATAGGGGCTAAGGGACTTTCCCAGGCCCAGCTAGGAAATGTCTGAGGTCAAATTTGAACCCAAGACCTCACATCTTTAGGCCTGCCTCTCAATCCACTGAGACACCTAGCTGCCCCAGTCCCTGAGATTTTGTAGGAATCTCTCATAGTGGGCTTGATGCCCATATTGTGGGAACCCTTTATAGAGGCACAGTGGTATTATGGATGGAGACATAACCCTGGAGTTTAGAAGACCTGGGTCTGAATCCTGCCCCCAGACACTCACAATCATGTGATCATGGGCAAGTTACTAATTTCTCTGTGCCTCAGTTTCTATTTCTGTAAAATTAAAGACAAAAGAGAATGAGAGGACCTTTAAGGCCTGTCCAATTTTGTGAATCTATGAACTGTAAGCTATCAGAACCCAAGGGATCATCTAATCCAACTCCCTCATTTTACAAAGATTGGAACTAGAGCGCAGAGATGGGCAGTGATTTGCCCAAGCTCGCCCAGCAAGTTAGTGGCACAGCCATATCTGGGATTCTTTCCACTCCTCCAGCTACCTCTAAGTACTTCCACAATTCATTCCCTAGAGGATGGGGTTCAGGATGGATTGGCCAAAGCCAGCCTTCCTCTCCATAGCAACCAGTCTCCAAGCCAAACTGCAGAGAGTTTTCAAAGGAATGGCCAGTAGGTCAACCTGGACCTTGGCCAGAGGGGAGATAACCAGAGCAGCTGCAGGGCTAGAGGAAGGAGCGTGGATGAGGGAATTCAGGTCAAGTCCTCAGAGCCCTGTGACCTTGGACCAGGCAAGTCACCCCCTAGGCTCACCGTCCCCCACCCCACCCCATGTCCAATTAGAAGTTTAGACAAGATGCTCTCCAAAGTCTGACCTTCCATGCAATCTCCCACTGAGCCAGGAGCCTGTGTGCACACAGCTTGGATCTCCCCAGGGAGTGAATCTTGTTAACCTGTTTAGAGATCACTGATCAATAAATGGGGAGGGGGTGGGGGAGTAGAATGGAGTCCATCCCGCCTAGCCTGCCTGGCCAACTTCTCAGCACCAGCCTGAATTGTTTCCTAATTAGCGTCTTAATGTGACGAGCATATGCAATGAAGCGTCAAAGAGAATTTAAATTCATTAACAGCCATTGAAAGTCTTTCTTTAACACGGAGGTGGAATTATCACTTAAACTGCTTTTAAGGTCTCTACCAGCTGTGCACCAGCACCAGGCGGTGAGGGATGCTGGCACTGGGTAGGGCTAGGAGCTGTGTGGGGGTCCAGACACAAGCTGAGGAGGGCAGACGCCCACCCTCCTGGAAAGCCTGAGGCAGTCTGCTAAAAAGTGACAGTCATTCTGTCCTTCCACTGGGAAAGAGCCTCCTGTTTGCCAAGCTCAGTGGGAGCCTCAGATAGAAACAAGAAATTAAGCCCTCTTGGTGCTTACAGTCTAAGATGCTCAAAGCTAACCAACAAATCCAAGACTTGTAGCTTACAAGCCTGCAAAGAATTCAATGATTTTTTAAACTTTTAGCTTATGTCTTAGAATCAGTACTAAGTAAAGGTTCTAAGGTAGAAGAAGAGTGACATAGTCTAGGCAATGGGGTTAAGTGACTTGCCCAGGGTCACACAAGTAGGAAGTATAGGAGGTCAAATTTGAACCCAAGACCTTTGGTCTCTAACCCTGATTCTCTATCCACTGGGCCATCTAGCTATCCCCTAAAGCAGTGATGGGCAAACTGCAGCCCACAGGCCAGATGTGGACCCCTGAAATGTTCTATCCAGCTGCACGACTTCATTCCTAATCTGACAAATACAATGAGTAGGACACAATACAATGAAATTTAGAAAGAAACAAACTGACAGATGAGCATTTCCTTTCCTTTGGCCCCCTCTTTAAAAAGTTTGCCCATCACTGCCCTAAGGGATTATTTTTTAAACTGATGTTTGGGTTGTTTTGTGTCAATTTCGTAGCCTCTCTCTTCCAATCCCACTTTTTTCCCAGAGAGTTCATTTAGGTAAAGACATAGTCCCTGCCCTCAAGAGGTTTCCAATCTGCCTTTAGGGAACTTCCACTCTGGCAAGAAAGACTTATGCTCTGTCCTTATGGACCTCTCAGCTTTACTCCCTGTCCTCAGAGAATCTCCTATTCTATTGGGGAAAACACAATCCTTTCCCTCAAGGAGTTTCTAGAAATATAAGCAGCTAATTGTTATAGTAGAGAATGTTCTGCTTAGAGTAAGAAAAAATGGGATTCAATTCCTGCCACAGATGCACCTACTAGTTGTTGTCATCCTTGGCAAGTCATTTAATCACCCTCAATCTCAGTTTTTTTCATCTTTAAAAATGGGGTTAATAATAGCATCTATGTCTCCAGGGTTGTTGTGAAGATCAAATGAGATAGCTTATGGAAGGTGCTTTGCCAGCTATATAAGAGACACTAATTGGTAAGGAGAGGTCAAGCTGTGGAGAACCAAGAGTTCGAACTGAGATAGGAAGCTATGGGGAGACTGACCTCCCCACTCAGATTCGGGTGCTTCCCTTCTCTTCCCTAGCCCCTCAACCCAGCTGAACCTGGTAGATGCTCCACTTCTACAGTTTGCATACTGAATATGGAGAACTAAGGGAAAGAGCTGCCTCTGGGTTTGGAGGACCTGGGAATAAGGAAAGCCACATCCTGGTGGGCCAGGAAATCCAGACTTTAAAAATGCTTGAACAATTTATGGTAAATGTAGAGTATCTGTTCAGCAGTCTCACAAAATTGTGATTCAGTGGGTGTTGGGGGATAGGGGTGGAGTAGGGTATAATGAGATGTTTGAGATGTTTTATGCGTTCTATATTTGACCGTGTGTGATTGGGAGTTTTTCCTATCTCATACAGTTTCTGTGGTAGAAGAAATAAATAGCTTTCCTATACTTCATATCCACATTATATATTAAAAACCTCTTCTAGAAGGGATCCTGCTACCTGTTTTTATTTTGGTGAAGACCCTAGACATGAACCATACCTCAGGTTTGTTTTAGAGATTTTCCTGGAATTATTCCAGGATAGCAACAGAGACAGAGACAGAAACTTGACCCTCCTCCTTCAGGTACATGACTTCCCTGGATCAAATCCAATCCATATGAGCCCAGAGCTTCTTGGGGTCTACACTTACATATGATCATGTAATGGGAAGAGTATAACTGTAGTAACTCTAACTGGGAGTTAGAAGATGTCTGAGTTCTAGCCTTGTATGACCCCGGACATCCTATGATCTGGGAGAGTGAAGATATGAAATGACAGAGACCACTCCAATATAGTACACATTGTCCAGTGCTCTCCTTGGTCCTGCACACAACTAAGAGATGACTTTCTTTTCCCTGAAAAGAAGTCAGGGGCTGGATATATGAAATAGATGATCACCCCAATAGACAAGGAAACCTAGGAAACAGACTACTTCTAATAGTGGAGATTCTTGGTCCTAGTTTTCTCCTTGCCACCACCACCCCTTCTTCCTACATACACAGCTCAGAGTAGCTATCCAGCAAGGGAACAAACTAGGTGTTCCCACTTCATAGCTGCAGCCAAAAGTCTAGGGGTAGAGTAATAGAAAGAATATTAGATTTGGAGTCAAAAAAATCCTGTTCAAATCCAAACTCTGCCATTTATCACCTGTGCGACATTGGACAAGTCGCTCACCTCTATGAGCATGTTTCCTCATCTGTAAAAGGAAGGCATAGAACTGGATTATCTCCTAAGGTCCCTTCCAGTTCTAAATTCATGTCCCTATATGTTTATTGGTTTCCCAAATCTCCCTAATATCCAGTTTTCCAGGCCCAGACAAACTAAGCCAAGTCCAGACTACTGTGTTGTATATTGGGCATATGCTTCTACCAGAACCTCCTCTTTTTAATTTTTATTATAATTGAAATAAACTAGGATGGAAGAAATGAAGAAGAAAAAGATAGTAGGAAAAAACAGTCAATGAAAAAGTAGAATTAGAAGCTTTCTCTCCAAGGTCTTAAGACTGTTCATCAACTTCAACCTTCAAATTGTATCATCTTCAATGGTGATACTATTATTGTCATTAATACTATGAATCTTCCCAATTTACCGATAGTAAAACTGAGACTCCAGGATGTGCTCAAGTTAAACAACAACACTAGGATTCAATCCAAAGTGTTTCATCATCCTCACTGCCATGTTTTTAACAAACCAGGTTCCTATGAGTCTCCCTGTGTAATAGATGGTAAAACTGAGACTTAAGAGATTGGCCTAAGCTAAGCATTAAAGCTAAGATTCAGTCCAAGGTACCTCATCATCTCCACTACCATGGTTTATTTTTAAATCCTTACCTTACAATACTGTGTATTGGCTCCAAGGCAGAAGAGTGGTAAGGTCTAGGCAATGAGGGTTAAGTAACTTGCCCAGGGTCACACTACTTAGGAAGTGTTTTAGGTTAGATTTGAATCCAGGACTTCCCATTTCTTTGCCTGGCTACCTACTGAGCCACCCAGCTGCCCCTCACTACCATGTTTTTAACAAACCAGGTTGCCTTTCTTGGGAATGTGGGGTGACTTCCTATCTGAGGGAGTTTCAGCTGTTTAGGATTTCTCATTGTTGATAATTAGCTTCAATAATCAACACTCCAGTAAAAGCTGATTGAGTGCCAGGCAGCACTGAGATCCTCTAAGTGTCGGTTCTAAAGGAAAACAAAAAGTGACTCTCTCTAACAAGTCCCCTTTGCTTTTGATGTCTAAACCAGCTGCCTTTAAAGGGAGAGGGGGAGAAAGGGACCCTTTCTGGTTGAAATGTGCTGAGAGCATTCTCCTTTGGGGAAGATGATTATATCAGCCCTAATCACCTGCAGAACTCTATCTCTAATCACCCCAAATCATCATCCTAAATCACATGTGTCAGCCAGTCATCCCAGATCAGCCCCAACCACTCCAAATCACTAACTGCAATCACCCCCAAATCACAGCCTCTATCACTCTAAATCTCCAACCAGATCAAACACCCCAAATCAGTAACTGCAATCACTCCCCAATAAATCACTGAATGCAAATGGCCCCGATCCTCAGCCCCTGTCACTCTAACTCACTAGACAGCCCCAGTCATGCCAAATTATTAGTTTCAATAATGCCTAATCCCCAGAAATCACTAATTACCTCATTCATTCAACAAGTATTTTCTTAAAGTGCCTATTATGTACAAAGCAAGCAAGATGCATTCTAGTATGACTAGAGGCCTGAGCTCAGAATCCAGAGGGTTTCCTCTGACAAATACTGCTTATCGTGACCATGGGAAAGCTAGTTAACTTCTCAGGGCCTTTACACTAACCAAATACTCTAAATTGGAGAACCATTCCTGTTTTGCATTGGTAGAGAGAATTTTTCCCATGAAAATTCCATGCACCAAAGATTTCTCGCCCCACCAAACACTATACTGGATGCTGATGGTAGGAAGGCAAAAAAGTGAAAATATCCCTGTCCTCAAGAAGTTTATATAATATTGCCTATCAGGAGGAGGGAGAGGTCATCTCTCATTTCCTAATCATTTTAGGATCAGCTGTCATCTACATCAATCACTGTAAATCATTAAACTTCATTACTCCCAACCCAAGAGTCCTAGTCATTTCATATTGCTGGACCTAGAGTCATGAAGATTTGAGTTGAAATGTGGCCTCAGACACTAGCTGTATGACCCTGGGCAGGTCACTTAACCCAGTTTGCCTTAGTTTCCTCATCTGTCAAATAAGTTGGAGAAGGAAAATGGCAAACCACTACAGTGTCTTTGCCAAGAAAAACCCAAATGGTCAGAAATGAAAAACAACTGATATCACTCCCAAATCAGAGCATCTCTCATCATTCCAAGTTCAAAGTTCTATATGCCTACCACTGAGTTTTGGCCAAAATGTGACTCTTGAATGCCTTTGACCTCACCAATTCAAGAAGTTCCTGGAAGTTCTCTAGTAGGATGGCCCCATCCCTCAGCTATTGTCCTGGGGCTGTCCCATCCTAGTCACCAAGTATCTAACAAGTGAGAAGCTATCTCAGCAAATATCTGGCAGTCATTCCCTCCTGTATGAACCTTCTCTCTGGGTGAACCCTAGAACCACAGACGACCAGAGCTGGAGCTAGTCTCAAAGGCCATCTAGTCTGGGCATATTCATTTTTTTCAGAGGACAAAAAAACAGAGAATTAAAGAGGTTAGGTGCTTTGACCAACATCCCAAAGATAATTCGTGATAGAGAGGAGATGAAGCCTTGGTCTCCTAACTCCCAGACCAGCATGCTTTCTGCGATATCACATTCGTCTATCAACTTCCCCCACTCCCACCAGTGTTGCACTTTTCCACCAGTAGCTTCATTCCTATAGAATAATTACTGGAATCAGATATTGATCATCTTAGGTCAGCTGATCTCTCTGAATCCTAAAAGATGGGAAGAAGAGTCACCTAGAATGAAGAGGCATGATTTCTAAGTTCCATCTTCAGCTTGGCCCTCGCTTTACCCCCTTGAACTTAGACAAATCAGTCTACTCCCTATTGGATAAGTATAATCATCATTCCAATTCCCCTTCCCTTAGAGAGGAGCTCAGTGAGATAGTGCACTTAGGTTCCTAGAACTATAGACTTAGAGCTGGAAGGGACCCTAGAATTCATCTGACCCCATCATTTCACAGGTTTGAATGCTGAGACCCAGAAAAGTTAAGGGGCTTCCTCAGAAACAAACTGTAAGTAGCAGATCCAAGATCTGAACCCATCTCCAAATAGAATATTTTTTCCACTTCATGGAGCTACTTCTTCAAGTTAGATATGCCTCATGATCACAACCAGGTAGAGATGCTTTCACCCTGGGAGCTAGGACCTACTCCCTGAGGGGTCAGCCCACCATTGCTCCTTCCTCTCCCTAAGGCAAGAATACAAGGCAGGATTACCCAATTCCCTGACACTTGAGGGGTATCTCTGGTCCTGGGTAGGTTTAATTCTCTTCTCTCAGGGCTCACTGCTAAGATATTAGCAGGAAGAGTGGGTGACTTACAGCCAATGTGATTAAAGGACCCATTCTCATATTCCTAGCCTTGGTTCTCTGAGGACCTGATAGACACCTCGCTGTGTGAAGATTGAAAACTGATAAGCCGTGAGCCAGTCGTCCTCTCCTGCCTCCCGGGTGTCCTGCAAAGTCATCACTTCAGGAGCGGGAGCCAGTGCTGCTGCCATCTAATTAGCCATTGAAGTAACGAGGGCCCTGGCAGTTCCCAAGCATCCCAGGAGCGCCTGCTGCCCCCACCGCCGTTCTAGGACATTAGCTTCCTATTAGGAGATATTTCACAGACGTAAACACAAACATAGCCCCAGGAGAAGGATTGGTTTGGAGAAAGGGAGGGGAGAACGATAGGAGGGAGGGAAAGTAGGGAGCCATTGGGGAAGGAGAAGGATGCTACCGGAATTTCTTTATTAATTCTATAATTAATTCACTCTACACTATAGCAGGGAGCAGAGGCTAGGGCTTGGGAGAGGAAAGAAGTCCTGGGCTAGAGTGGAGAGAACATGTATGCAATGGAATTAAAGGGGGTAAGGGGACATGGAGTTGGCTAAAGAAAATCTGTGGTATCTGGGCCAAGAGGGAGAAATAATACGATGTGAAAGAAAGAGCCTTGACAATAGTGACAGTGACCAAAAAACAAGGGGGTTTTGTCCATTTGCACAGTAAGCACAAAATATTAAATAATTTGTAAGATAGAAGGATAGATAGTGACTTCATCACTTCAAGGTTCTTATCTATCTTGAGCCTCACCACCAGCAGCATCATGCTGTCATTGTCCTTGTACCCTGAGTGCCTAGCACAACCCCTGGCTCTTCCCTTTGTATCCCCAACTTGTTAATAAATACTTGCTGATTGATCGATTACCAGAAGAACATGAGATTATGAGGTGAAAAGAATGGCAATAATAATATCTGGCATCTATGTATCATTTTGAGGTTTGCGGGTTGCGTTATGATTTCATTTGAGCCTCACAACAACCGTACAATGTAGATGCTACAGCCCCTCTTTTCCAGATGAACAAACTGAGGTTCAGAGAAGTTTGCTGACTCCCCAAGTAAGTATCAGAAGCAGGTCTTCTTAGCTCTACTTGACCCACTCCACTGACATGAAGAGGATTAGAGGGATCAGATATGGAGGGAAGGAAGTATGAGGGGATAGGGTGTGGGAGGATGGAAGGGTATAGCATTGGGAGGAAATATCATATGAAGGGGTTGGTATAAAGGACCTGGATGTTATATGGGATGGAGTATGATATGGAGCTAGGGTGAATCAAGGAGAGAAGGTGGTATAGTGAGTGTGACATGAAGGAAGAATAAGAAGAAAGAAATGTGAGGTAGAGAGGAGGGGAAGCTGTTTCCCCTTATGGAAACAATACAAATTTGTACTTTGTCCAACTAATTGTCACACTGTCGCTTGGTGTTGTATAATAACTGGTTTGGGTGGCATGGAGTAGACATAGTTTCCCTCCTTCTTTCCCTCCCTTCCTCTGTTTTTCCTCTACCAAGTCCAGAGCCTCACAATCTCACAAAGGTAGGAACAGGAGAGGGGGACCTACATGAGAGTACTTGGACAATAGGACCTGGGGAGGGTGTGATGGGTAATGATGCCCTCTGATGGGTAGTCAAAGGAGGAGGAAGGGAGAAAAAGTACAACCGGAAAGAAAGCCAGAGTCCCTAAAGGGCCACATTGGAAAAAAAGGAAATCAAGTTCCCAGGAGAATACAGAGTGCTGCTGTTTCCTTCCTAAAAACAATCCCCACTCTCATCTCTTCAGGCAGAAGAGCCTAGAAGTACCGAGTGGATTGGCTCCCCCTTGAAGTTGAACAAATGTTTCCCTCTTGTTAGGAGAGATTGAAGGCAACAGGAGGGAGCAGCTGACAGCCAGAGCCCCATCATGCTGCTGCTCTGAAGGAAGAATGAGATAGAAAACACAGGTGCACACAGACCTAGGCATGCCTGAAAGCATTCAAAAATAGTCAGGTACACCCAGACAGGGCACAAAAACAGATACAAATGAATAAACCCAGGGTCCTCTTGCACAAGGACCTGAACTTGGATTTGACAGGGTGAGGGAGCTGTCCAACAATCAATAAAAGGAGGCTTGTCCCAGAGAGATGTACTGAACAGGTGGAGATGGGGAGAAGGTGACAGTAGGGAGTGGGGAGATCTGTTTCTGCAGCTATTTCCATTTGGTTGCTTGGTTTCCTTATCCCTGACAAAAGATCTCCAAGTGCTTTATTAATTCTATAATTAATTCACTTTACACTATAGCAAGGAGACAGAGGCTGAGACCTGGGAGGGAAAAGGAGTCCTAGGCTTGGGTGGAGAGGTCATATACCTAGTGGAATTAAAGGAAGGGGGACATAGGGTTGATTAAGGGCCATCTGTGGTGTCTGGGGCATGGCTAATTGACCATCATTTCTTTTCCCCTGCTCATCAGCATGAGTATGAACCAAATGCTCCCTCACTGTGGCTGTAGCCAAAGCATTGATGGTGAGTCCAGATGGGATCTTTCCCACAGAACATTGGACTTTTGAGCTGGAAAAGTCCTTTAACATCATCTATTCCATTCTTTTTTCCTTCATTTTGCTAAGGAGAAAAAGAGAGGAAGTGATTTCCCAAAGTCATATAACTAGTAAATGATGAGACTGAAACTCTAGGCTCCTAATCAAGCTCTCTTTTCCTGGCTAATAACAATAATAATCTGATATGGACTATGTCTTGCATGATTTGACATATATAATTGATACTGTATTGCTTGCCTTCTCAGAGGTGGCAGAAAATTTGGTACTCAAAATTTAAAAAGAAAAGAATATTAAAAATAAATAATAAATTGAAAAAACACAGTAACAATATGGCAAGTTCTCCAAAAGCAGAAACCAGATAACCTCTAAAGTCCTTGCCAGCTCTTAATAGCCTGAGTCTATAAGCTGCCTTTTGTGAAATCTCCCTCAAAGGTTAGGGTTAGGTTAGGGATGAAGCAGAAACCCGCTAAGCTTCCCTTTATTGACCTTGAGTAGTGCTATCAACTGCCAACTCTCCTCTGATTCATTCTCCCAGCCAGCTTTCCAGGAAGTATACATCATGAGGGGAAATGGAGGGAGAGAATGTGGATGGTTCAGTATAAGTCAGTGATTCCCAAAGTGGGCACTACCACCCCCTGGTGCGGTGCTGCATCGATCCAGGGTGGCAATGGCCACAAGTACATTTATCTTTCCTATGAATTGCTATTAAAATTTTAAAATATTAATTTCCAGAAGGCTAAGTAATATTTTTTTCTGGAAAGGGGGCAGTAGGCCAAAAAAGTTTGGGAACCACTGGTGTAAGTCATCGCTATGATTTAAGCAATCAATTAATCAACAAACATCTGTGTCAGGAACTGTTCTAGGCAATGAGCAAAGACAAAAATAGAATAGTCCCTGCCCTCAAGGAGTTTATATTCTATGGGGGGGACAATTTTTCCTCAGGTATACATATACACACATATACATAGAGAGAGAGGAGTCTCTACTGAGACCAGGATTTGAGGGGGAAAATGCACCAAGATTTCCAAATCAGTGCTCACTTCTACTGCCTACACTGGGGTCTTCCTCACTCCTAGAGGAGTTAGAATACACAGTGTCTTCCTCACTTGAAGAAGCTTCTGAGTTATTATCTGGCCCAGTCTCTACAATTGGCAGGCAATTTTTTCTCCTCTGCGTCTGCTTAGCTAATTGCCCATCATTTCTTTTCTCCTGCTCATCAGGGAGTCAAACTAATTCTCCTATGTGCAATAGATGGTTTCTACATATAAATATACATTCATACACATATAAATTCAAAAATAAGTATAAAACTATTTGAGGAAGTACTAACAGCTGGGGGAGGGTTGGGGAGGACTCATGTGATTCAGGGAGAGCTTCAAGGAGGATGTAGCACTTGAGATGAGTTTTCAAAGAAGCTAAAGATTCTAAGAAGCAGAGTGTTAAAAGGGACCTCATTCTAAGCATAATGGTACAGCCTTCACCCCCTATGTGCCCCCCAAAAGTAGAAGGTTAAATGAAGTGTATGAGGAATAACAGGAAGGCCAGTTTGCCCAGATCAGAGTATATGAAGGGAATTCAAATATATAACAGGGCTGAAAAGGAAGATTGGATCCAGGTTGCAAAGGCAGCTGGGTGATACAGTGAATTAAGTGTTAGATGGGTGAGTTCAATTCTTGTTTCAGATATTTATTAGCTCAGTGACTCTGGGCAAATCACTTAGCCTGCCTCATTGTCCTCTCTAAAATTGGGATAATAATAGCATCTAGTACACAGGCTCATTTTAAGGGTTAAATAAGATGACATGAATAAAGTACTTTGCAAACCTTAATCATTATATAATTGTCAGTTATTATTACTGTTACTAAATACCAACAGAAAATTCTATATTTGATCCTAGGGAAAAAACTCAAAAGTGTAAATCCTACCCATAGGGGGTTAGAAGGAGGAAAGAGCTCATCAGTCTTAATCTTAACCTCAGCAAATATTTGATAATTAGTCCTGTCATTCCTACCACAGCCTCCCAATGGAGCCAGGCTGGGGAGCATCCCTATCCCTTCACTGAGAGAGGAACAAAAGGAATGTCACTTCCAACCCCATCAAGTCACCTTCCCCGTTGGCTTTGGCCAGGTCCTTCCAGTCAGCTGAGGAAACAGCAGCTTCTCTCTCGCTTCCTGGCCTCTTTATTCCTGGTCCTGATTCCAGCCCTGCTCCCAGCTCCCATTCCCAGTGGTCCTTGTTCCCACACTCAGCTTGGGAGCCTTGGGAGCCTTGACTCCTGCTCTTAAGTTTGGCTGCCTCTGTTCCCTGACTTCGCCCAGCCCAACCCTTCCAGGTTTCTTCCTGGAGCTGGTGAGAAATTCTTGAGGCCTCCCTGAGCCACTTTCAAACCATAATTAATTGTGCAGTAACGAGGATCTAATTGCCTTCCCCTTCCAGTGCCCAGAGATGATGGGGGTATACCTGGAAGAAGGTGTGTTCAGAAAACAAGTTAATTAACACTCTGAACAAAGAGGCTAATTACATTGTTGCAATGCTCTGGAAGCTTTGAGGGAATGGTAGCCTGCTTGGGGCTTGTTGGAAGAAATTCTGGGCTCTGGGGGCCAATTTCCACCCATGGGTGGGAAGCTGCAATGATAACAGAATTTCATTTGTTCTTTAAACTATCCTACAGAAAGCCCTGAGCACAAAATGTTTCTCTCCTCTCCTATGTTACAAAAACAGAAACTGAGACTCAGGGGGTAATTGGGGAGTGAGAGCCCCAAAGCAGAATAACAGCAAGAGACAAAGTATTACTAGAAAGAACCCTGAATGAGGAGCCTGGTCCAGTCATGTAACTCAGTTTCTTCCTTGAAAGGATAGGGTAGGACCAGGGGACTAAGTGCTCTTTCAGAGCTAAACCTCCAATCTCGTAAGAGCTCCCAAACCAGAGAAAGAGAGATTTATGGGGTCAGAGAGATCATCTGGTCCAACCTCCTTTTTACAGCAGAGGAAACTGAGGTCCCGAGAAGTTAAATTACATGACCAAAGCCACAGAGGTAGAATTTGAACTCGGGTCCTCAGAAAATCTGAGGGTGAGAAGGGATCTCCAGAGAAGTTCCTTCCATCTCTCCTCTCTCTACAGGTGAAGATGGGCATCCTTCTCCCAGTCCCAGAAGCAGAAACCCCCCTTCAACATTGCCATACTTCCATCAAAGGAACTAAGCCTTACCACATGCTCAACTTGCTCTGCTATTGTCTCCATCCCCTCCTGAGTCCTGGTCAGTTATTAATTTCAAATAGTCCTCACCATCTTTAAAACTTCAACTCTTTGAAGGCAAGGAGCATATCTTATGCATGCCAGTATCTCCTAGAATCAGGAAACAGAGTATCTTTGGGAAAAAAACCCTCTTACCTATCTCAGAATCTATACGATATACTAGTTCCCAGGCAGAAGAGCAATAAGGGCTGGGCAATGAGGGTTAAATGACTTCTAGAGTCACACCCCTAGAAAGTGTCTGAGGTCATATTTGAACCCAGGACCTCCCATTTCTATGCCTGGCTCTCTAGCCTCTAAGCCACCGAATTGCCCCAGAAACACAGTATCTTAAGGGAAATAACCTCTGAAAACCCAGAACCTTACAGAGCTTAAAGAATTAATAATTCTCTAAAAAGGCAATCCCTCAATAAAGTCTCTTGAATGTCTCTAACAAGTCTCTTGAATGAATTAGAAAGATAGCAACTGCCATTGGCCAAAGAACGATCATCCGTACTTCTGTGGGCCTTAAAAATCAGTAGAAACAGTTTGAAAAGGGAGTCTATTAAAATGGGTTTAGACACAAGCCAGACAGAAGAAAGAATATAGCACTTAAGGAGATTCTGGAAGACACTGGGAGCTAGAGAAAGGGAGGCTGAGAGAGACATGATGGCACTGGATGAATGAAACTGGTTGAAGGTATCTACCAAGAAAAGGTAGGTAAGACTAGAGCAGACAACTGGAAACAAGATTATGGGACTAAAGAGGTACCAGGAATGTCTGGAAAGACACTATGATTAGAACCCTTCAGAACTGTGGCCTTCAAGGCAATAATTCTCTATTTCCTTTTCTCCCCAAGTCCCAGGAACCTGAAGCCTTTTCTTTCGGGACATAGGGAAAGTCTGCTCATCTTTCATTGTTTTCAAACATTTACTTTATCTTTATAAACAGTGTTAACCACAGGCATTTGCTAGTCTGGAATACTTAGAAGGAGGTAATTGAGTGGGAGCATCCCCAGAGAAAAGAGAGAGAAATTTAATGCTGAAGTATTTTGCCAGAGCACTGTCTCTGGCTGGGGGTTCAGAACTAGAAATCTGAAGGAATTATAGATCATTTTGTTTCAATTTCCCAGAGCAGAGAAGGTATGTTGACACCAGGAAATCTATATAGACAATGAGTGAGGGGAGTGGGAGAAATTTGAAAAAGAGAGGATAAACAACACTGCTTTCCATAGACTGCAGTAAGAACTTATGAAAAACAGTGAGCATATCAATGAAGTGAACAAATAAATGAAATGAATAAAAAAGCTTTTGTTGCTGATTGGGACAGATTCCTATGACACATCAACAGAGGAGATGATTTAAAAGGACCACAGGATGCTAAAGTAATTTTTCAGAAATGATCTCAAAGTTGTGTAATTATACCCAACCCAGGATTTTCAAGACTGATTCCTTGTGTCCTTTCCCTGTCCCATCTCTCTGCCTCCTCTTCTAATAAGGACCTTCCAGATCTTTTGCCATAACATGCAAGCAAACTCTACTTATTTACCTTTGGTGGTTGAGTGGGGAAAACCTTAGGTACTTCCAGTCTTCCCCTCCCTACATTCCACTCCTAATTATTTTCCATTAGGCTGACTGAACTAGAGCTTTCTCTTTTTTAAAAAAAATGCATCTTGATTCTCTCTCTTTTTTAACATCATTTATACAGAAGCATATTAAAAAAACCTTTTTAATTCAACTGAAAATAATAAGAAATATTTTCATCAATCTAAAATCTTTCCCAGACTTTTCCCTTCAGAAGAATATATAAAAGGTCAAGAACTAAGGTTATGATCCACAGAAATGGATTAAAGATGGAAACTATACTTGACCCTGGTCTAGTAAGATTATTGCTTTCCCCATCCCCTAGAGTGATTGGTGCCATGACCCACCTAAGGGCAGGATTCTCTTTTCCATTCAAGGATTAAAATATTGATCAACTAGAGAAAAGTCCTTCTCAGTCCCTGAGGGGAGTGGTCAAGGAAAGAATTAACCAATTCTATTGCCAATTAAATAACTATTATTCTGGAATATTCACCCTAAACTGTATTTTACCATATCGTAACGTTTTTTTCTGGTTCAAAATTTCTATAATGTTACCTCAAATTGTCCTAGCATAGAGGAATGTCCAAGGGCATAGAGAACATATGCCAGTTTGGACATTTCTCTCTTTAATGGAGAAATTTTGAATTTAGAATGATATTAAATTAAATTAAATGGTTTTCTGGCAGACATACCTGAAACACGGAGTACAGTACAGTACCAATATTTTTTCTTTGACACCTACATTTCTTACTATATTCTTCCTTTTCTCCTCTGGAGCCACCCCTTAAATATTTTTAAAAGAAAAAAAAGTTCAGCAAAACTGGCCAATATATCAAAAATTTCCCCATATTCTCCTATCTCTGCAAAAAAGGAGAGGAAAGAGTTGGCCATTAAAATTTAGTAGTTTTCCATTTGGATTGTTCTTACCATTTACAGCAAGCACTGTGCTGTTTTCCTGGTTCTGCTTACTTCACTTGATATCAATTCATAAACATCTTCCTGTTCTTCTCTGTATCCATCATATCCAGCATTTCTTGTGACTTGATAAGGACAGGAAAGCCTTCCTACCAAACAACAGCACTTAGTTTCTATGCTTTTTTTCCTCATTTTCCTTAAATAAGAAGTTCAGATCAGAGCATGACTCCATAAATACATTTTAGAGGATGAGTAACAAAGAAGGAGGAAGGGAAAAATCCAGCAGTGCTAAGGGAAGGAAATAGAGGTGGCCACAGGCTTTGAGCACAGTTGAGGAAATGGTGATCAGCACAGACCCCAAGAGCATGAAAGCTTCTTCCTAGGGGCCACAGGAGAAAACTATTTGACCTTCCTAGGGAGAAAGGGAACAACAAAGGCCACAATCAATCCTATGTATGGCCCCAGCTTTATAGGATCATAAAGCTAGAATAAACCCAGAAGTCATATCAAGGCAACATGGTAACTTGGAAAGAATGTTGGATTTAGTGTCAAAGGAGCTGGGTTGGAATACTAGATCAACCTATGTCCTTGGAGCTCAAGTTTCCTCATCTGTAAAATAAGGAGGATGGACTAACCAGTTTCCAAGGTCCATTCCAGCCCAACCACATTCTTTTATAGATGAAGAAACTGAGGTCTAGAATGATTGTCACATGTTAATACAAAGGTAGGATTTGAACTCAAGTCCCATTACTACAAATTCAATGTTCTTTCTACTATACTCAGCTATTTCCCTAATAATAGTTCATATTTTACATTTCCCTTTAAGGCTAACAAGTCATTTTGACTCTTTTATCTCTTTAGGGCTTCTCAATAATCTTGTGAAATGTTTAAAATTATTTTCTCCATTTTACAGATAAGGAAACTGAAACATATGGAGTTTGAATGACTTACCAAATCATACAACTGTTAAGCATCCATACTTGTACTTGTAGGTCTTGTACTCTAATCTTTTTGTCTCTAAGTTTAGTGCTTTAGCCATTACACCATACTTCCTCTCAAACCCCACCAATATGATGGTGATCTTTCCCCACCAATCTGTGGCTGATTTGGTCCATTCTTCTCCCTCTCTAATGCTCTCCCTCAATACACACTCCATCACCACCCCCAAATCCAACCCCAATCTATCCTCCATCATGCTATTTATGCTAATGATATCTAGAAAAGTTCCATCCTCTTGGCTACCATACTAACAGGAATTTCTTTCAAGTGTCTGATATCTTCCTACCATAAAAGGAATCTCTTATTTCCCTTCTTTCCTCACTTTCCTTTCTTCCTTCATTTTGTTTGTGCTCTCTCTCTGTCTGTGTGTGTGTCTCTCTCTCTCTCTGCAAATGCTTATAATATGAGTGCAATGAGGAATTCTGTGATTATACCAGTTTTTTCAGAAGATAGGGAGAGGACTCTCTCTCTCTCTCTCTCTCTCTCTCTCTCTCTCTCTCTCTCTCTCTCTCTCTCTCTCTCTCTCTCTCTCTCTCTCTCTTCTTGGTCAAGTCTGAAAGGTTTGAGTCATCACTGGCAGAAATAGACTTGCAGGTGAGAGTATATGAGAGTATTAAGCTTCAGGAGAGTAAATTTGGGGGAATTTAGAAATCGAGTTGGTTCAGGGCCCAGAAGGAATTATTAAAATCCTCCCTTGCAGGAGACAGCGGGTGTATCAGGAGATAGACTGTCAGGAAAGCTGAGCAGAGATTTTTGCATTTGGTGAGAAAATGAAAAGTGTTAGGATAGGTAATGGGCTGATCTGAGTAAGGAACATAGAAAAATAGAAGGCAAGTGGGGAAAGGACTGAAGGGCATTCAAAGGAGAAAGGATTTTGCCACCCTAGTACCACGACCTATGACTATAGTATCAAAGCTAGCATTTATGTGGCATTTAAAGGTTTGTAAGACACTTTCCATACATTGTCTCATATCTCACTTTATGGTTTGTAAAACATTCTTCCCAAAAAACCTTTAGAAGTTAGTCTAGTATTAAACCCATTTTCAGATGAGAAAACCAAGGCTCACAGAAGACAAACAACTCACCCACCCAGGCTCACACAGCTAGTAAGTTTCAGAACTGAGACCCAAACCCAAGTCAGGGTTCAAATCCAAAGTCCTTTCTGCTATACCATGCTGCCTCAACCATGTCCCAAAATGGAATGATGGTGTTAGAGTCATGATCTAAGGTTATTTGTCCCATCCCCTTCTCTCAGTGTCTCCCTGAAGGAAGTCAATATTCTTAGAATTCTCCAGGAAAGAAAGTAACCTAAACGTGGTCATCCCTAGGGGGCTTCAGGACCCAGGAAAAAATAATTCCATATTGCCATCTTCCCCGTCAGGGCCCTGGTACAATTTTGTCCAAGTCAAGGCTGATTAGCATGAATATCAAAGACAATCTTGACCAGACTATATGGGAAAGCTGAATACCAGGAATAGCAGTGAGTACCCATATTATAGGAGATATGAAACAGCCAAGGTGGGTGGGGCTTAGCAGAAAAAGGAAAGGGAACTTCCTTTCAGTTTTGATATTCTATGATTCTAAAAAGCCCATGTGCAGCCTGAGGGGTGAATCTGGAAGAAAGAGGGGAAAGATGCGGTTGCCTTGGTGATGGTAGAGGGATGAGAGAGAGGAGGAACCTTACCTGCTGGTGGTATATGAGCACATCTGGTCATTTTTTTAGCCCTGGAAGATGGTGCCACCTCCTTCTTCCCCCCACCTGCTGACACAGGGTCACTGCCTTAGCCCCAGCTACCCAGTTTCCAAAGCAGCAAATTCCTCCCTTTTCAATGTGTGGAACCCAGAATGATCATCTCTTCCCCATTGACTATATTCTTAGAACTACTATCCATTCCATTCCTTCTCACCCTATAACCAAAAAAGCGAATGCCCCAACTAAACTCATCTTCTTCTTCCTTGTGTAAACTCTCTACTTCCTGCTTTTAAGAACAAAGAGAAGTCGTGCCAGAATCTCTTGTCAGGACAAAAGGGTTCTCATATAGGAATCAGAGGGACCAGGCAATCTCCAACCAATAGACCCTTTATTTGTCACGTCTAAGAGAAGGCCACGTCACTCAACTGGATAAACAGGAGGCAGGAACAACAAAGGAAGATTAGGAAGGCCTGCTGAACCTTCCCCTTTTTAGTCTAGGGCCATGACTAAAGTCTCTAAACCAGTGCAGTCATTCAAACCTCTCCCAATCGGGCTGGACTTGATGCCTCCAAGGGGTGGCACAGTGGATGCCCCCACACCGGGGCCAGAACTGACATCACCAAAGGTTAACTGCCAAAGAGCCAAGAATAGAAATGCAAAGAACAAAGAGATAAAATAAAACCTGCTCACTCTGTAATTATCAAGACCAAGCTTGGCTCCAAAGAAGAGATAAGAAAACACAATTCCCATCCTTCTTCACAGAGGTAAGAGACTACGAGAGCAGAACATTACTTATACCACCAAACTCGATGGCTTGATTGACTCACAGAACTGGTTTTGATCCTCTCTTTTTTTATTTTCATTACGGGGGCTAGAATACATTTAGAAATGATGGAAAACCAAAATATATCAATAAAATTTTTAAAGGAGAAAAATAAATAAGGAAGATGGAAAATTAGGGACACTAATGCTTGGGCATGGTGGTCTTCGATCCATGGCAGGGTCCAAAATGACAGGCGTCCATGCCTATCTGCTCACCAGTGGGTGATGACCACTCAGGTGCTCACGTGTGGGAAGTAGGTTCTTCTTAGGTAAGTCTGATCTGTTTCCCACTCCTAGGGACACAGGCAAAGAGATGAGTCATCTAGGAAGCTGGATGATTCTAGCTGGGTTTGGCCTAAGTTTAAACATTTCCAGATATTGGGGGCCAGGGAACAGAGAAACACATAATGAGGAGTCTGGCAGGAAAAGGAGGGGGATGACCAATAATATCTAGCATTTAAATATATGGCACTTTAAGGTTGACAATATACTTTACAGATATTATCTCATTTTATATTCAACCCCAGTAGGTAGGTGCTATGGTTAATTCCATTTTACAGATGAGGAAATTGATGCAATCAGAAGTTAAGTGACTTGCCCAGGGCCACACAGTTAGCTTTAAAAAAGGTCCAAGATACAATTTGGACTCAGGAGCTCTATCCACTGAACCACTTAGATTAAGAAGGGAATAGATAGCCTGTTGGAACAGAGAAAGATGAGGAGTCAAAAACTCAGATTGTAAGCCTTGTCTTTTAATTTTCTCTTTAAATAATGTTTTAAATAAATACATGTCAATACAATATAGGGATAGAAGAGTGGACTTGGAGTCAGGAAGTCCTGGGTTTGAATGCCAGCTCAGACATTCATTAGCTGTATGACCTTGGGCAAGTCCCTTAACTCCTGTTCCCCTCAGTTTCCTCATTTACAATCAATCAATCAATACTTATTAAGCTCCTACTATGTGCTAGGCATTGTGCTAACTCCTGGGGATACAAAAAGAGGCAAAAGGTAATTTCTGGTCTCAAAGGAAACTCTTCCCACCTGCCCTCCTGGCTTGTTGGGAGGACCAAAGAGGTAATACATGTAGATTGCTTTGCACCATTTAAAGCCTGATATAAATGTGAGCCATTACATGTGTATCGATATTGTTTATTTGCACATCAGTCTCCTCTAGGAATGTATTTCCTTCCCTGCTTGCTTACCCCGAGAACCGTTCCTTGCCACAAAGAGTGAAAAGGAAACAGCAAAACCAACCAATAAATATAACAACCGTGTGTGAGAGTGTGTGCAGTAATCCCCATCCACCGGCTCCTTTGTCCTAGAAGAAGGGATTGTGTATATGTATGTGTAGAAATAGGTGTGTGTAAATACACATGTATGTGTGTATGTGTAAGTATATGTGCACGTGTGTATGTATCTCTGTATGTTCTGTTTATGTATGTGTAGGAATATGTGTGTCTATATGTATGTGCATGGTATGTATGTGTGTGTTTATGTATATGTGGGCAGCTAGGCGGCTCTCTGAATAGAGCACTGGGCTTGGAATCCGGAAGGCTCATCTTCCTGAATTTAAATCCGGCCTCAGACATTTATTACCAGTGTGACCCTGGGCAAGTCACTCAACCCCGTTTGCCTCAGTTTCCTCATCTGTCAAATGATCTAGAGAAGAAGGCAATCGAAAAGCACTCCGGTATCTTTGCCAAGAAAACGCCAAATGGGATCCTGAAGAGGAGGGCACGGGTGTATACACATATGTACATGTGTGTGCGCTTGTGTGTATCTGCACGCACACATAGATGAGTGACAGGTGGCCGGCCCCCTCCCTCACGAATGACCCTTCCCCGCCCTCCCCCCCCCCCACACACACACACACGTTCCCCGAGTAGAGTCCGCTTCGGGGCCCCGATGGAATCCCTCCGCGCACTTCTCAATTAGTGACTTCACCATTGGCGATCGGTAATCAGCGGGGGTTGCGGCGCGGGGCTGGGAAGGAGGAGGAAGTGATTGGACTCATTTGGAAAATGAGTTCAGCGGCGGCCGGCCCTCGGAGGCTGTGGCTCGGCCCGGTGGGGGAGGGACCCCTCTCGCAGGCTCTCTGCGGCGAAAGAGCGCGATCCTCACGAGGCAAGAGCAGCGCCGGAAGAGTTAAAGTGGGCTCGGAGGTGTACCAGCCGGGTAAGTGAGGAACTTCTCCTTGCCGGCGCCCTGTGAACACGCTCCCTTCTCCCCAGCCCCCAGCGCCCCATATTTCTTCCCTCAGAGACACAAAGGAGACGCAATTATCTCCCCCATTTTGCAAGGAGACGGCTATGCCTCCGCTGATATACAGTCCAGCCCCCGGAGCCGCGCTCCAGATAATGAAGCATTTCAGAGCCCGGCACCTCTGTCACTCCCCCCAGCGCACCCACCACCTCTCCTGCCTCTCAGAAGGAATAGCAATGAGCCCTCTCAGAGGCAGAGGCGAGAACACACCGGCCAGCCGGGCCTCTCGCTCTCCGCCCCATCTCCGGAGCCTTTCCCCAGGTCACAAGGCACACACCTAGGAGCTATCGTTCCCCGAGGGCGGATTCTGGCCGCATACTAGGAAGGACTTCCTAAGGATCGGAGCTGTACGACCATGGAAGGGCTGGCTTTGAAAGATAGTGAGATCTGGGGGCAGCTGGGTGGCTCAGTAGACAGAGAGCCAAGACTAGAGACAGGAGGCCCTGGGTTCAAATTTGGCCTTAGATATTTCATAGCTGTGTGATCCTGGGCAAGTCACTTAACCCCCATTGCCTAGCCCTTACCGCAATTCTGCCTTGGAACCAATATACAGTATTGGTTCCAAGGCAGAAGGTATGGGGGAAAAGAGAAAGAGAGAAAGAAAAAAAGAGGAAGGAAGGAAGGGAAGGGAAGGGAAGGGAGGAAAGTGGCAGCTGAGTTCACTGCTCAAGGGATTGAGAGCCAGGCCCAGAGATGGTAGGTCCTGGGTTCAAATATGGCCTTAGATACTTCCTAGTTGTGTGATCCTGGGCACGTCACTTAACACCCATTGCCTAGCCCTTACTGCTCTTTTGCCTTAGAAGCAATACACAGGATTATTGCTTAGACAGAAAATAAAGATTAAAAAAAAAAAAAAAAAAGATAGTGAGGTCCATGTCCGGGGAAATGTATAAGCAAAGACTGGATGGTCATTTATCTTTCAGAGGCGTGTCAATTGAGAGAAAGGACTTATGTTTCTAATTTTCAGTGAAGTGAATACAATAATGATACATTTATGGGATACTTTAAAGTTTAAAGTAAGTGCTTTTCTCACAACAAGCCTGTGAAGAGAGTAATGAAAATATCATCCCCGTTTCACAGATGAAAAACTGAGGCTCCAAATGATTAACTGACTTGTCCATAATCATAAAGCTAAGTATCTTCAGTGGGATTGGAACCTAGGTCTCCTTGATTCCAGGCCAGCTTTCTTTCCACTCCATCCTATCTTTTTTATGTCTTTTCTCTCAGAGAAAGAAAGCTAGTCACACCAGACTACATGGAAAGCCCAAGAGGGAGCCAGGAATAGGGCCCAGGTCTTTGGATGCTCTTCCAAGAGAGTAGTGGAAGCTCATTCTGCCAAGTCAGCCTTCATGCTCTCAGGGGAGGGCAGACAGGAACAGCAGAGAATTCTGAGTCCCAAAGCTTGGACTCCTGGGATGTTTCCTGTGGGTTATGGGGAAGGGATCCTACCACCTACTGGCAAGGCTGGATACTATCCATCAGACCACCCTGCCTGGCTCCAGTATTGCCCCCTGAAGACTTTAGATTTGACCTGGAATCATAACTTCAGATTTATAGTTGAAAGGGGAGCCAACTCTCATTGCATAGACACAGAAAGGAAGCAATAATTTGCCCAGGATTATATAGCTTATAATAATAGTATAAAGTAGGAATCAAATTCAGGCCTTCCTGACTCCCAAGTCCATTTTGGGACTTGTCCCGAGTATCAAATGTGAAGTCTAAACACATACAGCCCATCACATTCTTCAGTGAAAGCATACTAGATTAAAATATAATTGGAAAATATTTTTAAAACAAATAAAAATACAATAAAACATAGATAATGTTATTATGTAGTTTTCTCAGTCAATATGCACCCACAGTGATCGTTATATACAGTTTAATGCCTGTTTCTATTTGAATTTGTCCTCACTGCCTGACACACTCTAGCAAGAGAGTCTTATTTTTTAAGATGCTTTCTGTAAAACAGGGATTCCCAAGGAAGGAGGGGAGCAGGGATCTAGAAAAGCATATTCTCTGGAACAGAATCAAAGACACGAGGGTCCTGGGAAAACTTGGATGCAAACTCACAATCACCTGAGTTGCCAATTCAGTCCTGAACTTTGGGAATCTTGGAATTCTCCTGTGGGGGCTGAAAGATCACTAACCTGGATGTCAAGAGCCCTGGGTTCTAGTCTTAACACTAGAATTGTAATTGTTTTTAGAACCCTTACCTTCCGTCTTGGAATCAATTCCAAGGCAGAAGAATGGTAAGGGCTAGGCAATGGGGGTTAAGTGACTTGCCCAGGGTCACACAGCTAGGAAGTGTCTGAGGTCAGATTTGAACCCAGGACCTCCTATCTCTAGGCCTGGCTCTCAATCCACTGAGCTACCCAGTTGCACCCTAGAATTGTAATTTAAGTGGGGCATTCAGGGTATGATTCCAGAGTGCAGCATCAGGGAAGCATATTCCTCCCCTCTGGTAGGCTGGTCCCTCACTACGGTGCCATGAAGATACCACTCTATTACCCTTCCTTCCCTGTCTACCACCAGTGTAGTAGTGTACCTCACCAGGGCAGACTCTCCTTTACCCATGCCCGCACCTGAAAGGAATTTGCCCCACTGGCTAGGATTCCTAGTTCTGGCTCTGCCCTACTCTGCCACTTGTATGTGAATCTCTTCCTCTCAGTCTTCGCTTCCTCCTCCATAAAGTAAGGGAAGAGAACCAAATAATCTCCAAGCCTTCATTCATCTCTGACAGTCTATGATTTTAGCTGACTTTCCTCTCCGGGCTTGACTGACACCTTTGTAGCAAGGCAGAGAGAGGCAGCAAGTCGCAGTGACACTCGGCTGGTTCCATGTTTTGACCGCCATGCTGGGTTGTTT
>NC_058133.1:479900964-479941949 GCF_016433145.1 Gracilinanus agilis | reverse complement strand
GAAGGAAAATGGAAGGAAGGAAGGAAAATGGAAGGAAGGAAGGAAAATGGAAGGAAGGAAGGAAAATGGAAGGAAGGAAAGATGGAAGGGAGGGAGGGAGGGAGGATTTCAGTGAAGTAGCTGCACAAAGTCATCAGCCTCACTCTACCTTCCAGAATCATCCAAGTCCAGTGGCAGGACAAAAGTCAGGACTACTGGTGATACACTAGATGCACTAGATGACCTTGACATCTTCCATATCTGACCATGGAATAAGTGTTGCACAGCACCATCTTCAGCTGCCCTCATGGCCCATTGAAACAAATTGTTCTCATATGCCCATTCCACCAGGGAGAATCTTCACATATTTAAGGGAAGTGCCCCCACCCCATCTTCCTGCTGGATCTGAGGACTCTTGGACTGGCTTAGTGCATCTGCTGAGACAGTTTTACCAAGAAGTAGCCACTGCTCATACTGGAGAGTTGGGTGGCAAGGAGACGTCAAAGATGGATGAGCAATCCTAGAAAGAACTTGGCAAACCCTTATATCAGAGGTGTTAGTCTTCCCCCAAACGACCCTATTTTAATCACTGGGGATACAAAAAAGGGGTGGGAGGAGGACCCATCTCTACCCTCAAAGAACTCACACTCTAGCAGGGGAAATAACATGCAAACAAATACATACAAACAAGATATAGATAGATATATAGAGTTAGAGACAGAGATTCAGTTATAGAGTGAGAGATAGAAATTTATATATAAATATATTACATATATTTATATATACACACATATATATAAAAGATAAATTGGGAATGGTATCAGAGGGAAAGCACCAGAGGCAAAATTGACTTTAGAGGCCATCAAATCTAATTCCCTCCCTTTACATATGAGGAAACTGAGACACAGAGAAATTAAGCAACTTGCTCAAGGCCACACAGCTAGGAAGTTTCTGTGTTGATTGTGCTAAAGTTTATTCTATCTCAAAATTTCTGGGATGTTCAGATTCTAGGCAACCACCATGTGGCATGAATTTCTAGGCACTGAGAAAGTCCCTTAAATATTCTAAAGTATAAATAACCATATTAAAATCTTTCTGAGAATAGATTCTTACAAGAAGAAAATAAAACAGGAATGGCACAGGACCAGCAGAAGAGCATTTAAGTGAGACCTGGACTCTGCCAATGCCTTACTCTGTGATAATATGTGTTAATAATAAGGATAATAAGAAATATATATATATATATATATATATATATATATATATATATATAATGGTGCAGTGGATAGAGCACTGGACCTCTAGTCAGAAAGACCTAAGTTTAAATCCAGTCTCAGACACTCAATACCTGTGTAGTCCTACACAAGTCACTAACCTCTTTGCCTCAGTTTCCTCATCTGTAAAAAGTGAATAATAATAGCACCTACTTCCCAGTGTTGTTGTAAGGATGAAATGAGATATTTGTAAAACATTGGGCAGAGTGCCTAGCACATAATAGAAAGGACAAGGGGAAATGGTCATCGTCTCAATCTTTTGCCTTGCTTTCATGAGCCATGGCCACATGTCTTGACTAAGGAAAATTCTTTCTGTGTCCCTGGATACCTTTATTTACTTTGGTTGTTCTTTTCTGATCTTAGACCAATAGGTATCCCCAGGATGGAGGTATCTGAGTATATAGGTAACATTGGGGGAAAGTTTGGAGACCTTGGGTCCTACTGAATTGGTGCTGGCTAGTAGCTTTTATATCTTTTTTTTTAAACCCTTAACTTCTGTGTATTGGCTCCTTGATGGAAGAGAGGTAAGGGTGGGCAATGGGGGTCAAGTGACTTGCCCAGGGTCACCCAGCTGGGAAGTGTCTGAGGCCAGATTTGAACCTAGGACCTCTCATCTCTAGGCCTGGCTCTCCATCCACTGAGCTACCCAGCTGCCCCCCCCAATTGTTTTTTAAAGCCTTATTTTCTGTCTTAGATTTAAGACTGTATATTGGTTCCAGGGCTAGGTAAATGGGGGTTAAGTGACTTGCCCAAGGTCTCACAGCTAGAAAGTGTAAGAGACCAAATTTGAACCCAGGACCTCCCATCTCTAGGCCTGTCTCTCAATCCACTGAGTTACCCAGCTGCCCCTGGTAGCTCTTATATCTGAGTATAAAACCCAATAAGTTGGCTGGACTAAGCCTGGCCATTTTACCAACAGAGTTATAAGGCCAGTGACAAACTGAGATGAAATATAAAATGCTTAATTAGTCATACTACAAGCTGCTTTATGTAGTTTTGAGCTTTAACTATTACCTCCCAGAAGTCAATAAAAAAGACCTAAATTAAAGTACTGAATTCTATTTTCAGTTTGCTTTAGTTAATGGGAAGACTTAATACTTAGCATTCCTTTTGTTTGTAGTTATAAATTACATATCCTATACCTAGTTCACAAGGTACATCACATACTGTTTTATTTTCCATTTTGAGGAGACCTTGACACAAACCATCTAAACCCTAAGCAATTTTCCTGAGAGTAGGAACCTTAGCAAGCTAACAAGTATGAGGAAGGGGAGCCTCACCCCTTTCATTAAAAGCAGGCTCACCCAGAGTGGACCCCAAACCAACCACATGCATAGGTAAAGAACAAGGAATAGCTCAGTGCCCCCAGGTCTTTGGGTCTAGCACTGGATCCTCAAAATTATTGTCAGAGTCAGGCCTGGAGGTCAGGTCTTCCTGATTCCAAAGCTCACCCTCAGTTCACTGCGGCCCTGTAATAATCTCGATGATTACCAGTGTATTATTATAGCCTTGCCTATCTTAACTACTTATACTTTCAAAGAAGCTATTTGTCAAATTAAGAAACCGGGGAAATTTAGCTCCATAAAGCACATCTTATTATTAATTACATGGATTTGAATTTTATAGCAGGTCAGAATCATGTCCCATAAACATAATTATGTACAACAGAAGTCATTCAGTCCTACCGCCGGCATAAAATAGCACTAACAACCGTATACATTTAAATACCTGGTATATGTCTTTGCTGATTCTCATTTACCCACTTAAAAAATAATTTTAAATAATTTATGGAAAGAGGAGTCTTAGTGATGCTACCTTTGGGTATATATCCCAGAAAAAAGAACAAGGAAGGAAGGAAGGAAGGAAGGAAGGAAGGAAGGAAGGAAGGAAGGAAGGAAAGGAGGGAGGGAGGGAAGAAAGAAAGAAAGATAGGAAAGTGGCAGCTGAGTTCACTGCTCAAGGGATTGAGAGCCAGGCCCAGAGATGGTAGGTCCTGGGTTCAAATATGGCCTTAGATACTTCCTAGTTGTGTGATCCTGGGCACATCACTTAACACCCATTGCCTAGCCCTTACTGCTCTTTTGCCTTAGAAGCAATACACAGGATTATTGCTTAGACAGAAAATAAAGATTAAAAAAAAAAAAAAAGAGATAGTGAGGTTCATGTCCCGGGAAATGTATAAGCAAAGACTGGATGGTCATTTATCTTTCAGAGGTGTGTCAATTGAGAGAAAGGACTTATGTTTCTAATTTTCAGTGAAGTGAATACAATAATGATACATTTATGGGATACTTTAAAGTTTAAAGTAAGTGCTTTTCTCACAACAAGCCTGTGAAGAGAGTAATAAAAATATCATCCCCATTTCACAGATGAAAAACTGAGGCTCCAAATGATTAACTGACTTGTCCATAATCATAAAGCTAAGTATCTTCAGTGGGATTGGAACCTAGGTCTCCTTGATTCCAGGCCAGCTTTCTTTCCACTCCATCCTATCTTTTTTATGTCTTTTCTCTCAGAGAAAGAAAGCTAGTCACACCAGACTACATGGAAAGCCCAAGAGGGAGCCAGGAATAGGGCCCAGGTCTTTGGATGCTCTTCCAAGAGAGTAGTGGAAGCTCATTCTGCCAAGTCAGCCTTCATGCTCTCAGGGGAGGGCAGACAGGAACAGCAGAGAATTCTGAGTCCCAAAGCTTGGACTCCTGGGATGTTTCCTGTGGGTTATGGGGAAGGGATCCTACCACCTACTGGCAAGGCTGGATGCTATCCATCAGACCACCCTTCCTGGCTCCAGTATTGCCCCTGAAGACTTTAGATTTGACCTGGAATCATAACTTCAGATTTATAGTTGAAAGGGGAGCCAACTCTCATTGCATAGACACAGAAAGGAAGCAATAATTTGCCCAGGATTATATAGCTTATAATAATAGTATAAAGTAGGAATCAAATTCAGGCCTTCCTGACTCCCAAGTCCAGTTTGGGACTTGTCCCGAGTATCAAATGTGAAGTCTAAACACATACAGCCCATCACATTCTTCAGTGAAAGCATACTAGATTAAAATATAATTGGAAAATATTTTTAAAACAAATAAAAATACAATAAAACATAGATAATGTTATTATGTAGTTTTCTCAGTCAATATGCACCCACAGTGATCGTTATATACAGTTTAATGCCTGTTTCTATTTGAATTTGTCCTCACTGCCTGACACACTAGCAACAGAGTCTTATTTTTTAAGATGCTTTCTGTAAAACAGGGATTCCCAAGGAAGGAGGGGAGCAGGGATCTAGAAAAGCATATTCTCTGGAACAGAATCAAAGACACGAGGGTCCTGGGAAAACTTGGATGCAAACTCACAATCACCTGAGTTGCCAATTCAGTCCTGAACTTTGGGAATCTTGGAATTCTCCTGTGGGGGCTGAAAGATCACTAACCTGAATGTCAAGAGCCCTGGGTTCTAGTCTTAACACTAGAATTGTAATTGTTTTTAGAACCCTTACCTTCCGTCTTGGAATCAATTCCAAGGCAGAAGAATGGTAAGGGCTAGGCAATGGGGGTTAAGTGACTTGCCAAGGGTCACACAGCTAGGAAGTGTCTGAGGTCAGATTTGAACCCAGGACCTCCTATCTCTAGGCCTGGCTCTCAATCCACTGAGCTACCCAGTTGCACCCTAGAATTGTAATTTAAGTGGGGCATTCAGGGTATGATTCCAGAGTGCAGCATCAGGGAAGCATATTCCTCCCCTCTGGTAGGCTGGTCCCTCACTACGGTGCCATGAAGATACCACTCTATTACCCTTCCTTCCCTGTCTACCACCAGTGTAGTAGTGTACCTCACCAGGGCAGACTCTCCTTTACCCATGCCCGCACCTGAAAGGAATTTGCCCCACTGGCTAGGATTCCTAGTTCTGGCTCTGCCCTACTCTGCCACTTGTATGTGAATCTCTTCCTCTCAGTCTTCGCTTCCTCCTCCATAAAGTAAGGGAAGAGAACCAAATAATCTCCAAGCCTTCATTCATCTCTGACAGTCTATGATTTTAGCTGACTTTCCTCTCCGGGCTTGACTGACACCTTTGTAGCAAGGCAGAGAGAGGCAGCAAGTCGCAGTGACACTCAGCTGGTTCCATGTTTTGACCGCCATGCTGGGTTGTTTGATGGCCGATGAATCCAACCAGAATGAGGATGATTGAGCGTGACAGCGCGGTTCTGAGGGTGGCTGCTTCCTGGCCAGCAGAACCCAGCTCCATAGCAATGAAGTCAAGGACTGCCCCATTTCCCCTCTGAGGGTGATGGGCTTGGGCAAGAATGCAGAACCAGAAACAGTAACGGGAATCTCAAAAGCTCACCTTTGGCTTCAGCGTCAGGTCTGCGGGCTTTGGGACAATCTGTCTCTCTTTGTCTTAAAGTATATAGAGTGGCGCTTGGCCCTGGGATGAGGCCTAGAGGAAGAGATGTTCACCACACTGAGCTTTAGCCCAAGTGCCTCCATCAGAATGGGAGTTCCCTGAAGCTAGGGATTGGGGCTCTCCCTCCAAACTGAAAACTCCCTGAGGTCAGTGATTGTGTTGCCCCTAGAAATCTAGGAGATCCCTAAAGGCAGAGATTTAATCTTCCTCAGAAGAATGAGGTAGCTGAAGCTCAAGTCTCATTTCTATCATCCTCTTCAGTCCCAACTTCCAGTTCCTCTCCTAAATCTCTCCTACTGGAACTCTTTAGCTCCTGCCCTACCTGGCCTTTTTTTACCAGAGCCCAAACTGCACCTATAGAGCCTCCTTAGCCTGTCTGTCAAATTCCTTTTTTTTTTTTAAAACCCTTACCTTCCATCTTGGAGTCAATACTGTGTATTGGCTCCAAGGCAGAAGAGTGGTAAGGGTAGGCAATGGGGTTAAGTGACTTGCCCAGAGTCACACAGCTAGGAAGTGTCTGAGGTCAGATTTGAACCCAGGACCTCCCATCTCCGAGCCTGACTCTCAATCCACTGAGATCGCCTCCTGTCTCTCAAATTCTTAAGCATTAAACAAAATTTTTAAAAAATGAAAAATTTGAGGAGAATATGAAACACCTCGTTGATTCAACCAAAGATCTGGAGAACAGAGCTAGAAGAGACAACTCAAATTCTTAAGCATCAAAAGAGGTATAAAGCAAGAGGAGGAAAAAAAGGAGGAAGGAAGAACTGGGGGAAAATAGTCTTTAGGAATTAAGAAGACCTTAGTTCAAATGGTCTCAGACACTTATTATCTGTGTGACCTTGGATAAGTCATTTAACCTCCATTTGCTTCCATTGCCTCAACTAAAAAATGAGGATATTAGTACCTCCCTCATAGAGAGGGTTATGATGAGATTCAAATTAGATAATATTTGTAACACAGTGGCTAGTACATAGCAATATATATATATATATGTAAATATATATATATATATGCTTATTCTCTTCCCTTCCCCTCACCCCTGCAAATCCTTTACCTTAGATAAGATCTCTCAATCCAAAAAAGGACTAGAAGTCAGTCCCCTGAGTCACAATGGAGGGAAGTGCCCAAAGAAGGGACACTTTAAAATAAATACGTTTACCTTTTCTTTTCATTGTCCCAAGAAAATTCTGATCTTTATGGCCAGAGACATCAAAAGATGAATATAAATTAAAACAAATAATAAAATAAATCAGTAACATCACAAAACAGAGAGATGATCAGTTCTCTGTGTTTAGTCCATTTCCCCTTTCTGGGTCTCATTTACTTCCTCAGTAAAATGAAGGATTTGGACTGGACGGTCTCTGAGGTTCATTTCAGCTCTCAGATCCTGTGATCCAGAGAATCCCATCTCCTCATTCACCACCAGCCATTCAGTTTCTCATCACTTCTTGCCTGGCCTATTGGATTAGTCCCACCCCCTTCCAGTCTCTTCCCCTCTCCTAATCCATCCTCTGAATAAGCCGACAAACTAATCTTCCCACACAGGTCTGACTCCATCACTCTCCTTCTCTAGAAGCTTCAGCAGCTCCCTAATGACTCCGGGATCAGATACCCACTCCTCATCTTGGCATTTAAAGCCCTTCACCGTCTGGCTCCAGCCTACCTCTGCAGAAGCGCTGCACATTAGTCCCTCTCTCGTACTCTATATTCCAGCCAAAACGAGTGATAGGCTGTTCCCTGAACTCCACACTCTTATCTCCTGTCTCTATGCTTTTTGTAGAAGCTATGCCCAAGCCTGAGATGGATTTCCTTCCCACCTTGGCCTGAGAGAATCCTTCCCTTTTTTTTTTCTCCTATATTCAGGTATCATCTCCAAAGGGCAGACTTCTCCCCATCCCTTGGGGCTTTGTTTTCTCTCTGGCCTCAAATTATTTTGTACTATATTAGTATATGTATACATATGTAAACATATACATGTTTGTATACATATATGTTTATTATATGTGTGTGTTTCATAGGCTTCAAGAACAGTAGTTCATCTTGAACTGAAAGAGACCATTTTGTCCAACCCCTCATTTTACAAATGAGGAAATTAAAGCCCAGGGAGTTTAAATGATTTACCCAAAAATTATACCCAAATAATAATAGGAGTAGAATTTGAATCCAGGTCCTCTGACACCACAACTTGTGTTCTTTTCACAGTACCCTCTAGTTTAAGTAGTCTATATTTCCTTCTCCCCATTCCCCAGCCTATATAAGTTCTTTTTTTTTAATCCAATACCTTCTATCTTAGAATTGATACTAAATGTGGGTTCCAAGGCAGAAGAGAAATATGAGCTAGGCAACTAAGGTTAAGTGACTTTTCCAGGGTCACACAGCTGGGAAGTGTCTGGGGTCAGATATGAACCCATGACCTGCCATCTACAGGTCTGGTTCTCTATCCACTAAGCCATCTAGCTGACCCCCATGTAAATTCCTTACTGGCAAGGGCTGTCTTGGTTTTGTATTTCCTTCAACTTATTTTGTTTTTAATTCAAAGACATTTTATTTTACCAATTACATGTAATAATAATTTTCAACATGCGTTTTCCAAAATTATAAGATCCAAATTGCCTGCCTCCCTCTTCTTCCCCTCCCACTCAGAGATGATAAGCAATTTAATCTGGGTCATACATGTATTACCATACGAAACATTTCCATATTGGCCATTGTAAGAACAAACTCATACAAAACCAAAACCCCAAAAATAAAACCATAAATACACTGATGTGAAAGATAGTACACTTTGATCCACATCCATTTGACTCCAACAGTTCTTTCTCTGGAGGTGGGTAGCATTCCTCATCATAAGTCTTTCAAGATTGTCCCAGATCATTGCATTGCTGAGAGCATCCAAGTTTTCACAGTCGATCATCATACAATATGCTGTTACTGTGTACAATGTTCTCCCAGTTCTGCTTATTTTGCTCTGCATCAGTTCATTTAGATATTTTTAGCTTTTCTGAAACATCTTGCCTATTATTTCTTATAGCACTAGTATTCCATCATCAACATATACAATATGTTCAACCATTCCCCAATTGATGGACATCACCACAATTTCTGATTCTTTGACACCACAAAAAGAGCAGCTATAAATATTGTTGTAAAAGAGTGCCTTTCCTCTTTTTTAATGGCCCTTTGGAATACAGACCCAGTAGTAGTATTATAGAATCAAAGTGTATGCTCAATTTTATGGCCCTTTGAGCATAGATACAAATGACCTGATCAGTTTACAACTCCACCAACAATGCATTAGTGCCTCAATTTTGCCACATCCCCGCCAACATTTATCATTTTCCTTTGCTGTCATATTGGTCTATCTGATAGATGTGAGGTGGAACCTCAGCATTTTTTTCATTTGCATTTCTCTAATCAAGAGTGATTTAGTCCATTTTTTCATATGTTTATTGATGGTTTTGATTTCTTCATCTGAAAATTGCTTGTTCGTATCCTTTGACCATTTGTCAATTGAGGAATGGAATGTATTCTTATAAATTTGACTTAGTTCCCTATAGATTTAAGAAATTAGACCTTTATCAGAGAAATTTGCTATAAACCTTTTTCTCAGTTTGTTGTTTCCCTTCTAATCTTGGTAACATTGGTTTTGTTTGTACAAAATCTTTTTAATTTAATATAGCCAAATTTATTCATTTTACACCTTAAAATGTTCTCTATTTCTTGTTCAAACATAAATTCTGCTCTTCTACATAGATCTTCCCGGTAAACTATTTAGTGTTCCCCTAATTTACTTATGGCATTATTCTTTATATCTAAATCATCTACCCATTTTACCTTATCTTGGTAGAGTGTGTGAGAAATTGGTCTATACCTAATTTCTGCCATACCATTTTCCAATTTTCCCAGCAGTTTTTTGTTAAATAGTGAGTCCTTATCCCAAGAGCTGGGGTCTTTTCTCCAGAATTCTAAATAGTATCTGCCACATAGTTGACAATTATTGAAGGACAACTGAATTGGCCATATAAGACTCAAGCCTGACTTCCTCTCCCTAGGATGGAAATGGGCAGGGGGGCATAATGTTCCAACACAAGGCTAAAGTTAGGATAAAATTCTCAAACCCTAGCCAGGGCACCTCCCCAATGCTCTGTCAATTCAAGCTGACTGTAGTTGCATGGGTAAATAACATAAAGCAAAGCATAATGTGAGTCTGGCCTCAGATCCTTCCTAGCAATGTGACCCTGGACAAGACACTTAACCCAGACTACCTAGCCCTAGCCACTCTTCTGTCTTAGAATTTTTTTAACCCTTACCTTCCATCTTAGAATCAAGACTGTGTGTTGGTTCCAAGGCAGAAGAGGACTAAGGGCTAGGCAACGGGGGCTAAGTGACTTGCCCAGGGTCACACAGCTAGGAAGTATCTGAGACAAAATTTGAACCCAGAACCACCCCTCTCTGAGCCTGGCTCTCAATCCCATGAGCCACCTAGCTGCCCCCCCCCCCCCCCGGCTTAAAATTGATACTAAGACAGAAGGAAAGAGTTTGGGGGAGGGGAATCACAATATAGCACCTGTGAATTACCTAATCACCCATCCTCACCATAGACCTAGGGCCATTTCTGGTTCATCTCCTTCCACACTCATACCCCAACCTCCTTTCCAAATGGGTGCAAAGCCATCATTCCTCAACTCATTCAAACTGTGGCTCCAATCATCATTTTATCTGACTTCCCCTTCCAAAGCACCCTCCCAGACCTGCACTCCCTTCTATGTGTCGTCTTTCTGGATTAGACTGGGAGCTCTTTCAGGACAAGAACAATCTGGCTACTTCCTATCCTATCCCTAGCAGCTCAGGACAGTGTCTGCCATGTAGTAAGTGCTGAATGGTTTTTCCTTCTTTCCTTCCTTCCTCCTTTCTTTCCTTTCTTCCTTTTTTCCTTCCATCCTTCCTTCTTTCTTTCCTTCCTTCCTCCCTTCCTTCCTTTCTTCCTTTTTTCCTTTCTTCCTTTTTTCCTTCCATCCTTCTTTCCTTCCTTCCTTCCTTCCTTCCTTCCTTCCTTCCTTCCTTCCTTCCTTCCTTCCTTCCTTCCAGAAAAAGGGAGACCTTAAATAGAAGGAAGGAAGGAAAGAAGGAAGAAAGGCCATGAAAATCCAGCCCAACTTCCACTTTTCTGCCCACATTCCACAGTCCCCTGGCTGCTAGGAGAGAAGGTAATGCCGCCTCGGGTACCAACCCAGCCTCTCCAGCTAGGCTCTCAAGGACCGCTGAGTCACGCTTTCCCCTTAGCCCAGCCCCCTCTGCTCCCCTGGGTGCTAGAGCCGCTAAGCCCCGAGGTGTGGCCCCAAAGAGCAGTGGGCTCTTTCCAAAGGGGACCCTGGGCCTCCAGATAGTCCACCCCCAGCAGTGCTGAACCCGGGGTGGGCCGGATAGCTGGGGTTTGCCGAGAACGCTGACGGCGCGGCTATTTAATGATGTAAAACAATACACTTTACTGCTACTATTAGGCCTGTAATGGCCACCCATCATTCCTCATCTCAGCCAAGTGACAGATGGGGCTGATGGCATAATTAAGCCACTAAGAGCGCCGTAAATTGCGCCGCTCCCCGCAGCCGCCACAGCCGCTGGATGGGGGTTGGAGGACCTGCGGGCGCGCGCGAGCCAAGTACTGGATGCTGCTGCTACAGGGAGCGGGGATGATGCTCTGCGGACACCCGCTTTCATCCTCCTCCCCGGGGCCTCCCTCCCTCTTGCAGCCTGGGTGCACGAGTTGAGCTGCGCAGTAGGCTAACGGGGGAGATTTTCAGGCCAGAAGAGGCTCGGGCCAGGAGCTGTTTGGAAACCAAGTACTGGGGAGACCCGGGAAGCGCCACCTAAGACGAGCGCCTGCAAGCCACAAAGCTCCTCCCGCACCGCTACCCGTCTACACTGACCTAGGCACTCCGGGGGAGGTAACTGGTAGGTGAGGAGGTA
This sequence comes from Gracilinanus agilis, assembly GCF_016433145.1. Taxonomy (NCBI): domain Eukaryota; kingdom Metazoa; phylum Chordata; class Mammalia; order Didelphimorphia; family Didelphidae; genus Gracilinanus; species Gracilinanus agilis. The sequence goes on along the minus strand of NC_058133.1, from coordinate 479,930,322 downwards.
TTCAGGCAATGGTTCCAGTCAGAGGGTCCTCGAAGTCAAAACTATTCCGAATAATACTAAGAGATTAAGAATGCAGAGAAATAATCCGCATTAAGCAAAGCCCTTGGGAGGGGGCGGGGCTCAATAATGCTTCAGAGTGTAAAGGAGTCAGGAGTCTGAATAGTTCAAGAACCTCTGGCTTCTGACAAGTAGCAGCGGGATCATGGAAAGAAAGCCAGGAAGCTCCGAGTTCGAGTCTTCGAAGTCTTATCCCTAACACCTACCGACTCTGCCATCCTAGACAAGTCACTTAATGTCTCTGTGGTTTGGACAGCCATCTAATATCAGAAGGGCAGCTAGATGGTTCAGTGGGTAGAGTCAGATCCTACACTCAGGAAGACTCCTCTTACTGAGTTCAAATCTAGACATTTTTCGCTGTGTGACGTTGGTGGAGTCACTTGATCCCATTTTCCTCAGTTTCCTCATCTGTAAAATGATCTGGAGAAGGAAATAGCAAAGCACTCCAGTATCTTGGCCAAGAAAACCCCAAATTGAGTCAGAAGTGTCACAAAGGACTGAACAACAAGCCTGCAGAGAAAGAGGGAATGCCCTCACAGAAGTCTCTTTATTAACAAAGACCATGTCTAATCTCTGTTCTATTGTAGAGCTGAATTGAAAAGTATGTTAGAGATTATCTGGACAAATCTTATTTCTAGGGTAGGAATTGAAGCCCAAAAAGGGAGTGTGACTTGTCTAAGGTCAAAGAAGCAATATGTATAGGAACTTAGATTCAACCCTAGGACTCTAAATTCAAATCCATTATTTCCCATCCAACACAGGATTCAGGGATAACTGGTGCTTAAAAAGACTTCTCATTGTCCAGACTCTTCTTGACCCCATTTAGCTTTTTCTTGGGCAAGATACTAAGTGGTTTGTCATTTCCTCCTCTGGATCATTTTACAGATGAGGAAACTGAGGCAAATAGGGTTAAGTGACTTACCCATTCACTTAAGTAAGTATCTGAGACTGGATTTGAATTCAGGTTGTCCTGACTCCAGGCCCAGCACTCTAAAAGACTTTCTTTTTCCCACTCAACAAACCTCTATTAAGAGTTAATAAACAAGAAACTATACTAGGAGATCTAAAGATTTAAACAAAAATAAATCATTGCCCCGGAGGAGCTTATCTAATATTAATAAACACAGCTAGGTAGCAGGGAGGAATGAATGTTGCTTCAGATATTTACTAGCTATGTGACCCTGAGCAAGTCACTTAATCTCTCTCAGACTCAGTTTCCTTATGTGTAAAATAGGGATGATAAGAATAGCATCTCCATCTCACTTGTTATGAGGGTTGGGATACCATATGTGGAGTGCTTTGCAAAGTGCTATATAAATGCTAGCTATTTTTATTATTAGGGATACAGCTTGTGCTCAGATAAGTAAATCAAAGATAATTTGAGGAAAGAGAAAGCATTAACAACTAGGCGGGCCCCTGGGAAGGCTTCATATCTACTTATCCGGCCCTTATCTATCTATTCCTTACCTCTACTCCCCCATCACCAATTTTTTTATGGGATATTTCCTCTTGAATGTCTCCAATTCAACATATCTAACAACAGAACTCATCCTTCCCTCTGAACCTATCCCTTTTCCTCGTGTCTCTGTTTCGGCTAATATCTCTTCTTTCACTGGCCTCAGACACTTCCCTGTATGACCCTGGGGATGTCACTTAAATCCCAACTGCCTTGCCCTTCCCACTCTTCTGCCTTGGAACTGATACTCTGATGGATTTTAAGACAGAAGGTAAAGGTTATTTTTTTTAAGATATTTTATTTTCCAATTAGATATAAAGTTACTTTTCAATGTCCGTTTTCCAAAATTCTAAGATCCAAATCATCTCTTTCCCTCCATCCACCCCTCCAGAGATGGTAAACAATTTGATCTGGGTTGTACATGTATTATCATGCAAAACATATCAGAAGGTAAAAGTTTTTAAAAAATAAAATAAAACACATATGGCATAAATAGAAAGTTAATATAAAAGGGAAGGAAACAAGTATTTTTATAATGCCTACTATGTGCCAAATACTGTGCTAAGAATCTTACAAATATTATCTCGTTTGTTTCTCACAACATCCCTGGGAGGAAAGGTGCTATTATCATCCCCATTTAATAGTTGAGGAAACAGAGGAAAAGAAATTTAAGTGACTAGACTAGGGTCACACAGCTAGTAAGTGCCTGAGGCCAGATTTGAACTCAGTTCTTCCTGACTCCACCACTCTATCCACTAATTGATCTCACTCCTAAACAATCTATAATCAATATTAGGTGATATATGAATGATATATAATATACATATATTACGTATAATATATGATTTACAAACTAGCCTGGGCAAGTCACTTATCCCTGTTTGCCTCCATTTCTGCATCTGCAAAATGAGCTAGATGTGTCTTTATGCAAAATATGTGCCCATATGCAAAGTAGTTCAATCTAAGGTAGTTTGGGAAGGGCACTAGTACTTGGGGAATCAGAAAAGCCTTATGTAGAAGGTAGTATATGACACAGAGGCTGATACACTGTGGTACAATCGAACATAACAGACTTCTCTACTAGCAGCAATGCAAGGATCCAGAGCAAGGCTGAGGGACTTAGGAGAAAGGACACTATTCACATCCAGAGAAAGAACTGTGGGAGTAGAAACACAGAAGAAAAACAACTGCTTGACCACATGGGCTGATGGGGATATTATTGGGGATGAAGACACTAAATGATAACTCTAGTCCAATTATCAGTAACATGGAATTAGGTCTTAATCAATGATACATGTAAAACCCAGGGGAATTGTGCAGGGAGGTTAGGGGGCTTGGGGGGAGAGGGAAAGAACATGAAATATGTAACTATGGGAAAATATGCAAAATTTAAATTAAAAAATAAAATAAAATTTAAAAAAAAGGTAGTATATGATTGAAATCTTTTTTTAATCCTTACCTTCCATCTTAGAATCAATACTGTATATTGGTTCCAAGATAGAAGAGTGGTAAGGACTAAACAATGGGGGTTAAGTGACTTGCCCAGGGTCACACAAGTAGGATGGGTCTGAGATCAGATTTGAACCCAGAACCTCTCTCTTTAAGCCTGGCTCTCAATCCCCTGAGCCACTTCATTGTCCCCCCCTGAGTTTATCTTAAAGAGAGGAACTCTCTGAGGCAAAGGTAAGGAAGGAGAGTGTTCCAGGCATTCAGGCCAGTTAGCCCACAAAGAATTGAGATGGAAAGTGGAAGAACAATCAGAGAAAGGCCAGATTGACTGTGTCACAGAGTTCAGGAGAAGGAGTAACATCCAGTGAGATGGGAAAGGAAATTGAGGACCAAATTGTATAGGGCTTTCAAAACTAAATAGAGGAATTTCTATCTGATTCTAAAGGCAATCGGAAACCACTGGAGTTGGTTGAGTAGGAGATTCACGTGGTCAAATCCTCACTTAAAGAAAATTGCTTAGGCAGTCGTGTGTCTAATGGATGGGAGTGGAAAGAAACTTGAAGCAAGGGGACCAATCAGGAGGTGGTAGAAATAATCTAGGCAAGGGGTGATAGAGGTCTGAACTGAAGTGGCAGCTGTGTGAGAAGAGAGAATATGTCAGATGGGGAGATGCTTCAAAGGTAGAAATACCAAGATCAGGCAACTGGATCTGTGGGATGAGGGAGGGTCAAGAGTCCAGGAAAATGCTAAGATTTGAATCTCGAAATTAATAGGACGGTGAAGCCTTTGACAGAAATAAGGAAGCTTGAAAGAGGGGAAGAGTTTAGGGGAAAGATAATTGAGTTTAGCTTTAGACGTGTTGAGTGTAAGATTTCTCCAAGGCAGCCATTTTGAAGAGTCCCATAGATCATTGTTGTTCAGTTGTTTCCAACTTTTCATGACCCCATTTGGGTTTTTCTTGGCCAAGATACTGGAGTGGTTTGCCATGTCCTTCTCCAGCTCATATGACAAATGAGGAAACTGAGGTAAACAGGATTCAATGACTTGCCCAAGGTCACACAACTAGTAAGTGTCTGAAGTCAGATTTGAATTTAGGAAGATGAGACTTTCTGTCTCTGTGCCACCTTGCTGCCCAATGGGACACTGGTGATCTGGAATTAAAGCACAAAAGACAAAAGGAGACAACATGTGTATATCTTGGAGCAATCTGCACTGAGATATTGGCTTCATCCATAGAAGCTGATAAAGAAGAAGAGGGCCAGGGCAATACTTTGGGGAACACCTCCAGTTAGGGGGCATATTGTTGATGAAGAGCCAGCAAAGGAAACTGGGAAGGAATAGTAAAAACAGGAAGGAACATACTTCCCCTATATCTATTTATCCATAGTCTATTACAGTGATTCCCAAACTTTTTTGGCCTACTGCCCCCTTTCCAGAAAAAAATATTACTTAGCCCCCTGGAAATTAATTTTTTTTATTTTTATAGCAATTAATAGGAAAGATAAATGCACCTGTGGCCATCACCAACCTCCTGGATCATCAGCACCCACCAGGGGGCGGTAGCACCCACTTTGGGAATCACTGGTCTATTATGCCATTTCTCAGATGAGGAAACTGAGAATCTTTGAGGTTAAATGACCTGCTGATGGTCACAAAGCTATAAATACCAGAGGCATGATTTAGTTCTAGGTCCTTTCTGACTTGAAATCTAGCCGTCTTTCAACTACAAAAGAAACCATTATAGAATCATGAATTTAAATCTTTAAAAGACCTTAGAGGCTATCGAGTCCAACCTATACATTTTACAAATGAGGAAACTGAGGTACCCAAAGTCCCACAGGAAGGTTAAGAGGCAGAATTTGATCATGGGTCCTTCCAACCCTGTCCTATGTTGCCTTCTACCCTCCTCAAGAATCTTTATATAAGAGGAGAGAACAGTCCCACTGAATACCATGGCTAAAGGGACCCTGGCATTTTGAATTTGAATGAACCTGAGTCTGTCTTCCCCAGTGAATCAAGTTCTTCATCATTATTGTTGTTGTTCAATTGTTTCAGTCTTCATGATCCCAAAGATATTGGCACAGTTTGCCTTTTCCTTCCCCATTTCATTTTACATATGAGGAAAATGAAGCAAACAGAGTTAAGTGACTTGTCCTGGGTCACAAAGCTAATTGGCATCTGAGGTCAAATTTGAACTCAAGTCTTCCTGACTTCAGACCCACTGTGCCATTTTCTAGTCACCTGTGCTTCAGATCATAGGCAAATACCTTTCATCTGCTTGGAGAAGCCAACACAGCTTTTAGGACCAACTAGTTCCAATGTCATCTAACTATTTTCTGAGTTTGGGCTTGCTATAGGCCCCTGCAGCACCAAAGTGCCTCAAGAAGGCAAGGGAAGGGAGTAAGCACCTACTATGTGCCAGGCACTGTGCTAAGCACTTTACAAATATTCTTTCAGAAAATCCTCACAGTAACCCTGAGAGGAAGATAAAAAAGTTCCCTTGACAACCTCCCCTTGGCCTTACCCAAACTCCACTCTTTAAATTCCAGTCTGGACCTCTTGTAACCCTTTCCTCTGACTATTGAGGCCAGAGCTTTTAGGGTCGTTAATCTGCCACTTTAGCAAGACTCATCCTACTCACAGGAAGAAAAGGACTATTTCTTCACAAGGCTGGCCAGCCCTTGGATTTGAGGGGGATTATAAACCCCCAATGGGCATGGCCCAAAGGGAATGGCCACTGGAACTCAGCAGGTAACGTCCTGGCCTCTCTCCTGGCAAGACTTCAATTTCTCTGCCCCTGTCTGCCCAGCCCCACTGGCCTCCATTGCTTCCTCTGGCCCTGTGGTTCTGTATCTGACTATTAATGGTCAGTTTGGTCTTCCCTCCACCCCCCTCCCCATTATCCTCCATCCTCATCATGTCTGGCATCACGTCTGCTGGCATTTAACCCCCTGGGCCTTTCGTTTGCTTTTGCTCTGCCCTCCATGGCTGCTTTCCCATAGATTTCTGTCGGGTGCTCATTCTCATTTCTAAGCAAGGACAATCTAGAAGATTTAATGTTGATGCTTTGCTCTTTGTCTCTGGGAAGAAAACCCTTCCCCTGCTGGGAAACTCATCATCGGGCAGCCTCACCCGACAACGCTCAAACAAAGCTCCACTTAGCTATTTGAAAAAGGGGGGAACGTATGGGGAGATGTGGGTAAGGCATGGAGGGGGGAGAGGAAATATGGGGGGGGTACGTGAAGAGAGATGTGAGGCAGAGGGAAGGTGTGTGTATCGAGATTGAGATGGCAGGAGATGAGAACATTTGGGACACAGGTGGGGATTTGTATGAGAGGCATGTGGGAAGGCATTTGTGTTCATGAGAAATGGTCCATGTGTAGTCAGGACCCAGGGTCACATCGTAGGGGTGTATCTGTAATGTCGTCTTTCTCTAATCTCACACACAAACAGAGGATCATAGGATCATGAAAGTGGAGCTGGAAGAGATCTCAGAAATCATCTAGTCCAAGTTCCTCATTTCACAAAAGGGGAAACTGAGGCTGGGGGGATTATTGGTGTCTTCCTCATATCTGGGGCTAGAGTAATGAGAAGAGATCATCTTTATCTTGTGCTTTATGGTTTCAAAGCATTTTCACCACATGACCATGATCTCATTTGAGCCTTTCATGGTCCTCACGAGATAAACAGGGAAGATTTTATTATGTCTCCATTTTGCAGATGAGGAAAATAAAGGATGGAGAGCTCAAGAGGCTGATCAAAACCCTTCATTTAATAGAGAAAGAACCTGAAGCTGGAAAAGAACTGGGATGCTAACCCAGTACCTCTGACCCCAAACCTGTTCTTTTTTCCATTGTAAAGGAAAAGCCTTCCATGCCCCCCAAACCAATGCTTTTGTTGTTCGGATGTTTCAATAATGTGACTCTTTGTGACCTCCTTTTGGATTTTCTTGGCAAAGATACTGAAGTAGTTTGCAAAAACTAAAGCAAAATGTTAAGTGACTTGCCTATGGTCACACTACTAGTGAGTGTCTGAAGCTGGATTTGAACTCAGGAAGATGAATCTTTCTGACTCCAAGCCTGGTGCTCTATCCACTGAGTCAGGCACCTACCTTTTTGAAATAGGGCTAGAACTCCCTTCTCTAAGCGACCAAATTGTTCTGTCTGAAGCTGACCTGTGGCAATGTTCCTTTCTGTCTTTGCCTCTTTTAACCCCCCAACTAGACATCTAGGTCTCTGAATGACTTACCCCTCTTTGAGGATATCCTCAGTGCCTAGCATGGTGTCCTCAGTAAATATCTATCAGATGGATGGTCAATGGATGGGTAGAAGGAAGAACAAATGAAATTAGACAAGTGTTTCTATGGCCTTGAGGATGTTGGGAGTTGGCTGGGCGTTAGAAGATGAAAGGCACACAAACCAAGTCAGTGTTTACCAGTATTTTATCAATCCCCTCCATTCTCTGTCCTTATCCCCCAGCATCTATCAGCCAGTTCCATTCCACATTAATTCCAGATTACAGTGTTTTCTGAATTACCAGCCGGGTAATTTATCCTCCTGTTGGGGATGCCTTTCCCCCCTGCTGCCATCTCCTCATTTTCTCCCCTCCTTTTCCCTCCTTCCCCTTCCCTCCAACCAGATAACACAAAAACAAAATACTCATAAAAGAGATGAAAAAGAAGAGGAGGAAACAAGGAAAGAACAGAAGAAAAAGGGGGGTAGGGATGGGGGAGCAATCCTGCCGCCAAGTCGGCCTCCCTAATTTAATGACTCTCCTACCTGGCTCTCCTTGTCAGCTCCCATGTTCCTTTATTCCCTCTGATGGCCCTTGAAATGGTCTCCCCCATCTCATCCCATCCCTCCCCTCCCTTGTTCTCTAAGCTGCAGATTACTTTTTCATAAAATTCAATTTCTAGCCGTTCTCATTACTTACCCACTTAATGTGGTAGGGGGTGGAGGGAAGAGGGGGAGAACAAGAAGGGGGAGACGAGTCCAGACAGGGAGATGGGATTCTCTGCAGCTCTCATTCCAGCCTAGTCACTGAGGAGCTGGTGGGTGTGTGGGCAGCAGTCCCTTGCTGGGGTATATTAAAGACAAGATACTTCTCAGTAATTGGCTTCTTTTATTTCTGGAATCTCTTGGGACAGCAATCAGACTGGAGAAAGGGACTAAGAGATGCCATCAGTAGAAGAGAATGGGTAAGCTTCACCATCACCTAGGAATGGAGGGCAAGGAAGGGGGATATTCACTGTCATTTTCCCTAATAAAAGAGTCCACTCGGTTCCAGGGAGCCTGCTGGTGGGTGTGTTGAGACTGGGTGGTCCTATCCAGACCAAGTTGGCAGTGTAGTACGGCCAGCCCCTCTGCTGACTGTCATGGAAGCTCTCACCTGCTCTGTTTCTGACCTGGGCCAGTTTGCCCTTCTTTAGACAGCCTGGTGGTCCGATGCTTCCTGAGGGTCACCATATTGGAGCTCAGCTTAGTGTAGATGCCCATTTGGCTCAGCTTTCCTAAATCCAATTGATATACCAACCTCAGGCTCCTCAGTAACAAGCATCACACAGCCCAATAAAATCTGTTATTTAAGAATAGAATAAGGGGAAGCAGCTGACCAGGCCTAGAGACAGGAGGTCCTAGGTTCGAATCTGACCTGAGACACTTCCTAGCTGTGTGGCCCTGGGCAAGTCACTTAACCCTGTTGCCTAGCCCTTACTACTCTTCTGCCTTAGAACCAATACATAGTATTGATTTTAAGACAGAAGGCAAGGTGTTTAAAAAAAGAATAAAATTAGGAAGGACAGATATAAGAATAGTGATGATCTTGGAAAAATTCCTAGTCTAACCCTCCCTCTAAAAATCCATTCATACATAGGTCCCCTGATTCCAGCTCTCCATGTGAAGATTTCTATGCTGATGGAAGGTTATAAATACTTCTCATTTCTCTTCTAATGCAGCACCAAATTTTCATTTTTTATCTCTTCCAATCCATACCATACATTATGCCAAATTAGCCTCAAGATATGACTGTCACTTTCTTGCTCAATAAAACTTCAAAGGGGAGGGACTCCATGTGAACTAGAACGACCTCCAGGAACTGAAGCAGTGAAAGGAGCAGAACCAGGAGAATCTTATACACAGAGACTGATACACTGTGGTACAATCAAATGTAATGGACTTCTGTACTAGCAGCAACGCAACAACCCAGGACAATTCTGAGGGATTTATGAGAAAGAAAATTAGCCACATCCAGAGAAAGAACTGTGGGAGCAGAAACACAGAAGAAAAACAACTGCTTGATCACATGGGTCGATGGGGATATGATGGGGATGTAGACTCTAAATGATCACCCTAGTGCAAATATCAATAATATGGAAATAGATCCTGATCAATGGCACATGTAAAACCCAGTGCAATTGCTCATTGACTACAGAAGGGGGTGGGAGGAGGGGAGGGAAAGAACATGAATCATGTAACCATGAGAAAATATTCTAAATTAATTAATTAAATGGAAACCTTGGAAAGTAAATAAATAAATAAATAAATGGATTTAAGTGGATTTGAATGAACAAATAAATAAATGATGCTTCAGTGGCTCCTAATTAGCTGAGTGGTGCCTAATTACCTGTTGAATACATCTAAGCTCCTGAGATTGGCATTCAAGGTCTACTGGAATATAGCCTTAGCCCACTTTGACAGTCTTGTCTCACAAACTCTTTTTCATTTTTTTAATATCTTCTTCTTTTTTAGCTTTTATTTTGTAAAATATTTTTCCATGTTTACATATTTCATTTTCTTTCCCCCCCATCTTGAATCCTGGGTTATACAAATGTTATTACTTATACCTTTTTCCATATTATTCATCTTTTTCATTTTTTAACAACTAGTCATACTAGACTATTCACAATACTTTCTCTCCTCTTTGTCTTTGCTTATGCCATCCCCTATCCTTGAAATGCACTATCCACCAAAGTCAATCAAAAATCTTCCTTTTCTTTAAGACCAATCTCAAATTCCATCTCCATCGATTGAGCCCTTCTCTTCATTTTTTTCACCTGCCCTCTCCCCCAAGTCATTCCTTCCAAGTGATTCTCCTTAGTACATTGTTCATAGCTCTCTGGTTCAGATAGTCATATTCTGTATTACTGTGTTCCCTGCTCTCATGTATGAAGAACATCAAGTATGCCAACCTAGTTGGAAAAGAGTGTGTGTATGGTGGGGAGTAATATGTAAACATCCTAGAAAGACAGGCTAAAGCCAGATTCTGAAGGGCTGCATATAAATGCCAGATAGAGAATTTTCTCTTAGAAGCAATAGGGAATCACAGATGGTTCTTGAGTGAGGGAGCTGGTGGTAAACCCTTAAAAGGATCCATTTGACAAGGGAGTGGAAGATGTATTGAATAAGTGAGGTCGGCTTTTATCCAGAGAACTAGGGAGACCTATTAAGGAGTCTATCCCAATAGTTCAAATGATAGGAGATGAGGATCCAAGACAGAACAGTGGTTTTATGACTAGAGAGAAGGTGATAGATATCAAAGGCATAGAAGGGAAAGTCACAGAGAGAGTTGACAAGACTTTGAGAGCTCACTGGGTATGAGAGATGAGGAAGAGTGAAGAGACAAAGATAACTCTGAGATTGCCAAACTGGGTGGTTGAACAGATGGCAATGCCTTCAATAGACAAAAGGAGACTGGGAAGAGGAGCAGGTTTGGGACAAAATATATCAAGTTCTGTCTGAGGTATTTTGAATTTGAGAGTTTTAGGAGAGATTCAAGGGGAGCTGCTCCAAGGGAGTTGATAAAGGGGTCCTGGAGCTCAGGAGGAAGAAAGACGATCATGTAAATGTAGGTGTCATCTGCTTTAGAGACCATTGTTAATGGATTAAAGTCATTGGGTTTGTATCATCTCCCCATTAGATTGTTCCCCATACAGAACACTCCACCCCACACCTCTTCCCCTTTGTGTCTTTGTTGTTCAGCTCTTTATGATCCCATTTGGGATTTTCCTGGCAAAGACACTAAAGTGATTTGCCATTTCTTTCTCCAGCTTATTTTTACAGATGAGGAAACTGAGGCAAACAAGGTTAAGTGTCTTGCCCAGGGTCACACAGCTAGTAGGTGTCTGAAGCCAGATTTGAACTCCCAGAAAATGAGTCTACAAGACTTCAGGCCTGGGGCTCTAGCCACTGTACCACCTAACTGTGTCTTTGCTTCAGTTGATTTCCATACCTGACTCTAGGAATCCCAAGCTTCCTTCAAGGCTCAACTCTGGTACTATCTCTTAGCAGAGGCCTTTCCTAACCCCCTAAATTATTACTGCTCCACCCACCCCACCCCCAAGTTATTTAGTATAGACTGATATTTCCTTATCTGTATACATGGTGAATTCTCCCAGTAGAGTGTAAGTTCCCTGAGGGCAGGGACTTTCCTATTTGTCTTTTGATCTTAGGCTCCCAAGCATAGGAGGGCCTTAATAATTTCTAACTGAATTAAATAACAAATAGGGTTCTGTGCTTCCTCTCCACCTAGCCAAAATCTACCAATTCTACAAGACCCCGGTTCATGTCCTACCCCTTCAGCCTTCCCTGACTACCCTAGCTCCCAGGATTCTCTCTTTCTAACCCTCTGAAAGTAAAAGTGAGGCAGCACCACTGATTAGGGTCAGAACTGGCAAAAATTTCTTAGATTGGAATTCTTTCCACTGATCCCGCCGAAGAATCATGATCCATTTCGCTTCATTCATTTGTGCCTCTAACCAGTGAATCACACCGTCCTTCCCTGAGGTCATGACATAGGACACTAGCCCTCAATTAGCAAGTCCTGCTTTATCAACTGCAGAGGTTTCAGAAACAAAGACAAAATCAGCCTTGGGAAACTTAATGTGCCAACTTCTAAGCCAGGGCCAAAGGGCAACAGCAGGATGAAGAGAAAAATGGTTCCCAAAAGCCATCATTAGGAAAAGGACTTTGAGCACCGACAAGATTAGGTGGACAACTGAACCCCCCAGCCCCCAGCCTGAGAGCCTTACCTATGATCAAACAAGCCTGACCTGAAAAGAAATTGCTTACCCCATGGCAGTAGGGTTAGGTGGGGGGCAGTGGGGTTAAGGCAGCAGCTAGAAAGGTTGTAATGACCACAGTAGACCAGTGCTGGCCCTCTGGCCCCAGTGGATCAATTCTCCAATGCCCAGCCCACCGATGAACAGATCTGGCAGTCATCAAAGAGCACCCACATACTCCATTCTTCCTTCGTTACTATGCATGCCCGCCATGTTTCCAATATCTCTCAGTGGGAGGAGGAGTTATCTGAGCTAAAACAGTAAACATGCAAATGCCCTGAAAGCCCTGGAAGTCTCCACGAAGGGCATGAAGGCTAGAATTTTTATTTTCTCTTATCCAATTTATATTTTCATATTTCTTATTCCTCCTTCCCCGTGACAGGACAAAAAGAGAAGACAACTAGACTTGGAGTTGGGAAAACTTGGCTTTAGATCACACCATAGTCAATCAGTCAAGTCAATGAATATTTAGTAAAAACTTACAATGTGCCAGATACTGCATAAGTACTGAGAATAAAAACATGAATAAAAAGAAAGGCAGCCCCTGCCCTTGAGGAGCTTACATTCTAATGGGGTGGAGGGGGATTACACATAAAAGAAAAAGCCAAAAGGGAGGAGAAGAGGAGGAACTCTAGCACCATAGCATGATGGAGAAGTCAAAGGGGTAGAGCCTGGTGGGAAATGAAACCTACTAGTTGTGTGACCCTAAATAGGTCACTTGATAATAATAAGTAGCCTTGGAGGCAACAAGGTGGCTCACAGGACAGAGCAATAAACCTGGAATTAGGAAGACCTAAATTCAAATCCAGACTCAGATACTCATTAGCTGTGTGACCCTGGGCAAATAAATCATTTAACCTCAGTTTACCTTCATCCACTGAAGAAGGAAAAGGTAAACCCCATCAGGCTTTGCCAAGAAAACTTCTCAGAGGGTTGTGAAGAATCAAACACAACTTAAATAGCCTTTAAGATCTTAGTCTCTAAGGCAAGATCTGAACTCACTTCTTCCTGACTCTAAGTTTATCACTACTTTGTTGCCAAGCTGCTTAAGCTCTCTGAGATCAGTTTCCTCATCTGAAAAATGAAGATGTTGGATCTGATTGCCTTTAACATCTTTATTTATTTATTTAAACCTTTAATTTCCATCTCAGAATCAATACAAAATATCAGTTCCTAGGCAGAAGAGTGGTAAGAGCTAGGCAATTGGAGTTAAGTGACTGGCCCAGGGTCATATGGCTAATAAGTATCTGAGGTCCAACTTGAACCCAAGACTTCCATCTCCAGACATAACTCTCTATCCACCAAGCCACCCAGCTGCCCCTAATATCTTTTCCAGCTGTAAATCTAACATTGGGAGACAATATGGCATCATGCAAAACGCTCAATTTAGAGTATAAAGTCCCTAATTTGAATTCCAGCTCTGCTAATGATTACCAGTGTGATTTTTTTCCAAGTCACTTTTGCTCTGTGGGCCTCAGTTTCTCTACCTGTAAAAGGAAAAAAATTGTCATCTAAAGTGCCTTCCAGAAATGATTTGATAATGTTGTCTGTACCTTCCTATCACTTAAATATTCCCTTTTCCTTACCTTTACTTACACTGTTCCCATCACCTCAAATGCTCTCCTTGACTTCACCCAATGCAGATCTTCCACAGCTTCCAAGAAATCTTAACTGGCTGACACTAGCCTGCATTTGGCCTTGCCCTTCCATTGGATCTTTAGGGCACTGATGTCTGCAAACCCATTCTTCCTCCTCTGCTTCTAATATATGTATAACCTTTGAATTTTTTGATAGATATTTTTTTTAAACCCTTGTACTTCGGTGTATTGTCTCATAGGTGGAAGAGTGGTAAGGGCGGGCAATGGGGGTTAAGTGACTTGCCCAGGGTCACACAGCTGGGAAGTGACTGAGGCCAGGTTTGAACCCAGGACCACCTGTCTCTAGGCCTGACTCTCACTCCACTGAGCTACCCAGCTGCCCCGATAGATATTTTTTTAAACCTTTACTTTCTGTCTTAGTAATCACTCTAATACCAAGGACTAAGCAAAGCTGGATGAAATGACTTGCCCAGGATCACACAGCTAGGAAGTGTCTGAGGTCAGATTTGAACTCAGGACCTCCCATTTCCAGGTCTAGCACTCTATCCACTGAGCCACCTAGCTGCTCCTCTTTGATAGAAGTTTCATGTAGTGTCCACAACCAGACTCCAAGCTCTTCAAGGAGAAGGACCATGTCTTCAATGCCTTTCATCTCTCCATAGTAATAATATTAATTTAATTTAATCTTAATTCATTTAGGGTTGCATCTATTATTTCATTTGATCCTCAAAACCCTAGGAGAGTGGTACTTCAAGTGCTTTTATCCCTATTTCACAGACAAGGAAACTGAGGTGAAATAATATTCCCAAAGTCCCTCAGCTAATAAGGTCTCACACCCACGTCTTATCCAAGTTTGAGGTCCTTTCCACCAAGCTACACAACCTCTCTACATCACATTGCCTGCCTGCACTCAACAAACATTTACTGACACGTTCTGTAGTCAGGGTTCTGTAGGCTTCTGTTGATGATCATAAAAGGGATCTTGAAGACCACCAAGTCCAACCATCTTCCATAGAAAGAAACTGAGGGAAGGGGGTAGCTTGCCTACAGTCACAAAGCAAGTAACTGAGATTTGCACCCAGGTCCCTTGACTCCCAATCTCTTTTGAGAATTAAATTTTGGGGGCAGCTGGGTGGCTCAGCAGATAGAGAATCGGATATAAAAACAAGGAGTCCTGGGTTCAAATCTGGCCTCAGACACTTCCTGGCTATATGACCCTGAGCCAACTGTCTAGCCCTTGCCATTGTTCTGTCTTGGAATGCATGCTTAGTCTTGATTCTAAGACAGTCGATAAAGGCTTAAAAAATTAAATTTTCATTTTTATTGAAAATTTAACAATTGTCAACAAATATAACCTTCTAGAAAGAAGAGCAAGAAAGAAGATTATACATGAAATTTGAGCTTCTGTTACGTGCTGTTTTGGGAGTGTGTGGTGTTTTTTTAAAGAAGGATGTACATTATACTGGGATAGGGACTGGACCAGAGGCAGCCAAGGTAGCAAAGTGGAGAGAGCACTGGACCTGGAATAAGGAAGACCTCAGTTCAGATCAAGGCTCAGGCACTTAGTGGCTATGTGACTCTGGGAAAGTCACTAATCTCTGCCTCAGTTTCTTCGTCTGGAAAATGAGCTACCGAAGGAAATGGGAAACCACTTCAATATCTTTGCCAAAAAAAAAAAAAAAACCAAATGGGGTCAAGAAGAGTCAGACACAATTAAATAAAAACAACAAAGGGAGTAAAAGAGATGGTATCATAGGAAGGAACCTCAGAGGCCATGTATCCAAAACCCCTCATTTTTTAGATGAGAGAACTGAAACCCAAGGGGTTAAGTCATTTGTCCAAGGCTACACAGGGTCAGAAGAGGAATTTGAGTCCAGGACCTCTAACTTGAAAGCCAATATTTTTTCTCCTCTAGTGTACTCTTCCCTATGGCCTTAGGAGGTAATTAGTGTAAATATTACCTCCATTTTACAGATGACCAAACTGAAAGGTCAAGTTACTTTCTTTTTTTTTTAACCCTTACCTTCTGTCTTAGTATCAGTTCCAAGGCAGAACAATGGCAATGGCTAGGCCATTGGGGTTAAGTGGCTTGCTCAGGATCACACCAGCTAGGATGAGTCTGAGGTTAAATTTGAACTCAAGACCTCCCAACTCCAGACATGGCTCTCTGTCACTGAGCCACCTAGCTCCCCTTAAAGTCAAGTTACTTTCCCAGCATCATTGAGCTAGTAAGTATGAGTCTTGGTTTGAGTCTGGGAAATGATTAATATTTATTCCATGCTTTATAGATTTAGAGCTGAAAGGGACCTTCCAGGTCACCTGGTCCAACATCTTTATTTTACAAATAGAAAACTGAGGCTCACGGAGAAGGCAAGGTCTAAGGTCATACAGGTAGGAAGCAGCAGAGTCAGGGTTTTATCTGGGGTCCTCCAGCTTCCAATCTAGTGCTGTTAACCCTATGCATTCTCAATCCACTAAGCCATCTAGCCGCCCCAGATGAGAATGGTTTTTTCCAGGACAGATGTCATGGCGCCATGTTAACAGCACTAGATTGGAAGCTGGAGGATCTCAGCCCTTGCCCTTAAGGAATTTATATGGGAGGCAGCTAAGTGGCTCAGTAGATAAAGAGCCAGGATGGGGATAGGGGGGAGGGGGTCTGGGTTCAATAATTCCTAACTACGTGACCCTGGGCAAGTCATTTAACTCCAGTTACCTAGCCCTTACCACTCTTCTGCCTTGAAACCAATACTTAATATCAATTCTAAGACAGAAGGTAAGAGTTTAAAAAAAATTAAAAAGACAGTCTCATCTGACTTGTTTCCCTCCAGATCTACACCATGTCACTGCCTTACTGTAACTCTGTTCAAGCCTCTCATTTGCATGGAGAATATTTTCAGTTCCCATCACAGAGAAGACCATCGATCCCCTCCATTTCAGAGCCGAAAGACAAACCCCCCAGGCCACACCCAAGCTGCTAAGGGGTGAAGATTGTGTCATACATCATTCATCCTAGAGATGATCTCCCCTTCCATGTGCCATTAGCTTTCAACTCTGATTTATAACCTCAGGAGCACAGGCTGCTAATGTGCCACTTAAACCTTATTGCCCTATTAAAATGATGGAGACAGAATAGATGAATGGATGAATGAATGGATGGATGGATGGAGAGATGGATGGATGGATGGATAAGTTGAGTGACAAACAGGCAAACATACCATCTGTGGTGACTTTCTCCAAATTAGATTAAGAACAAACTCAATTCCCCTTCTTTCCTGCCTCTCTCATGTCACAGATAATACTCCCTAATCATTCACTTTCCTAAATTTTCTGTGTTAGGAACAGACAGAATCAGGTTGGGATTACCAGCCTTTTGTTCCATGGCACTGAAATGTAAAGTACACCAATGGCCCCCATACAGGATATACTTCCTCCTTCCAATCCCATCCAGTCCTATCTTTGTGACCTGTTCCTGCTGCTTCCCCTCATCTCCAAATCCCCTGCATCTCCCCCAAGTAACCATTCCATAAAGAGCATAGAAGCCTACATGCACCGGCCAACCTGTCCCCTGGTCTCCCCCTATGCTACCACCACTCCTCTTTGTCCCTAAGACTTGAAATGCCCAGTTACTGGCTCTGGTTGGGAGCCAGGTGGTTTAGCTAACAGCTATCTGGCAAGACAGCATTTCCCCTCTGCCTACATTCTCCCAGCCCCCACTATAGAAAGACCATCTCCCATTTGATGGCTGAGGAAGCCAAGCTCCCAAAGAGGAGGAGGCAGTAGTCCATGGCCCATCTGGGGGAGGCGGGGACAGAGAAGCAATCAATAAATCAATCAATAAGCATTTTCTAAGAGCTTACTAGTTATCAGACTGAGTACCAGGTATCAGACATACAGAGGAAAAGAAGAAATGAACCCCACTGCCAAGAAGCTCCCATTCTGAGCTTGAACCACCAACTAGCCCCTACAAAACCTTGGCATCTGGAGGCAGGAAGGCATGTTGCTCTTTTCTGGCATTTCCTGGGTGATCAGATGGAGGGAAAAGAGAGACAGAGAGAGAGAGAGAGAGAGAGAGAGAGAGAGAGAGAGAGAGAGAGAGAGGGGGGGGGACAATTATTAAATACTTATTGACAATGTATTAAATGTTAGGAATGCTGATACAAGATGGCAGCCCCTTCCCTCAAGGAGCTTATATTCTAATGGGAAAAGACAACACATAAAGGAGAACTGTAAAGGGAGGAAATTGAAAGGAGGTGGGAGTGTTCAAGAGCCACCTTGCCAAAAGGAGACAATTATTACATTATCAGCATGTGCATTGACAGCACAGAAATTGGCAAAATGCTACAAATCAAGGCTTCGGTTATTGCTTTGTTAATTGGGTAGACTTTAAAAAGTGATGAAGAAAATGTTAATAGCACAGATTAAAATATGTATGAGTGTTTTTGAAAGCTGGTTGTTAAACATTTACCAGCACACCTCTGGAAGGAGTAAAGAGATCGGCAAGTATGTGGCCAGGGAATGCAGTGGAGGCCTAGATTCATGCATGATAAACTCAAAAATGGGCTGTTAAATCCCAGGGGCCTTCCCAGAGTTTACAAGTTTAGGTTGGGGCAAAAGTAGTGACACTCAGATGGAGACAACATGGCTCATGGAAATTACCTGGAAACAATGTACTTTGCTACAAGTTTTGAATACTTCTGTCCCAGAGTCACTGCTTTTTCCACCCTGAATCATTAACTATTTGGTCTATTCTTTCATGAGAGTTCTTTTTTTTTGGGGGGGGGGTTCTCATTTTTTATTATTTGTTTATTTTTAACATTCTTTTTTTTCATTTTAAGTTCTGAATTCTCTCCTTCTGTCCCTCTCTCCCTCCCACCACTCCTCACCCACTGATAAGGCAAGCAATGTGATACCAATTATACATATGAAATCATGCAAAACATTTCCATATTAGCCATGTTGCAAAAGAAAAGACAAGAAAAATAGTGAAAAAATTATGCTTCAATCTACACTCAGACTCAGTCCCCAGTCCTTTTACTTTATATGGAGAAACTGAGGCTCAGAGAGGCAAATTGACTTGTCTGGCTTAAGGCTAGTTAGTAGGTAAGTGAGGTAGAATTTGAAGTTAGGACTTCTTGACTCCAGGGGCATTTTTGAGTGACCTTCTCACCTAGAAGAGCCTGGAGCAGAATTCATACAGAAATTCCCATATTTCAGAACAGAATACAGCAGGAACAAAGAAGTGGCAACCAGGGAAGAGGAGAGAAACAATCCAGAAAAGCAAAGAATTTCAAAAAGAGATGGGGTGGGGATGAATAATGTTTTCAATTGCTCTTTAACTAGGTCTTTCTGGTTCCAAGGCCAGTTCTCTATCCATTAACCCAAGAGGCCCCTAACAATTCCTATCTTCCTCCTAGAGAAGAATAAACAGGAATTTAATTAGCAGATTTGAAAAAGGAAGGAGCCCTTTCCCCAGGGAAGCCAGTCTTCCCTGATGATCTAAGTAGAAATCAGCCAGGGATTCTCCTCAAGACCCAGGTTGGTGCCCTGGCCACACTCATCCATCATTCTTTCCTCCCATTTCCTTTTCTTACTCTGCCCTCTCCAGATAATAAGACAAGATTTCTTCTCCTCTCATAGATGGCTTCCCATGTCCAGTTCCCCTCCTCTCCCTTCCCTCCCTACCATGTTGCTTCCAGGAAATCAGGTCTGGGTGGGAGGAAGAGGCAAAGAAAATGGCAAGTCATTAAGATATATTAAATCATGGTGAGCTGCTCCTCCCTAGCCCCAGGTGGGCCTAGCCCCCAGCCCACTGCAGGCACAGCATTAAGGCCAAATTGAATTAGAATAATTAAACTTTGGTCACACTTTTAATTTTATGCAGGAAATAACCTAGCTAATGGAGATTAAATAAAGCTCTGACTTAGGGAGACTGGACTGAGAACTGCTGAGGGAGCTTCCAGACTGGAAGGGGGATAGAGGAGGGGGGGAGGCTGGGAACAGCTGAGGGTAGTGATGAAAGGGGAACCTCCTCTCTGAGTGTGTGTGAGTGTGAGCATATGTATGTGTATGTGTGGATTGTATTAGACTCAGCAACACGAGCCATTAAAACAGAAAGAGACCTTGGAAATCTGCTGCCTTCTTTTTGCAAATGTAGAAACTGAGGTCCAGAGAGGAGAAGTAATTTGATTAAAGTTACACAGCTAGTAAGGGGCAGGGATTGTCTTGTTATTGTGCCGTTTTCGGTCATGTCTGACTTTTCATGACCCCATTTGGAGTTTTCTTAGCAGATACTGGAGTGCTTTGCCATTTTACAGATGAGAAAACTGAAGCAAACAGGGTTAAGTGACTTGCTCAGGGTCGCATAGCTAGTAAGTAGCTAAGCCCAGATTTGAACTCATGAAAATGAGGATTGAATTAGCTATATATACTGTCAAGCTCATAAGCTTTCAGTGACTCCCTATTGCCTCCAGGAGAAAATTAAGGTCTGAGCCCCTCCACATAGTCTGACTCCAACCTGCCTTTTGAGCTTTCTCTTACATCATTCCTGCTCCATCTCTACATTTCAGCCAAACTTGACTTTGTCTCAAATCTGACATGCCAAATCCCACCTCTGTGCATTTATCCAGGCTCTTTCCCAAGTCTAGAGAGTACTTCTTCCTCATTCCAAGCTCTGAATCCCTCTCTTCTTTCAAGGTTTATCTCAAGTACCATCTCCTCCATGAAGCCTACTCTAATCCCCATTCCTGCTCTCAGCAGAAAGTGCTCTCTCTCTCTCCCTGGAATCTTCCTGGACCTTTTCCTTGGGTTTTTTCCTTCGTTCTGACCATATACTACCTTGTATTACACTTACCAGTGCAAAAACTATTTTTAAAAAACATATAAGCTCCTTGGGCCAAAGATGGTGTCATTTTTTCATCCTTATAACCCCAATAGCTTGTACATAAAAGGTGATTAAAAAATGTTTGGGGAAGAAGTGATTTCACTCCATCTCTTTCTTCACAGTCCCGTGTTGTTTCCACCTAAGCACTCGTGTTTTTTTAAGCTTGTGTCTGTGGGAGGATCTGTGTCTGGGTGGGTCAGGGGCATGTCGAACTGGACAGGACCCCCAAATGTCTCCGAACTGCCTTCTCCAGCTCTTTCTACACAAGCAGGTTTTCTGGGTAGCCCCTGGGTCAAGTCATAGAACTTTAAGATGGAGAAAGATCCTTCTAGCGAGGTCAGGTTCAAGACCCAGCACTGGAAGAAGATGGAAGTGAGGACACGGTTGGGCAAATCTTACCATACTTCCTCCTTGTCCCCAGAGATTGAGAATGTCTCTTGATATCATTCTCCCTGTGACCCAGGACTCCTAGACATAGCTACCCAAGAAATGAGAGTCAGGGAAAAGAAGAGGTGCCTGGGACCTTGACTGCCTTTGGTAGCTAGGTGGTGAAGGAGATAGAGTGCTGGGCTCCAGAATCAGGAAGACTCATCTTCCTGAGTTCAAATCTGACCTCAGATGATTATTAGCTGTGTGATCTTGGAGAATTCACTTAAGCCTATTTGCCTCCATTTGCCTTTTCTATAAAAATGAGCTAGACAAGGTTTTTCTTGGCAAAGATAGGGGAGGTATGCCATTTCCAGTGGATCTTTTTGTTAGGTAATCAGAGCTTAAGTAACTTGCCCAGGGTTACACAGCTAGCAAGTGTCAGAGAACAGCTTTGAACTCATAAAGAAAGGTCTTCCTGACTCCAGACCCAGCACTCTATCCACTGAGACACTTAATTGCCTTCTAGACATACAGAGGTTAAATGACTAGTCCAGCATCACACAGCTAGGAAGTGTCTGAGGCTGGATTTGATCTCATGTCTTCCGGACTCTAGTACTCTAACCACTGAGCCTCTACACTTAGGGTCAGCATCATTCAAAAACACAGCTTCTAAGCCCCCATGAGTTTCCTTTTAGAGACTGGTCAGCAAGACTCCAAGTTCAAAACAAAAGATAATTAAATCACGTGGCAGAATAAATGGCCATAAAAATTCTGCTTCTCCATACATGGCGAAGTACACTCAAAGAGAATCCCATTGGCAATTGCCCTATTGTGAGTCCCATCTTTCTCCCTTCTTGTGGCTTCTTTGTATCATTGCAAAAGAGACCCAAAACTGCTCTGACTCCTCAATTATTCTTCTGTTTCCTGGCTCAGAGAGAGGGAGGAAGAACTCAGTCACTCACAGGAGGGGGTAAGCAACCTTAATGCAGCTCTGTGGCTGCCCTGGGCATCTCGGCTCACACTGCAGGCAATCACAGGAACCTTGGCTGCTCCACATGGCTGACTCTAACAGCTGTATTCTTGGCTGCCAGGTGGGCACTGCTCCATCCCATCACCAGCATCCCTCCTGCAGGCCCCACTGATCTTGAAGAGATCATCAGGAGTAACCATAACCTTTTCCCATAGGTTAGCCTCATTTTGAAACAGCAAAACCCATTCCAGAGAGCCCTCTTTACATGGTATAACACACACACACACACACACACACACACATCTCCTGGACAAAATCATAATAATAATTACTATTATCATATCTTGCATTTACATAGTGCTCATAAAGTCATCCTTATGTTGTACATTTCACTCATTGACTTCTAGGATAGAATAAGAATATCTTGCATTTATTTATGTAGAGCTTTAAAGGCTACAAAGTGCTTTACAAATCTCATTTGATCCTTACTACAACCTTGAGGAACAGGTGTTATTGTTATTCCCATTTTACAGATAAAGAAGCTAAGGCTAACTAGAGTTATGATGTTTGAGACCTTCTACTAATAAGTATAACTCCCTGCCTCATTTAGTCCAGAGTCTTTGCCTTCTTATAAATGGGTCCCTTACAAACCCATTGGATCTAAAAAAAAACAGCACCAGGGCATTTGTTTAGAAACTATATGCTAAGATACTATCCCTACACAAACTAGACTATTTTTTTCCTTAAAGAGAAGGGGAGAAGACAAGTATTTATTAAATATCTACTATTTGTCAGATACTCTGACAAGTACTTTCCAAATACAAATTTATTTTATCCTCGCAACAACCCATTGAGGTGAGTGTTATTTTTACCCCCATTTTACACATTGAGAAAACTGAGGCAGACAGCAGTTAAACAACTTGCCCAGAATCATAGCTACTAAATAGCAGAGGTTGGATTTGAACTCATGTCTTCCTGACTTCAGTCCAGCATTCTAATCCACTATGTCACCTAGCTGTCTTAAAATAGATCGAAACTGTCTTTGAGTCTTAACTAATTCAGGGGACTGAGGCTCATGAGGTCCATTGATGTAACTTCCAGGTAGTCAAAGTACAAAAGAGCCAGGGTCATAAGGAGTCAGTTGCTCTCTTCTTCTTCTTCTTCTTCTTCTTCTTCTTCTTCTTCTTCTTCTTCCTACTCCTTCTCTTCCTACTCCTTTTTATTCCTCCTCCTCCTTCTCCTTTTTCCTCCTTCTTCTTCCTCCTTCTCCTTTTTCCTCCTCTTCCTCTTCCTTCTCCTTTCTTTTTATTCTTCTTTCTTCTTGTTTTTCTTGTTCTTCTTCTCCTCCTCCTTTTCATTCTTCCCTTATTTTCCCTCTTAGAACCAAAACTAAGTCTTGGTTGCAAAGCAGAAGAACACTAAGGGCTAGGCAATGGAAGTTGAGTAACTTGCCCAGAGTCACATAGCTAGGAAATGTCCAAGGCCAGATTAGAACCCAGGATTTCCCATCTCTAGACCTGGCTCTCAACCCGCTGAGCCACCTAATTGCCCTCTTCTATCAGGCTTCTGACCAGTGTGAAGAACACAGCACCAGGGAAGCTATGCCAATTGAATCAATGCTATGCCTTTGCCAAAGAGCCTTTCTCTGCTTTAGCTAAGTAAAATCTCATTTTATTCACTGTTAGTGCTCCATGACTCTCATTTAGTTCCAATCCCAAACTTGACCCACAAGACCAGCATGAGTCAAACCACGGTAGGTGAAGCTGGTGATCTGAGTCATAGATAGGAATAGTATGAAGAATGACCAAATATTCTTCAGGGCAAGAAGCCATTGAGAATGCTAATTATTGGATGGTCCCCAAAATGAGGCCCTCAGAAAGGGTCACTGGAGCTGTGAATCTGCTGAGAGCTGCTAATGCAGACAGCAAACTCTCAAAGGGTCATCCCCAAACTTATAACTATCATGCACTGGGATACACCATCTCTGCCAGGCTGTCCTTTGATCTGGGAATGTTCAGAAGCTCACAAAGGGTCAGACTAACTGCCAAAATGAGCCAGGGTTTCCTGTTTCTAGTAGTGACATGTTAGATGAGATAGAAAGAGAGAGAGTGCAGGGTGACTCTGTCCTCTAAAGGTCAGGACTGTATCTTCAGACTCCATTGTCTTTACACGGCTGCCCAATTGGAATGGCCAAAGCACAGCTCTGATTATGTCCTTTCCCTGTTCAAGAAGCTTCAGTCTCTCTGTCTCTATCTCTGTCTCTGTCTCTGTCTCTGTCTCTGTCTCTGTCTCTCTCTCTCTGTCTCTCTCTCTGTCTCTCTCTCTCTCTCTCTCTCTCTCTCTCTCTCTCTCTCTCTCTCTGTTTCTCTCTGTCTTTGTCTCTCTGTCTCTGTTTCTGTTTCTGTCTCTGTCTCTGTTTCTCTCACCTCTGGATTAAAATACACATTTTTGTAAATTTATTTTTAATATGAGCTTTATAAAACCTGAAAATTTCAGCCTACAAAGGAGGTCACACAGTAAGGATCTGAGGCAGGATTTGAATTCAGCTCTTCCTGACTCTAGGTCCAGCACTCTACCCTAGTTGCCTAGAATTGGTAAATGCTTGTTAAATGGAATGGAATGAAATTATATTAGGCTAATTAAATGGAGTGGAATCAATTTCTCCCCCATTTTACAGATGAGGAAACAGTGTCAGAATAGATAAGTGACCTGACTGTTGTTGTTGTTTAGTCATTTCAGTTGTGTCCTACTCTTTATGACCCCATTTGGAGTTTTCTTGGCAAAGATATTGGAGTCGTTTACCATCTCCTTTTCCTACTCATATGACAGATGAGGAAAGAGAGGCAAACAAGTTTAAGTGATTTGCCCAGGGTCACACAGCTAGTGAGTGTCTGTGGTCAGATTTGAACTCGGGTCTTCCTGACTCCAGACCTGGCACTGTATCCACTGTACCACCTCTCTGCCCATAATGGCCTGCCTAGGTTCACACAATTAGTGATAGAACCAGAAATCAATCCTGATCTGTCTTCCCCTATTACTCATCTCAGTGTCTCTATTTCTTGTCCTATAAACACCTCAAAATTAGAGCAAGGATCATGTCTTATTCATCACTGTATCCCTCACAGCAATTTGTACAGTGGCTGGTACATAGGAGGAGCTTGGACTGATTAACAGCAGAGCAAATATCACCTCCTCCCCACCCCTACTCCCTTTACATGGAAGACCACCTACGGAAGAATTGCTAGCTAAATAGCTCTGAGCCCAGCCACATCAGGACCCGAGGTGACAGCTCATCATAGACTGTTACATTATTAGAGCTTGAAGAGGCCTTCAAATCCATCTAATGAGGACCACAGGAGATAATGTATGTAAAGCACTTTGTGAGCCTTACATAAATGACAATGCTTCCTATTATTATCTTTAACCCAAGTGTCTCATTCTACATACGGGGAAACTGAGGCTCAGGGAGAATGAGGGACCTGCTTCAAGTTACCTAGCAAGTGAGTGACCTCCCAGTCTTTCTTCAAAAAAAAAAAAAGATTTGTTGATGCTTTTAAAAATGTTATTTTTAAAATATCTTTTGCTTTGACTTTACTTTCATTTCCAATTATCCCCGCTGCTTCCCATAGAGCTGGCCATCTTGTGTAACAGAAAAATTAAGAAAGGAGTCGGGGAAAGCAGTTCAATAAAATCAACCAATCATGAACCTTGTCTGAGAGCATATTTTTTAATATTCTGCACTAACAGCCCCCCCACCTAAGCAAAAAAGGGAGAGACCTACATTTTTCTCAGGGCAGCTAGGGGGAGCAATAGAATGCTGGACCTGGAGTCAGGAAGAATTGAGTTCAAGTCTGGCCTCAGATACTTACTGGCTGTGTGATCCTGGACAAGTCACTGAATCCTGTTTGCCTCCATTTCCTCATCTGTAAAAATGAGCTAGCAAAGGAAACAGCAAACCGCTCCAGTATCTTTGCCAAGAAAACCCCAAATGGGATCATTAAGAGTAGACATGACTGAAAACAACTGAACAGCAAGTTCCTGGCACTGCTAGACACTGAAGGCACAAAAATAAGTCAGTGGATTAGAGTGCCGGGACAGTTAGGAAAACTCAACTTCTGAAGTTCAAGTCAAGCTTCAGACATGTACTAGCTTTGTGACCCTGGATAGATCACTTGACCTTGTTTGCCTCAGATGCATCATCTGTAAAATGAACTTGAGAAGGAAATGGCAAACCACTGCACTGCTTTGCCAGGAAAATCCCAAATGGGGTCATAATGAGTCAGGCATGAATGAAATGATTGACATGGCCAAGGTTGTCTGACAGGATATAATCTAGGAAATTGGAGTCGAGAATGACCCAGATTCAAATCCTAGATCTGACACTCATTGTATGATCCTATGTTAGTCCCTTCACCTTCTGAAGTCTCAGTGACCTTATCTGTAAAATTATAATGATGATGATGATGATAACAACAACCACAATTGTACCAAATATCTTAAGGGATTCTGGGAGGAAAACACTTTAAGGTTTACCTCAAAGCACCATAGAAATGGGCACTATGGTGAAGAGAACACTTCTTTCTTTTTTTTTTCTATATGATTTCCCCACAGAATTCTGGCCACCTACAGCCAACTTTTTACATCATAAATAAAGTATATTTTAGTAGAAAAAAAACACTGACACAATAGGCAGGGCCAAAACAACAATCTACCCAACAATCCACAGCTGGGAAAATAAGAGGCTCATACAAAGGAGATTGAAGCCTGAGCCACTGACAGATCAGCAATAGCCCTGGAGTCCGACTGAAAGAAACATGAATTCTTCCCCTAGGCAGAGAGGTGGGGACATTCTATAGGAAGATGCTATATACATTGGTGGATGAGGTCATTCTTGGCAGAGATACTAGAGTAGTTTGCCATTTTACAGATGAGGAAACTGAGGCAGAATTAAGTGACTTGCTCAGGGTCACTCAGGTAGTATTTCCAGCTCATTTTACAGATGAGGAAACTGAGTCAAACAGAATTATGTAGTTTCCCAGGGTCACGTGGTTAGTAAGTGTCCAAGAGCAGATTTGAACTCAGGAAGATGAGCCTTCCTGACTCTATGCCCAGCACTGTATCTACTGAGCCACCGAGCTCTCCTTGGCCTTGGGTAGGGCCACTTGTTATTGTTCCTCCTCTGTTCTCCAAGAAGACCAATGATATCACAGGGTGATGTCTTGATCTTTAGTTTTCAAAGGTTCTCTAGAAGAGGGTTGCCCTCAATTTTGTCTATTCCTATCCCTCCCTGATTGTAACTGCCTTCATCTCTTCTCCCCGAAGGCATGTGGTCTCTTCCTTGCGTTCAAAGACCCTACAAATCCTAGCCCCAGAACATGGCAGCAACAGAAGGCTCCTACTTCTTATTATCATCTCAAAGGCCAAGTAGTCTGGAAATGAGAGACAGACGCAGAGAAAAACAGAGAGAGAGAGAGAGAGAGAGAGAGAGACAGAGAGACAGAGAGACAGAGAGAGAGAGAGAGAGAGAGAGACAGAGACAGAGACAGAGACAGAGACAGAGACAGAGACACAGAGACAGAGAGACAGAGAGAGAGAGACAGAGACAGAGACAGAGAGACAGAGACAGAGACAGAGAGACAGAGAGAGAGAGACAGAGAGAGAGACAGAGAGACAGAGACAGAGAGAGAGACAGAGAGAGAGAGAGACAGAGAGAGAGAGAGAGACAGAGAGAGAGAGAAAAGCAGAGACAAACAGAAGGGAAACCAACAGATCAATACCCAGAGACAGAGAAATAGAGATAGAGACACAGAGAAACAGAAACACAGAGAGACAAACATAAAAGAGTTTGTTGCATTTGTGTGTGTACATTGATTTTCATTTAGTGTGAGGCCTGATGTCTCTTAGACTCTGAAGACATTGACAGGGGCTCATATTCAAATTGTTTTAAAGTTAAAGAATCACCCAAGAAGGGATGGACCTCTCCCCGAAGTCACTCCCACCATCCCCTCTTCAGGGTCCCCATTAAGGACCTCTCCCCAACTTTGGGATCTCGTGTCTCTACTGTTTCCTTGCCATCTCATCTGAGTGGGGTCATACCCAAGGGGGCCTGTGGGCTCATCAGACCGAGATGAAAAATTGGATGAAGGTAAAAATCAAGACAGAGACAAGGATTGTCCATTTTCCCATCTGTCTCTAAACTGAAGAACATACTGGGTATGATTAGGGCGTGGGGATGAGGAAGGGAACTCCTGTTACTTTTCACTACTTATTCCAATTTATCTGACTGCAATGAATCTGGAGACACAAGGCTCACTGTCGTGCTGTAGGATCTAATCATTATCAGTCTAGACAAAAATATGAAGGTAAGAAATGGAATGTGATTTAACACTGAGTAGATATACTTAACTGGGGCACAATGTATGATGGGGAATAATCTATAACCAAAAAGAAACTGAGGCCAGATTGTAAGGATTTTGAATGGCAAACAGAAGAGTTTGTTCTGGAGACAATGGAAAGCCCCTGAAATTTTTTCAGTGGGGGAGTGACACTGCCAGATTCCTGCCCAAAGAAAATAAATTTGGCAGCTGCTTGGAGAATGAACTATAGAAGGGAGGGCCTGGATGCTGGGGGGACCAACTTGGAATCAATTGAAATATTCCAGATGAGATGTAGTGAGGGTCTCTGTTAAAGTGGTTGTGGTATGAGTAGAGAAAGGGGAACAGATTAAGAGATGCTTGGGATCCAAAAGACCTGGGAACTCATTGGATTGGGGGCTGGAGTGGTGGGAGTGAGAATGATGAATCAAGGATGATTTCTAGATTGTGAACATGGGTTACTAGAAGGTTAATAATGACCTTGATATAAATAGGGAGTTAGGAAGAGGGATAGAACCTGGGGGGGGGGGTTGGGAATTTAATGAATTCTGCTATGAGCATGCTGAGATTCAGATGACTATGGAAAGCCCAGGCAAAAAAAAAAAAAAGATAGAGATTTGGTGCTCGAGCTCAGTAGAAAAAAGAAAACAGTAAGAGAAAATGCAAAAATCAAGGTTTCTCTTAAAGTCAGACATGGTATCCTTTCCATAATATTATGCTAACCCTCTTTTTTAAAAACCATTATCTTCCATCTTAGAATCAATACTGTATATTGGTTCTAAGGCAAAAAAGAAGTAAGGACTAGGACAGTGATGGCAAACCTTTTAGAGACCCAGTGCCCAAACTGCAACCCTCAGGCTATATGTGAACATCCCCCCTACCACCTTACCCTAGACAGGGGAGGGAGGAAGCACTCCCATTGAACTGCTGGGCAGAGGAGCAGGTGATGTGAGAAATGTTCTCAGGCACACATGGAGAGGGAAATGGGAGCAGCACCCTCCAGCATGCTCTGGAACAAATGCCACAAGTTTACCAACATGGGCCTAGGCAATGGCAGTTAAGTGACTTGCCCAGGGTCACATAGCTAGGAAGTGTCTGAGACCAGATTTGAACCCAGGATTTCCTGTCTCTAGACCTGAATCTCAATCCA
>NC_058133.1:479815964-479895964 GCF_016433145.1 Gracilinanus agilis | reverse complement strand
TTTAAGATATCTATAATTCATCAGGTTTAAGATATCTAGTAGAAACTTAGAAATATAAGACCAAAAGTCTGAGAGAGGTAAGGGCTGGACAAATGAATCTGAGAATCATCAGCACATAGATAATTATTGAACCCCTAAGAGCTCATCATGCTTTTTCCATTCATTCATTCATTCACAGTTAAGAGCTGAACTCATCTAATTGATTCTAAGACTATTTCTCTACCTTCTAGAAGTTTTTAACAAGATCAAATGAAATGATGATCGGGAAACCCTTTGGAAACAATAAAAGAAATAGACAGGTAGGAGACTTAAATCATTGTCCCCTATTCAAATACCAGACCCCTGAATGGTGTCAAGCCTTTTTTTGTGCCATTTATCCCCCAGTGTAAATTACTATATTTGAGTGTTTCCCAGGGAGGAACCACCTGAGAGCAGGGTTTGTTCATGGAGAGGAAGTCAGAGCTGAAAAGCATTGATGGCCTCTCCAGGGGTGGAAGGGGTAGAGAAGGGAGAGAGAGAAAGGGAGGTCTAAAAAGAAAAAGTAGAAATAGCTAAAAACAAATTTGACCCTATTCGATCAATCCAAAGAAGGCAACCAATTAATAAACATTTATCAAGCATCTACTATATACCAGGCATCTAACTAAGAACTGAGTATACAAAAAGAAGCAAAAAAAAAAATCCCTGCCCTCAAGGAGCTTACAATCTAATGGGAGAGACAATATGCAAACAAAATAAATATAAAGCAAGCTATAGATAGAAAATAAGTAACTGAGCTGAGACACTAGAATTGAAAGGGGTTGGGAAGGCTTCCACTAAAGACTGAGAAGCAAAAGGAGATCAGAGTTTTAGAACTGAAGGACCTTAGAGGGTATGGAGTCCAAACATTCACTTTACAGATGAAACTGAGGCCAAGGGAAGTTATAAAGACTTGTCATGGGTTATGCAGATTATGGAAGATTTGGGATTTGAACTCAGGATCTCTAGTTCCATATCCAGAATTCTTACCCCCTCATTATATTATATATTATATATTATATTATAGATATATATTATATATATATATTAAGATATATATTATATATCTTACCCCCTCCTACATAGGAAGGTTTAATAACTGTCCTCAGGTTATTAAGATGCCCCACCTTAAATTTGTTATTAAAACTTTTTAAATTTTTATAAAGATACCCTTCCCGGCTATGAAGGCTAACACAAGAGATCCAATCATTGTCTATCCCCATGAAATAGAAGCAGTGGGCCCAAATTATATCAAGGGGGCCTTGGGATAGACACAAGAAAGAACTTCTTCAACATATGAAGACAGGGGAAAGTACCCAAGAGAAGTTAAAGTATTTCTTTGCCTAGAGATTTTTTGCAAAAGAAAGGAGAAACGAGATGCGAAAACTCACTTCCCCCTCTGCCTTTCAGAGGTAGAGGACTAGGGGTAGGTATAGAATATGCCAAATACTGCCAGACCTGGAGGAGATGTCTGATTTTCCAAAAAATACTTTTTTTTCAACTTTTCTTTTAAATTTGTCTTACAAAGAATGACTCACTGGCTAGGAGAGTGGGGAACTACATCTGGAAATAAATATGATGTTAAAACAAAATGGGAAAGGTAGCTAGGCAGCACAGTGGATGGAGCACATGCCTGGAGTTGGAAGGATATGGGCTCGAAACTAACCTCAGACATTTTCTAACCGTGTGACCCTGGGCAAGTCACTTAACCCCAATTGCCTAGCCCTTGCTGTTCTTCTGTCTTTGAAGTAATATTAAGGCAGATGGTTGGAGTTTAAAAAAAGTCATGGAGGGAATTTTAAAAAGAAAGATCGGCACCCCATAGTCTTTCATTATTTGGGATGTATTGGGAGTGCAATAGTCAGAGGGAGAGGGTGAAAGACCTCTGGTAGCATCTTCCAGATGTGAGATTGGATGATTTCATAGATTTAGAGACTTTCCCCATGATGCTCCCTGTGTATCCACCCCATCCTTCCAGATTTGAGGTTTGGGTAGCAACTCTCTGTTGAGGGCTTGCTATGGACTCCATACTCACATCTAGACCCAGGGGTTCCCCTCCCTCAGCCCAATCCCCATCCCAGGAGACTCAAAAATGGTGGGAAGGAGGAGAGTGGCTGAAAATGGTTGTGAAGTACTCAAACACAGCAATTCTCCTCCAGACAGGAAGTCTGAGTGGATGCTGTAATCTGACCATCTCCACCAGAGCTCCCAGCCGACGACACCTTCTACCCTCTGTCACTCGCCAGGTGATAGAGTCAGGAAATTAACTGGGGAGTAGAGATGCCACATGTGCCAGCCCGGAAATTCAAAACCGCAGCGAGGAGGGTGGGCAGGAGCTGGGAGAAGGGTGATCCGGAGCCAGGGAGGGGAGCAGAGGCTCTAGCAATGGTGGTGGATGGAAGGATCTGGAACTGCCTTCAAGGGAGGCAGTGAAGAAGATGCCCAGGCCTGGGAGAAGGAGACGGCAGTGTGGAAGAACCATCCCTACGTTCCTCTCTCAGAGAAGAGAGAGACCCAAACAATCCCTAGAAGGTGATTGTCCTGTGGTCCAGCCTCCCCACAGTGGTCTGGCCAGCTGGAATAAGGCTTCTCACATCAAAGAGAGCCTTTGCTTTGCCAGGGGCTGGGTAAACTCTTGGAGACCTGGAAGGGCTTGACATTCTTTTTTATAGCAAACTCTCCATCTGGCTACAGAGAAAAAGAACTAATCCAATTTAATTTTATTCAATGAGCAATTGTTAACCACCTACTATATGCCCAGAGGTGTGCTAGACACTGGAGATACAAAGCCAAAAAGAAAAAGAAAAAAGGCCGACTCTTCCATTGAGGAGTTTACATTCTACCGGAGGGAAACAATATGTACCCAGTTTGCTACAAAACATGTACATCATTTCTGGAGGTGAGAGGGGGGCTCACTACTCAGAGAAACAAGAAAACAGCACCAGAGCTGAGCTTTGAATGGAGACAGGAATCCTAAGTAGGCAAGGAGGTAGGGGCAGCTAGGTGGTTCAGTGGATAGAGCTCTAGCCTTAGAGTCAGGAAGGCTGGGATTCAAATCTTGCCTCAGACAATAGTTGTGACCCTGGCCAAGTCACGTAACCTTACTGGGCTTAGTTTCCTCATTTGTAAAATGAGGTTAAGAAGGAAATAGCAAACCACTCTAGGATCTTTGCCAAGAAAACTTCCAATGTGGTCACAAAGAGTTAGACGAAACTGAAGAATGACTGAACAATCTTTCTTGATTCCTTTAGTAGTGAGACCCCCTCTCACCTCCAGAAAGGATAGTTTTTAAACCCTTAACTTCTGTGTATTGACTTATAGGTGGAAGAGTGGTAAGGGTGGGCAATGGGGGTCAAGTGACTTGCCCAGGGTCACACAGTGGGAAGTGTCTGAGGCCGGATTTGAACCCAGGACCTCTCGTCTCTAGGCCTGACTCTCAATCCATCCAGAAAGGATATTGTATATCTTTTATATCAAACTAGGTACATATTGTTTCCCTTCAGGAGAATGTAAACTCTTTGATGGAGAGGACTGCCTTTTTTTTTAGCTTTGTATGTCCGGTGCCTAACACATCTCTAGGTATATAGTAGGGGATTAATAATTGCTTGCTGAATGAAATTATAAGAGGTAGAGATGAAAAAGAGAGGGTTCTGTGCAAAGTCCTAGAGGTAAGACTGCCTTGTCTTGGGAGCAGAAGTAGGCCAATTTGGCTAGAATATCTAACAAGCGAGGTAGAGCAATATGAAATGATTTTGGAATAAATTGATTTAGAATTAGAGTGTGAAGGTCTGAAATGAAGGTGGGAAAGGGGAATTTGTGTTAAATCCCAGAGGCAACAGGGATCCTCAAATGTTTCTTGAGCAGGGGAGTGGCACAGTCAGACAAGCCTGTGCTTCAGAAATATACACTTATAAAAATAATGATAAAAAGCATTGAGCAAAACAAAGAGTAAAACTGATAGTCCTGGTCCCTCATTTTACAGAGGAAGAAACTGAGGCAAAAGGAAACAACTAACCCAAAGATACATAGCAAATTAGTAGCAGAACTAAGTTTAGAATACAAGTCTCTGAATTCCTAGGTATTTACTCTTTCCTGAATACACACTGTCTCTTTTCTGTGTCCGCCTCTGTTATCCAGTTGTCATTGGGCTTCTTGCAAGAAATTAGCAGTCTCTATTTCAGCCTCCTTGCCTCTTCTCCAGCCCCCCCCACCACCACCCCCATGACACAAACACATAAAGAAACATCTCCTAGAACAGGAGATTCTGCTGTGGAGAAGCCCCAGTCTCTAATCTCATTGTCAAAGATACAGGACAAGAGAGGAATGTAAAATACAAACTGATCGTTCCTGTTTCCCAAACTCTAGCATTATCCTCACAGGTAACAAACTCTTGGAAACAAGTGGGAGACTTCAGGGGAGAGTGGAAAGAGAACCAGATTTGAAGCCAAAGGACCCACGTTCGAATCCTAGCATTGTTACTCCCCGTGTGACTATGGGCAAATAACCTAGCCTCTCTGGGCCCCAATTTCATCTATCAAATGAGGGGATTCAATCTAAATGACTTCTAACATGCTTCCCAGACCTAAATCTATGAACCTGTAATGTCCTCTCCCCTTCTTTGCTGCCGAAGGCCAGAGAACCATCCACAAACACAATCTATATGCAGCATCCCACTGCAGAAACTATGAACCTTGGACTCCCTTTTAAGTGGGGTAGGAGACATCTCTAGGATAGGAGCAGCACTGCATGGCATCCCTCTGCCCTCCCCAGCCCTCTCCTTTCTTAGCTAAGAGCATGTCTTGTCCCCCTGCCCATTCCTTCCCATCTTTCCACCAGTTTCCTCTCCTTCAAAACTTGCTCACATCCTTGTCATCTGCTGCTGACTCGTTATCTCTTTAATTCAATGATTTTCTGCCTAGTTGGTTCCCAGTGCCCTGATGGCCCAGTTGACAGCTTCATTAAAGGCATTTGTGGTCGGCGCCTCTCTGTCCAGCCGAGCGCTCTGGACATGTGTCATCACTGACCCTGCCATCCTCTTTGTCATCCTCCCCAGCCTCCCCTCCCCAAATAGCATCTGGACAGCCTGAGTTCAGCCTCCATGGTATGCTGTGTCCTTACATATGTCCCTGTATCTTCATCCTGAATCTACCCTTCCCCCATCTGCTTCCACAGCTCACTCTCGATCTGGGTCCTCCAGGGTACAAGGCAGGGGCAGGCCAGTTCAGTTTGGAATTCTAAACAGCCCCAGACAGATCCACCAGTGGATACACTGGATTCCTTCGGAACAACAATTACCTCCAGCCTAAATGGAAGGAAGGGAGAAAAGGAGGAAGGAAGGGAGAAAAGGAGGAAGGAAGGAAGGAAGGAAGGAAGGAAGGAAGGAAGGAAGGAAGGAAGGAAGGAAGGAAGGAAGGAAGGAAGGAAGGAAGGAAGGAGGAAGGGAGGGAGAGAAGGAGGATTTTGAAGTACCTACTTTGTGCCAGGCACTGTACTAAGCATTTTACAAATATCGTCTTATTAAATCCTCACAACAACACAGAGGTATAGATATTATTATTATCCCCATTTTTATAGTTCAGAAAACTGAGACAGACAAAAGTTAAGTGGCCTTCCCAGGGTCACATAGTAATAAGTGTCTGAGACCAGATTTAAATTCAGGTCTTATTCCACTGTACCACTAGCTACCCCAATAGATACAAAAGTATTATGAGCCCCCTTTTTAAGAGGTTAGAAAACTAAAGTCTAGAGAGGTGAAATTACAGAGCTATCTTGTGACCAAGCTAGGACTCCAACTTGGGCCATTTTGACTCCTCTTCCAGCATCTTTCCAAATATACAAGAGAAAGAAGCAATGTGGTTGAACTGATAGAATATTAGAGTCGGGTCTGCTATTTACCACCCCTACAAACTTTGGCAAGTCACTTACCCACCATGGGCCTCAGTTTCCCAATCTATAAAATGAGAAGATTTAATGAGTTAGTCTAAGGGTCCTTCTAGCTCTAAATTTATGATCTCATGACCACTGCCTCCAATGTATATATATACATCGACCAACTAGCCTTTATCCAGGAATAGGCTAGGGAAATTTTGATTCTGAACATCAAATCCCAAGAGGTACTAGAGAATAAGAGGTTCTAGAAAGGTCTAAAGAGGTGGAGAGGAGCCTCAGTATGGAGCCCCAATCCCCGCTCATACCCTATCATAAGACCAGCAAGAAAGTGAACACAAAAGATTGGTCAGCACCAATGATTACCTGGGCCTGGGTAGAGCTCTCCGGCCCTGATCCAGATAGGGACAAAACTTCAATGGGTCCACCAATGGCTGGGGAACCTTAACCAGATCTGAAGCCCTGAGCGCCTTAAATTAGGAGGATAAATAGGACAAATGGCAACTAAAGTCCCCAGTGATAGCTTATTTTGAGTAAAGAAAAATCAGTTAATCAATAATCATTTATTAAGCATCTACTATGTTCCAGACACTGTGATCAGTGAAGGAGACACATAGAAAGACAAATGGCAGCCCCTGACCTCAAGGAGCTCACAATCTAATGATGAAAATGATGGCACAGCTGCTCATAACAAGTGATGATGGTGATGGTGACAGCCATGATATTCACCATGATGATGAGAGTGATAGCCATGCCTTCTTTCTCAGCCTTGCCACGTCCTTTTGTCCTTCTTTCCACCAGAGAAAGGAATCCTAAAGTTATTTACTGCAGGATTTTTATTTAGACATTCTCATCCTTACTGTACATTCTTTAAAGGTGAAATAAAAATACCTACGGGGGGAAAAGGGTTTTTATCGATATCGTAAAAGCCATTGGCAGACATCTCCCCTGGAACGGAAAAAAAAAGGCAACATAAAAATCAGCGGTGACATTGTTCTCTGAGGATCCTCGTCATCCAGCTTGGCATGCGTTGGAAGCTCCAGGGGCCTTGAGGAGGCAAGGGGTGAAAATGGAGCCATCTCTGCAGATGCAAAAGAGGCAGCATATCTCAGTGAAAGGAATGCTAAAATGGCAATCTAAAGAGCTGGGTTCAAATCTGTGTTTGCCACGCATTGTTTATAACCCTTGTCAAGACAGTGCAACTTTTCTGACTTTCCACTTCTTCCTTTGCCTGCGATGGTTGGACTAGAGTAGTTTTTAACCTGGGGACAATGAGCTTGTTTTCATACTATTTTAATAACTCTCTTGAAATAATTGGCAATCCTATATATTTCACTGAAAAACATTATTCTGAGAAGGGATCCATAAACCAATGGCATCCTTGAAACAAAAAGGGCCAAGAACACCCCGGGACTCAATTGTGGCTATTGTTACTTCCAGCTCTAAGAAACTATTCTATGAATAGGATATATTTGTAATGGGAAGGGACCTTAGGGGAATAGTCCAACCCTTTCATTTTGCAGATGAGGAAACTGAGGCCTAGAGGGATTCCCAAAGCCCTTCTTCTTTTTGTGGATTATTTCCAATTTGTTTACACATAGTTGTTTGCATGTTGTCTCTCCTTAGACTGTGACCTCTTTAAGAACAGGGATTGTCTTTTGACTTTCTTTGTATCCCTAATATTTAGTATAGAGCCTGGCAGGTAGTAGTTGTTAATAAATATGTATTCATTAAATTCACGGAAGCTGGGTGGTGCATAGAGTGCCCAGCTTGGAATCAAGAAAAAGACAGGACAAGGCAGGGTTAGGGATGGGCATGTTCCAGCATTATGTCCCAGACTTCACGCCTCAGCTAGGTCAGTAAAAGATATCAGTAACTTTTTTAACCCTTCCTTCTGTCTTAGAATCAATACTGTATGTTGGTTCTAAGGCAAAGGAATGGTAAGGGCTAAGCAAAGTGGGATAAGTGACTTGCCCAGGGTCACACAGCTAGGAAGTGTCCAAGGCTAGATTTGAATCCAAGACCTTGCACCTCTAGGTCTAGCTTTTAACCTACTGAGCCACACAGCTGCCCCCTTACCAGTAACTTTCAGTGCAGCTACAGAAGCAGCCTTCTTGGGACCCAAATTCCAGCCCAATGCACCATGAATCTATTCTAACAGGAGGAGGTAGAAAGAAGAGAGATTATTTCTTTGGAACTCAGAGTTCTCCCATACATCCTCATATCAGAAAATCTAGCCAGGGAGTAAGGCAGGAAGGTAGAGATCTCCGAAACCTCCCCACCCTCTCCAATCCCCCAACCCTCCTCCCTAATCAGTGGACATTGTGTCCCATCTTTCCAATTTCTGTTCTCATATCCTCAGCTGTCACCTCTAAGCAAATTTTGCAGTTGGCACCCACGGGTTAGAGGCTGAGCTGCAGCAGCCAAGCGTGCCTCTTTATTTCTTAATTTCTTCACTTCTTTAACATGAGAGGGATTGGAACACAGCCCAGCAGCAGAGTGGGGGAGAAGGAATACAGAGGCCATCAGGAAAAAATCTTAAGGGAAGGGAATAATTGCCTTTTTTGTTTAATAGGCTTTGGGGGGGAAGAGGAGGGCTTAAGAAGTTATACAATGAAGAGATCACTGAACTGGGAATCAGGAAACCTGGGTTCTTGTCCAAGTTCTATCTGTCACTCCTCCCTGGACCTCTGTTCCCTTCTCTGTCTGCCTATGTGCCTTGCAGAGTTATATGTACCAAGTGTATTTTAAAGTGTAAAGCACTATAGCAGTGGGCCATCAAAATTATTCTTATAGACCTTCTCTTTGCTGCCCATGATATTCTATTTCCCTTGAAGGCACATCTGGGTAGTGACTGAAAAGTAGTGAAGAAATCAGAGTCAAGGGAAGGTGGCAAAACCACCATTTAATTCAATTGTTTTTAACCCTTACTTTCTGGCTTAGTAAGAACTCTAAGACAGCAGAGTGGTAATGGCAATTGAGGTTAAGTGATTTGCCCAGAGTCACACAGCTAGGAAGTGTCAGAAGTCAGATTTGAATCCAGGTCCTTTCAACTCCAGACATGGTGCTCTATCCACTCTGCAACCTAGCTGCCCTCCCCCAAACCCCATCTAATTCAGTTTTTAAATGCCTTAGTTTTTGCCCAGAACTAGAAAAGGCAACAGTAAGTTGGAGCATAGTCTATTCTTAGAGTTGGCTGGTCTGGCACTGAAAGTGTCTCTGATCAAGTAACTGATGTATACTAGAGGCAGGACTAGAACTCAGCTCTTCCTGACTCTAAGTTTGGTTTTCCATCTATTACTTCACTCTGCTTCTCTAACATTTCTTTAATTTTAACTTAAATAATGCTTTCAAAGTAATTTTTCTGATTTAAACTTAGGCTTAATAACTAGAAAGAAATGGAATCTTTTATAGAAAGTAATTTGTGTCTTGTCTCATCTCTACTCTAGGTCCTTGAGGTCAAGGGTGCAAATGGCATAAAAAGATCACTGCGGGCAGCTAAGTAGCCCATTGGAAACAGTGTCAGGCCTAGATTTGGGAGGATCTGGGTTCAAGTTGAGCCTCAGACACTTCCTATTGTGTGACCCTGAGCAAGTCACTTAACCTTCTTTGCTTAGCCCTCACCCTTCTGTCTTAGAGTTGCCTTGAGGACAGAAGGCAAAGGTTTAAAAAAAAAAAAGGAACTAAGAACCCCCTGCATCATGCTTCTCCTTGTATGTCACAATGCCCAGCGCAGTACTCTGTAGCGAACACACATTTCTTTAGCTCTTTAAAGTTCACAAAAAGGATTCCTCACAACTTGATGAGATATAGTTATACATATTAAAGGAAGGAAATTAAGTTGGATACAAAGAGTATCATTATATACAGAAATACCTAACAAAAGTAACTGTGATATAGTGTATATAGAATCAGGCTCAGAGAGAGGTAGGGAGTCTAGGTTGGAGTCTAGCCTCTGATACATACTAGCCATGAGACCCTGGGTGAATCACTTACCTTTCAGAGCCCCCAGTCAACTTTCTAAGACTATAAATTGCAGAACAAGTGTGTATCTGCAGTAGAGGAAGCTTCCTCATTAGGTATTTCCTTAGATCAATTAAATCACAGATCCAAGATCCAAAAACCAAACAGTATATAGTACTCTGAACTCAGATAATAGCAGGAGAGACAGACAGAGACAGAGCAAGAGAGAGACAGAGAGAATGGGCAGGGGCAGAGAAAGAGAGGGGGTGGATTTAATGTATAGCTAGGGAGATTACTGACTGACCCTGTGTGGCTTTGAATCTGACTCACAAAAGAGATGAATTAGTCTTTTTCAGGTATGGTGGTATGGATTGCTTTTAAGAGAAATTCAAAGGCAATTTCAATGTAATAGGAAAGGATTTAAACTAGGATATACCCTTGGGTGTGTGAGCCACCTTTCCTTCTTATGTGCCTGGTTCCATACCTTCCCTGGCTATATGTGATTCCTACACATGTGCCCTTTCTCACAAGTATTTTCTCTAACCTGTAGAATGGGAACTGTGCAGGAAGGATAGGACAAGGGTTTGGCTGCAAGGATGTTCCTATTTATTGTTATGTTGTTAAATATCTTTTGCCCTACTCTATTGTATTTTTTGGTTGGTTTGAGAAAAGAGAAATATCAGGGGGAACTAGTAAGCTATGGTTTTAAATAGATACTGACCCAAGCATTTCTTGAGCAAGGAGTAACTTAAAGAATCTCCTGTCAGGCATCTCAGGTTACAAACTTATTAAAATTAATGAATGAGGGGGATTATAAGGGGGATGTCTGGGTTCATTTAGTCTATGTGATAACAGTTCATCAATTTAAATTTGAAAAGGATCATAGAAGGCTTCTAGTCTAACTCCTTCATTTTACAGATTGGGGAAAAACGGAGATCCAGAGAGGTTGAATAACTTGCTCAATATTGCACAAGTGAGAAGTGGCAGAGCCAGGGCTTGAATCAGATCCCTTAACCCCAAATCTAGTTTTCTTTCTAAGAAGCAGAATTGCACCAAGTGGCAACAGGTGGGGAGAGGAAAATAAATCACCTCTAGGAAGCTTAAAGATCATAGATTTAGAGTTGAAAGAGACTTCATGAGGTCACAGAGCCTAACTTCATCTTTTACAGATGAGGAAGCTGAGACTGAGGGAGGTTAAGTAATTTGATACCATAACTAGTGAGAACTAGCACTTGAATCCAGGTCTTCCCATGCTTGAAGAGAGGGAGGGAAGGTATTAACCTTTTTTGTGTCACAGACTCATTGGGCAGTCTGGTGAAACCTATGCACTCCCTTCTCAGAATCATGTTTTAAATGCATAAAATAAAATATGTAGGGTTACAAAGGATACCAATTATATTGAAATTGTATATATAATAAACCAAGTTCACAGATCCCCAATTAAGAATTCCTGCTCTAAAGAAAGGTAGTTTTTGGAAGCCAGCCTTCAGGAAATGAAGACAACATGACCACTGTCATCTTTGTCATTACTTTCCATTTCAAAGATGGCTTTGTTTGTCTTGCTAGTAGTGGTCAGGAGAGATGACGTCATGCCAAATGCTAACCCATGATAGATAGATAGATAGATAGATAGATAGATAGATAGATAGATAGATAGATAGATAGNAGATAGAGATAGAGATAGAGATAGAGATAGAGATAGAGATAGAGATATGTGTGTGTGCCTTCTCTGAGGTCATATCCTTTTAACACATTCTATAGAGGGGCTTCATGGGAGAAATCAACCTGGAACTGCTACAGGTCCCTCCTTATTTGCAAGACCGACCTACCAAGAAGAAGATCTAGTCCCAACTCACTCCTGCCCCAGGTTGAGGATGGGAGGTTTGATTTCTAGTATATCTGGGTAATAGGGGAAAATATTTGTTTCCAGGAGACGGAGCCTAATTGAAATGGGCCTCAAACAGGAAGGGAAGGAGTTCTGCTCCTCTGCACTCCAGCCCTAGCCTCACTGGGAGTTTTGTTTCTTTTTTTTTCTTGCTTTACCCAATCACTCTCACAATTGGCATTCCCAACCTATGGCCATTCTACTACTCTCTCCACCTCTGCAACCAAACAACGACTGCCCCCTTCTTTGGTTCAGAAAGAAGTTGGATTTTCCCACAAGTCTTCACTCTTCACTAAGAGAAAACGAATTAAATCCAACTCGGGAAGCCCAGAAACAGCAGATTATTGATCCCGGGAAGCCTAGACTTCAATCGCCATTCTATCAGGAGATGCTCCCCCATCAACTCCATTTTCATCTAACTAGATCTTAGTCCAGCCTTGCCATGTGCTCATCGATCTCAGCAGAAAGTCCCTTTGCAAGTCATC
This sequence comes from Gracilinanus agilis, assembly GCF_016433145.1. Taxonomy (NCBI): domain Eukaryota; kingdom Metazoa; phylum Chordata; class Mammalia; order Didelphimorphia; family Didelphidae; genus Gracilinanus; species Gracilinanus agilis. The sequence goes on along the minus strand of NC_058133.1, from coordinate 479,883,727 downwards.
CCCCTGAGCCTGCCTCCACTGGCTCTACTCCTGGTTCCTTCCAGCTTCTCCTCAAGTCCTTTCCCCTCCGCAAACCGGAGCCAAAATGAGTCCAGCTGGGTCCAATGGGTATTTCACTTATCCCGGCCCCTTTGCTTGCTCGCCTGCTTTTGATCTGAATTGCGGCTCACTTTCTCTTGGGTCCAGAGCCCCTACGAGTTTCCCTTAGTACACGCCCGTGGGGTTGACTCTCAAAATCACGTAGGGGTCCCACCGACAGCCAGGAAGGGGTCACTTCTTCCCAAGACGCTCACCCACATCTGTCTACTCAGCCGGATCCGAGTTTCTCCTCCTGCCTTTTCCCTAACCCTGAGCATCCCCACCTACTCACCCACCCAATCCCCACCCACCCACTAGGGCCTGGAAGGTAATTATAAAGAAGTTAAACCGAATTACGCAGGCAGGGTTTATTTTGTGTTTTGCTGCCTCCGCTACTGACAATTACGGCTGCAATTAGACTGCCTTCATTAGCAAATGAGATTAGAATTAACATTGTTAATTACTTGTTCTGTTAAACGGGGGAAGCAGGCGTTAGTGGTGGAAGGGAGGGTAGAGAGCTCAGAGCAGATGGAAGTTTGCAGCCCCCTGAAGATTGCAGACCCTGCTAGGAGAGGCAGGTGCAGGCAGCTGGAAGGAGGACTGTCTGGCTTGCGATGGAGGGGGTGGGCGGAAGGGGAGGAGATGACTACTCCTCTGGGCTGGGGAGGGTAATAGGACATTTATCGCCAGGGCTTTCTCTATAGCTTTTCCCATTTGAAAGAAGAATAGATCGCAATGACAAACATTAGCTGGCCTCTAGTATGAGAAGCAGTAATGCAATTTGGGAGTTGGAGGTCCTGGAATCAAGTCCAGGACCTGCCACTTGCTACCTGGGTGACCTTGTCCAAGTCACCTCACTTTTTCGGTCCTTCCATTTCTTCATCTATAAAATGGGAGGATAGTGGATGAGAACGACCCTATGATATCTAAAGTTCCTTCCAGTTCCAAATCCAGGTTTGCAGAGAGCCTATCGATATTATTCCCAGTTGAGCCTCACAGACACTCATCTATGAGATAAAGTATTATTATCCCCATTTTATAGATGGGAAAATAGGCTCAGAGATATTGCAGAGTCACACAGCTAACAAATGTCAGAGGATCTGAATTCAGATCTTCCTGATTCCAAGGCCAGCATTCTATCTAGGGTACCAGAAGTCCTGAGTCTGTGTCGATACAGTTCAACAGCCTAATCTCCTATGTGCGGAACAAGCTAGATTACTGAGATGAAAATCTGTGGGAAAATGGAACATGTTGGAAGAAGCGCTAATGCCAGCCAGCACCTCTCACTTCAGTGAGAGGTTGGATCTAAATGAGTCATTCAGAGACAAGTCATGAAACATTTAACAAAAGGAAGTTTACTTTGCCCTAACAAGGCAAGGATATGCATCAAGGAGAAGGGGACACTCTGGGCACTGTCACTCCACTCCGATGGCTGCATTTGTTCATCAGGAAACAATATGACAGAAAACATAGTCTTCAGAAAACCACCAAGGCCCAGGTTTCCTATCCATCCTTGGCTTGGACTTTTTATGCCTTTAGGTGACCAGTAAGCCCATTGGGGGAAGCCTAGTTCAATCAGTTCCTAGAGATAGGTTTCTGGAGAGAAAGAGGAGGGGTCTCAGCCCATTCCACCCCATTCCACTGGGAAAGAAGCCCAGTCAAGGGAACAGTAATAACTATTAGTCTTATCAAAGAGTAACTTTAAATTTGGAAGTAGTTGTAGCATCATAAGCTGGATCCGATTTTGAGGTTTACTGATCCTTCTCCCTAACCCCCATCAAGAGGTCAGAGAATGATCTATCAATTGCCTCTGCATTTTACCAGCATTGTGACCTTGAACGGGTCATTTCTTTTCTTGAGTCTCAATTTTCTCATCTAGTAAAGGAAAAAGATTGGATTCAATGATTTCTAAAGTCTCTTTCAGACCCAATAGTCTATAATCCTTCCCAACTGGCCAAGATGGCTAATTAGTAAAGCCAGAGAGCCAAAAATTGGACTGAACACAGACCTCATACATCTTCCCAGAGAGAAGACCCCCACTTTGGCCAAGAGGTCCTTGAAGGTGCTGTTTCCTAAATGGTATATAGTCATGAGAGATCAGATTGGGCTTTGTGGTAGGTTCTAGGTTTCCTTAGGAAGAATTGGAAAGCATGAAGGACATGCTGTTCTGTTAATAATAATAGCAATGACAATTATTATTATAACAATAGCTAGCACTTATATAGCCTTCTAAGGTTTTCTAAGCTTTATATATTATCTTCTTTGATTTTAACAGCTACTCTGTGAATAAGATACTATTTTAATCTTCATTCTACAGACAAGGAAATTGAGGCAGACAGAAGTGAAGTGACTTGTCCAGAATCACACAAAACCCTCTCTATGGGCATGCCTGCAGTCACAGAGTCCATTACTAGAAATCCAGAGGGGCTCAGGGCAGAGCTGTTCTCATCCTCCTCTTCATGCACCTGAAGACTTTCCTCACTTCGCCTACCCTCTGCCCAGAAGCCCAAGTGCTTTCTCCCTCCCCTGCCTGTGGCAAAGCTCTGGGGACAGGTGGGACTCACATGCTGCATGAAGGTTCAAGGCAGATGGCAGCCTGTTGAATCTGTGGTGAAGGTGATTCCCATGGTAGGGCTGGAGAAGAGCTAGGTTTGAGGGAAGCATAACTCACAGCATAGCACATAGCTGGAAGGGAACAGAGCTGGAGGGGAGCAAAGTGCTCAGGCCACTCTCTTCCCCCTCTCCACACATGCCTCTCATCACCAGTGCCCCTCTGCCCAGCAGGCCAATGGGAGTGCTTCCTCCCTCCCCTGTCTGGAGTAAGGGGGTGCAGGGATAGGGAAAGCAGGGGCTAGGCTTGGCACGCTTTAAGGGTGGAGACCTGGCACTCCATCTCTAAAAGGTTCACCATCACTGTTCTAGGACCATATTTTATTATCACTCTGATTCTCATGCCCTCTGTACAACTGGTAAATGTGCTCTTTTCCCTATAAATTCCGTCACTGAGATTAATGTGGTACAGGAGAAGGACTGAGGTATTTGGAGTTGAAAGACCTAGATTAAAGTTCCAACTCTGATACCTACTTGCTGTGTGACCTAGGGCAAGTCACTGAATCTCTCTGAGCTTCAATTTCCTCATCTATCAAATGAGAATAATCAAACGTGCATGACTTACAAGGGCCAAATGAGATCATAAATGCTTTTTCATTTCATTTTATCATAAACTCTTTCTAAAAACTAAAGTGCCATGTAAATATAAGATCTCATCTCATCATTGCTATTCTATTCTCATCCTATATTGAATGGAGTTCAGATAGAAGGAGTCAGGGAAAAATCAATATCTTACTCTAGTGCATTTATATTTAATGTTTGGTGGGTCGAATGATCACTTTTTTGTAGTTGAATAAAAGTAGTGGGATGTAAGTTTATCTTCTCAAAACATCCTTGGGATAACTCCAGTAGCAGATCAGACATTGGAGATGATAGGTACCTCATTAGGATGTTAGAGCAGGGTCTTACTTTTCTATTTGTATCCCCAGTGCTTTCCACATAATAAGTAGTTCATAAATGCTTTATCTGTTCATTCATTCATTTGTTCATTCATTCATTCATCCTATTCCCATTTGGCTTTGATTTCTTCTTCAAAGTCCTGTTTTTGAGAATTCTCCATTCCAATCACTTCAGAGTTTGATGATTCCCCATGGTGATATCTATTTTTCAAATATTGCTCTTTAATTTTTATGTGTCAATATTATGTCCATGCACACCCTTCCTTGATACTCTTCCTTTCTGCTTTGTAGAATATTCTCCTGGTTGTCTGCCTACTCCTCAGTGTCCTCTGTAGCATCATCATCCTTGTCTTTCCCCATATATGTTAGGTTCTGTCTTGGTCCCTCTTCTTCTTTCTCTACACTGTCTTCACTGATGATCTCATCAGCCCCCATTCAAATATCATCTCTATGTAGATGTCTTTACCAAACCTACATTTCCAGTCCAAATGTCTCTCCTAAACTCCAAGTCCCATTGCCAATTGCCTGCTGGACATCTCTACTGAGATTTCCCAAAAGAATCTCAAACTCAACAAGTCCAAAATTGAACTCATTCTCTTTCCCCCTAAGCCCACTCTTCCTCCTACTTTCTTAAGGATACCTCTACTCATTCTAGTCACCCAGGTTAGCAACCTGGGAATCATCCTAAACTCTCATTCCACTTTGTATCTGCTACTTTGCCTGGTTTCAACTCCATAGAACAAAAGGCCCCTCCCAGGACAAGCTCATCACTTCTACATTCACCTCCAGGCTGCTAACTGAAGCCTCAAATGGCACCACCTTCCTCAGCCTCCTCTCCCCTCTAATTGGAGGGTTGGAGGACAAGAGGGCAGTGTACCAAATTCCTCCCAATGCCTTCCTTTATAAAGGTCAGAAACTGGATTCTCGGCTTATTCTTCTTTGCATCTGTTGCTCTGCCTAGTTTTAACTTTCCTGCCTCCTTTTATGTCTTATTTCTCCCTTTAGATTATAAACTCCTTGAGGGCAGGGACTGTCTTTTATTAATTGTACCCCATTTCTTTGTATAGTGCCTGGCACTTAATCAATGTTAATGAAATACAGTGGATTGGTTTCTCAATTCTTACTCTAGTTCACTTTACACATTCAATTACTTGCTAGTTTCTTCTATTCCACAACTTTTCTAGCATTCTAGCATTTTTTTGGCTTCTCTCTACTCACACAACCAACACCCTAATTCAGGCCCTTGTCACCTCTCACTTGGACAATTGCAATAACCTCCTAATCTATCTCTAGTGTCTAGTTTCTCCCCTCTAATCCATTCTTTGGTACAGCTAGCAAATTGATATTCCTAAGGCAGATCTAAACCAATCACTCCTCTGCCCAAGAAGTTTCATTGGGTTCCCTACTGCCAAAGAAATTGGTATTTTTAAGATAAAATACAAATTCCTCAGGTTGGCATTTAAAGCTCTTCACAAACTGGTTCCCACCCGTATTTCCAAGATGATTCCACAGTGGTCTTCCTCATACACACTCTATGTTCCAGACAAATGAATCTGCTTGCTATTCTCTATACACAACATTTCATCTCCTATCTATGTGCCTTTACCCAGCATGTGTCCCATGCCTAGAATGCTTTGACCTACATACCTCATCTTCTTGGATATCTCCTCATTCCCTGCAAGACTCAGCTCAAGTATCACTTCTTTTTTTTTAAACCCTTACCGTCCGTCTTGGAGTCAATACTGAGTATTGGCTCCAAGGCAGAAGAGTGGTAAGGGTAGGCAATGGGGATCAAATGACCTGCCCAGGGTCACACAGCTAAGAAGTGTCTGAGGCCAGATTTGAACCTAGGACCTACCGTCTCTAGGCCTGGCTCTCAATCCACTGAGCTACCCAGCTGCCCCCTCAAGTACCACTTCTTAAAAGGGTCTTTCCTGATGCCCTTAGTCCCTAGTTCCCTCTCCCAAAATTACTTCATATTTATTTGGGGTATATTTTGTGTTGACTTGTATACCTATTATCACTCCCCAGTAGATATAAAGTCATTGAGGGTAGAGACTCATCTTTGAATACCCAGAACCTAGCACAATGCCTGTTATTGTTCAGTCATTCAGTCATGACCCCAATGATTTATCCATGAGGTTTTCTTGACAAAGATACTGGAGTGGTTTGCCATTTCTTTCTCCAATATGTCCCCATTTTACAGATGAAGAACTGAGGCAAATAGGGTAAACTCTCTCCACTGTGCCACCTAGCTGCCCCCCAAAAACACTATATAAATGTTAGCAATTATGATGATGATGAGAGACCCTTCACCAGTTAGCAAATCCTATATCCCTCTTCTTATTCTAATATTTTAAAGGTATAAAATACATAAGGTTACAAGGTAAATAAATTATTTTTTAAAACCCTTAACTTCGGTGTATTGTCTCATAGGTGTAAGAGTGGTAAGGGTGGGCAATGGGGGTCAAGTGACTTGCCCAGGGTCACACAGCTGGGAAGTGGCTGAGGCCGGGTTTGAACCTAGGACCTCCCGTCTCTAGACCTGACTCTCACTCCACTGAGCTACCCAGCTGCCCCCTAAATAAATTATTTTGAAATATTCTGATACAATAATTTTTTAAAGTTTACAGAACTCCGTGTTAAGAATTAGATAGGATCTCAGAATCTATCTAGTTCAACCCCTTAAATTTACAGATAAGGAAACTGAGTGAGTCTCATAGCAGTTATTTGTCTTTCTTAACTTCACACACATAGCAAGAAACAGAGGGAGGATTTGAACCTTTTCTTGTACCACAGATCCACTCCTTTAAATGCTTTGGAATCCACTTAATTATACCATCATCCCACCTAGATATCTCTGTCTAGTCCAAACCATGAGAGATGTTATTAAATGCCTGTAGAAATCTAAGCTTACTATCTAGAACATTTCTTTCATCTACTGGTCTAGTCACTCTGGAAAATAAGGAGACAGGGGTCCTTTGTAATGACTCCTTTTGTCTCTTGTTATTCCCACTGTCTGGAATGCACCTCACACCCTCCAGACTCCCTTTAGTCCCTATGCCTCATTTCTATCAGACTTTGGGCACCTGCTTCCTGACATTTGGGCAATATCCCTGAGGGAAGAAAGGAAGGAAGGAAGGAAGGAAGGAAGGAAGCCAAATGGACATGGACATTTACTGAGGTGAGATTTAGAAGAGTCTCAGTAAGGAAATCCCAGAGGAAGGAGAGCTGGGGAGACAGGAAAGAGACCGGTGGGAGGGCAAATTCCCCCTCAAACCCCACCCCACAAGAAAGCCAGAGATATGGGTTAGCTGCATCCAGCCTCTCTTTGGGAAGCATCAAGCCTCTGATAGATCAGAAATTTATTTTCCTTATCCCTGGGAAAGCCGATTACCCATTCCTAGAGCTGGCAACAGGCAGGCCTCTCATAAGGGAACAAAACGATAATTCAGGCAAATGAATTATTACCCTGTAAAAAGTGCAAAGCAGCTCCTGCCACATAACTCACATTGCCCTCTATTCACCCAAGTTTGACTTTTCCCTATAGAGTGAATTCCAGTGACTCCCAAGCCATAATCCCTGAGTCAAACAGGCATGACCTGGCAGGGGATGGGAGATGAGTATGGAAAAAGGGAAAAGAAAATAGGAGAGTGATAGCATGGAAGGAAAACATCCCTAAATCCCTTCCTCCTCCCCTTTCCTCTAGGGCAGGTTTCTTAGCCTTTTTTATCCAAGACCCCTTCAGCAGGCAAGTGAAGTCCATGGACCCCTTTCCAGAAGGATGTTTTTAAACACAGAGAATAAAATACATTTCAAAGGAAACCGAATATATTGAAATACATTTATCAAAATATTTTTTAAAACAGGGTTAGCATAGACCTTGCTCTAGAGAGAAACATCCCTCCTCATCTATGTCCCAGCTTGTCTCAATGGACATGATAAGTAACCTATAAAATCGCCAACTTGTTCTTTATAAGATCTGGGTTCTAATCTTGCTTCTGTCACTAATGCAACATGTGATCTTAGGCAAGTTATTCCCTTCTCTTGGCCTCAGTTTCCTCTTCTGTAAAATAAGGAACCTGGATGCCCCATTCACCACTTTTTAGAATCCTTATCTCCTTTCAAGGTTCAGCCTAAGCATCTCCTCTTCCATCAAGTCTTTCCTGCAGAATAGTGAGAAAAGTAATGAACTTAGAATCAAACTGACCCAAGTTCAAACTCTGCCTTGAGTGTTCAGAAAATCTCTCAGCCTTACTTTCCTGAACTATGGACCAAGTGTAATAATGGCATGTATCTCATGTTATTTGTTTCGAGAATCAAGTAAGATGTGTTGAATATACTTTGCAGGTTTTTTAATACTTTGTGATATTTAGGAGTAGTTTTGTTTTTAATAAATCCATGGTTTGATTGGTTTAAGGAATTCCTTTTGTCAATAAAAGTAACAGCACTACACTATACAGGCTTAGAGAATTGCCTTGGATAGTGGACACCTAAAGGACTTGTCCACACTTTGGCAGGGTATGTCATAGGAACCAGGATGTAGCAGAAGTTACACTTGAGGCAACATCTTCCAAACCATGAGATCAACTTGCTATGCACTACACCAGGGCTTATAATTCTGTGGTCGATGGACAGATTCCAGGGAGTCTGTGAACCTTTATGGGAAACACATCTTTGTTTTCACTAACTTCTAACTGAAATTTAGCATTCCCTTCCATTAGGAAGATAGGCAACAAACACGATTCTGAGAAAGGGTCCATCAGCTTTACCAGATTGCCAAAGGGGTCCAGGACACACAAAAGATTAAGAACCCCAATAGTACACCATTCTACTTCTATATAGATATGATATAGATAGATAGATATGATATCATATGATATATATAGATATGATATAGATAGATATGATAGCTATTATCTAACCCCTCCCTTTTCTTCCCTAGGTGGTAGCTTTCTTTCTCCTCAGCTCAAATTATTCTGTATTTATGTTTTCCTGTGTCCTACCCCCTCACCCCAATAGGATGTAAATTTCTTGAGGGAAGGAACTTTTTTGTTTTTATAACTGTAATTCCTAGCTCATTGCCCTGTGCTCAGCAGATGATTAACATATATATATATATATATATATATATATATTGAACTGAGTTGCATTAGGTTGAGTTGAGTTGAGCTGGGTTGAGTTGAGTTAAGTAGAGTTGAGTTGAGTTGAGTTGAGTTGAGTTGAGTTGAGTTGATTCGAGTCTACTTAGATGTCCTTTAAGGTCCCTTCAAGATCTGACATTTTATACAATGAGATTTAGGTAGCATGGGACAATTCTATCCTGTGTTTTTCCAATATTTTTTTCTATAATAAGGCTAAGGGTATTAAAATGTTGTAAATCTTAGGGGCAACTGGGTAGTTCAATGGATTGAGAGTCAGGCCTAGAGATGGGAGGTCCTAAGTTCAAATCTGTTCTCAGACACTTCCTAGCTATGTGACCCTGGGCAAGTCACTTAATCCCCATTGCCTACCCTTACCACTCTTCTGCCTTGGAACCAATACATGGTATTGATTCTAAGAAGGAAGGTAAGGGTTTAAAAAAGAAAATAAAATTTTATATAAATCTCTTGGCATTCTTTTTTAAAAAAGAATGTTTCAATTATTTTTCACCTCTAAAAGAAAAAGCTCACATAGGGCTCTGAAGATGGGCTAGTGACCAATTGGAACCTCTGAAAAGAATAAAAGGTAAATGTATGGAACAATGATGAGAGAAATTGAGTAAAAAATGAGCCCTGCCCCATGCATAGACATGCCCAGGCGGAACTTAATTCACCTAGTTAACAGAAATGTATTCATTCACCAGAAATTTATCATACAAGGCACTATCTAGCAAGGAAATAAGAGACAGGTGTACCCATAACTGTAAGACAGCATGAGATAAGTGCCATAAAGGAGGTACAAACAAAAGATGTAAGTGGAGGCCCTTTTCCAGCTAAAGCAAATAAGGGAAGACTTCAAAGAGGAGCTGGGATTTGAAGGGTCTTAAAGGATGATTAGGATCTTGATAGAGAAGGAAGATCTGGAGAAAAGGTACTTTCTAATCGTGCCATGAGAAAATACATTAAGGTAGGAAAATGGGTTGAACAGTAGGAATCCCAAATAGTCTGGTCTGGCTGGAGCATTGGGAACATGTAGAGTTGGGGTTCTTAACTTGTAAACTTGCTAGTTAAAAAATGTTTTGATTAGGCCATTTCAATATAATTGGTTTCCTTTTAATCCTTTATATTTTCTTTAAACCTTTACCTTCCATCTTGGAATCAATGCTGTGTTCCAAGGCAGGTAGAAGAGTGGTAAGGGCTAGGTGATGGGGGTTAAGGGACCTGTCCAGGGTCACACAGGTGGAAGTGTCTGAGGCCAGATTGAACCCAGACTTCCCTTTTCTATACCTGGCTCACCTAATTGCCCTGTACAATACTCTATATTTTATGTGATATATTTGAAAACACAAGTCTGAAAATGGGTCCATGACTTTCATCCAGCTGCTGCCAAAAGAAGAGTCCATGATGCGTGTACAAAAGGACTAAGCTCCCTTGATATAGAATATTGTGAGAGAGAATGTAAACTCCTTGAGGACAGGGACCACTCATTTTTCTATTTGTGACCCCAGTGCCTAGGAAACTTACTGGCATACAGGCATTGAATGAATGCTTATTGATGAGCTAAGGATAGAAAGCTAAACTGAGGCCAGATCATGATGGACCTTGAATTCCAGGTTAAGTAATTTTGAATCTACCTTGAATTCCAGGTTAAGTAATTTTGAATCTATCTAGCAGGAAATGAGGAATCACTGCCTGTGATAAGATCAGAGTTTTTCTATAGGACGGGGTTCTAAACCCAGGATCCAATGACTTCTTGTTATTTTTTTAAAATAATATTTCAATATCATTGGTTTTCTTCATACTCCTATATATTTTCTTTTATGCATTTGAAAACATCATTCTGAGAATGAATGGCTTGATTTCATCAGACTGCCAAAGGTCCGGAGGAAGAATATTCATTTCACCAAAAAAAGTAAAAAGCTCAAGAACCGCTAGCCTAGGAGGATTCTGGAAGCAATAAGCATGGTATATTATAACAGGGAGTTGGGGCGACATTATCCAACCACTGGGATAAACGAAGTCTTCTCTTTGTTGTGATAAAAGCCCAATAGAAGATCAGAGGGTGGAGAGGAGGATAGACTCTATTCTAGTCGCAGTCACATAAAATTTTTAAGTAGGCAACTGAAGTCACACAGCTGGGAATGGGAACCGTGGAGCTGGGACCAGATTATGAGGCCTCCCTTGACGACTCACAAATCAATCCTCCCAAACTTGCCTGAGTAAAATGTCAGCTTGGGGCCAGATTTCATCCACCTGACATTGCTGTTAATAACAAAGCCTAATTAGCATGGCTTTTAAGCATCCATTACATTAATTTAACGTGAAAATCTAATGGAGTTTTATTGGAATTTTTTCAGTAAAATTAACCCTGCGGGCTTCTTACACATGTTTTCATTAGGGGCTGTGAGCAGTGGAGATAGTCAGTGAATTCGAATCAGCCCTTTAGTTTTCTTTCATCATTTTGCTTCCCATCTTCTGTCATTTAGCATCACCTCCAAAAAATGGTTTTTACTAAATCGAAGTCATTACGGAGGAAGGATATATAGCAACAGAGCTGGGGGGAGGCAGGGTTGTTTCTAAATTCCCTCTGACTCGGAACTGTGAGAAGCAAAATTAATATCCAGTATTCTAAACACTGATCTCCTCATGGAGAGTGACATGGAGTATGGTGCCAATCGAGAACTTCACAGTACAACTATGGGAATCTGGAATTCAGAGTGTGGTTGTGTTTGTACTAAGTCCTTTGGTATATGGTCCAGGGGTATGTATGTATGGCCTTTGGGAAACTCAAGAACTTAACCTTTCCCTTTTTGCACTTCCAATCACTTCAGTTTCCCATTTCTGGAACATTTATGTAATCATTGTCTTGTTCTATTTAAAGAGAGCTAGATCTGGAGTCATAGACATTGACATCCTCAGGTCATTGTTGTTCAGTCGTTTTCAATCATGTCCAGCTCATGACCCAATTTGGGGTTTTCTTGGGGGGGGAACCCTAGAGTGATTTGCCATTTCCTTCTCCAGCTCATTTTACAGGGAAGGAAACTGAGGCAAGCAGGGTTATGTGACTTGCCCAAGGTCAGCCAGCTAGTAAGTGTTTGAGACTGGATTTAAACTCAAATCTTCCTGATTCCAGGTCAACTCTATCCACTTTACCATCAGGCTGCCCCTCAGTTTCCTCATCTGTAAAATAGGAGTATTAGTCTAGATCTGGGCTAAGGTCACTTCCAACTCTAAATCTGTGATCTTATGACTTCTTCCTCAAAATAGTTCCATGAGCCAGTACAACCAACTCATCCAGTTAGGATAGATCTGGTTAGCCAGCTCTTTCTCCCCATTTCTGGGCCCATCTTTATTATTTATGGCTCTTACTTATTACTAATAGGCAAATGTTAAGAGACCAAAATGAGTACATTAAGATGCTCTTTAGTGGCACAATCGAATGTAACGGACTTCTCTACTAGCAGCAATGCAATGATCCAGGACAACTCCGAGGGACTTATGAGAAAGATTCTGTCCACATCCAGAGAAAGAACTGTGGGAGTAGAAACACAGAAGAAAAGCAACTGCTTGATCACATGGTTTAATGAGGACATGATTGGGGATGTAGACCCCAAGCGATCACAGCAAATATTAATAATATAAAATTAGGTCTTTATCAGTGATACATATAAAACCCAGTAGAATTGCTTATTGGCTATGGGAGGGGTGGGAGGAGGGGAGGGAAAGAACATGAATCATGTAACCATGGCAAACTATTCTAAAATTAATTAATTAATTAATGAACTTTAAAACAAAAATAAAGCTATACCTTTAAAAACCAAAAAAAGAATTTCATCTAAATTTGAGTCAACTGCCTCTATCAATGCACTAATATTGTACTTCTGTGTATGTGGTGAAAGAACTATAAAAGTTAGATTTCTAATGTTTCTTTTTAAAACTTTTTTAAAATTTTGTATTTGTTGTATTTAAATTACCAGGTATCTCACTCATTTCCTTCCCTCCTCATACTAAAGAAGACATCATTTGACAAATACATGTATTTATGCACATACATATACATATATAGATACAGATATGTATTTTATATATGTATATATAAACTATATCCTGCTTGTTTGTATTTATCAGTTCTTTCTCTGGAAGTGGACCGACACAAGTTATTCTTCAAACAATATTTTTGTTGCTGTGTATAATGTTCTCTTGGTTCTACTCATTTCACTCTTCGTAATTTCCTATAAATTTTGCCATGTTCTCGTGAAAAAAAAAAATTCTCCTTCACTACAAAGAGGAGACTTAAGAGGGAACGTGGGCATTGTATAATTAGAAAGATGGTGGAAACTGTTTCCTAAAATCAGTTTGGGATTGCCTCTGGTTATTCTCAACCAATATACACACATACATAACAATATGTATACATATGCATGTATGTATGTGTCAATTTAATTTTTACATTCTTTTCTTTTTTAGATTTCTTTATTTATATTGTAAAAAATTAAGTCTCAGTAATCTCACCCTAACTCTCTCCTCCCTGCACAATGGAAGGCATCAGTGATAGGAAATCATGTTTCTATTTATCAGTTGTTTCTCTGGAGGTGGACATTCACAAGTTATCCTCCAAATATTCATTCTGTAGCTGGATCTAATGTTCTCTGGGTTCCACTCATTTCACTCTTTATTATTTCATGTACGTCTTCCCAAGTTTGTTTGTTTTTTTAATTAACCTGCTCATCATTTCTTACAGAGCTGTAGTAGTCCATCACAATCATACACCACGACTTTTTCAGTCTTTCTCTTCTTTTTAAATTTTGAATTCTAAATTCTCTCTACTCTTCCCCTACCCACTGAGAAGGCAAACAATATGATATCAATTATACATGTGAAATCATGCAAAACATATTTCCATATTAGTCATATCTCAAAAAAACAAGAAAAATAAAGAGAGAAAAATTATATTTCAGTTTGCACTCAGAGTTCATCGGTTCTCTCTCTGGAGGTGGGGAAAATGTTTCCTCCATGAGTCCTTTGGAATTGTCTTGAATCATTGTATTGATCAGAGTAGCCAACTTGTTTTTACTTATTTTAATTAAACTTTAATCGATTTATTTATTCTAAATTTAATTAATTTATTTAATTTTCACAGTTAATCACTATTACAGTATTCTTTTCTGGATAGATTAGGCATGCCTAATGAGGTTGGGAATAGAGTACATTTTAGCCTGTGATTGGTCAAGGACTATGGTCAAGCTCCACTCACTCGTTCTGTCTTCTTTTCTGGATAGATTAGCCATACCTAATGCAAGTGGGATGAGGCTGGTATTGGGTCAGGGGCAGGGACCAGAAAACAGGTGCTGGGGGGAGGGCGGAATAGAGAGGAGGAAGTTGGATGGGAATATCTGAGCATTCTGACATTGAACTAATGTGCAAATTATATGCAAATGAAGTAAGGGTTGTATCCCTTTAGGAAGAAGTTGACTGCGCTGGTACTGATGCACAACAGCATACCTCCGGCTCCTGCGCATTTATTTCGGTCAGGTTTGCTCTGGGCTCCCAGCCAGCAGGATGGGGCTAGCAGGACAGACCTTATCATGCCCCACTTCACCCCCTGCTCCCACCGAGCCTCCAAGAAGAGAAGAGTGGTCCATCCCTGCTGAGGATCAAAGGAAGCCGGGGTCAGATGAGGGCTGAGGGTAGAGCTGGGAGGCGGGGGGTCTGGGGCGGAGGGCACTGGCAGCTCCGGGAGGAGCCGAGGAATTAAGGAGGTGGGCAGAGTGTGACAGGGAGGCTTTTTCAAAGTTTGTCTCCAGGCCAAACAAACAAAGACCCTTTGTCGGGACTCAGCGGCAGAGATAGGGAATGACAGTGCTGAGGACTTGGGCTCTACAATTACTGTCGATGCCATCACAGCACAGGCAGCTTCTGTTTGCCCGGCTGCCGAGGCTCCCTGCAGGTGGCAAATCGAATGACTGTGCCAGGGCACTGAGGTCTGGGGAGGTCTCTGATGGCATGGTTTCAAGGATGAGATCAAGCACCCCGACCCATTCTCACCTCTGCCTGTCTCACCCGCAGAGAATAATTATTTTTTATCTCCAACTGCCTATTAGACATGGTGAACTGGATGTCCTATAGACATTCTCGACTTGTCTGGAGCTGAGCTCATTATCTTTCCCACCAAACCCTCCCCTCTTCCTAACTTGCCTATCATTGTCAAGAGCAGCACAGTCCTCCCAGTGACCCGCGCTCACCACCTAGATGTCATCTTCACCTCACTCTCTCACCAACCATGCCCTGTATCCAATTGGTTGTCAAGGGCTGCCATTTCTAATTTTGTAACAACTTTCCTACACGTACCCCCTTCTCTCCTCTTATGTTGCCACTCCTTTGGTGCGAGCCCTCAGCACTTCACACCTGTATTATTGGTTTCTCCTTCCTCCAATCCATTCTCCAATAAGCTGTCACATGGATCTTCCTAAAGGGCAGGTCTGGCAGCATCACCCCCCTATCCAATAAACTCCAGTGGTTTCCTTTTGCTTCCAGAAACAAATATAAAATCCTCTGTTTGACTTTAAAGTCCTGCAAAACCTGGCCCCCTCCTACTTTTTTTTTAAACCCTTAACTTCTGTGTATTGGCTCCTAGGTGGAAGAGTGGTAAGGGTGGGCAATGGGGGTCAAGTGACTTGCCCAGGGTCACACAGCTGGGAAGTGTCTGAGGCTGGATTTGAACCTAAGACCTCAGGTCTCTAGGCCTGACTCTTAATCCACTGAGCTACCCAGCTGCCCCCCCCTCCTACTTTTCCATGCTTCTTACACCTCCCCTTCCTGCACTCTATGGCCCTGTAATACTGACCTTCTTGCCATTCCTTGAACAAGACAGCCCTCCTGGATGAGCTCTCTCTCATCCCTGAAATGCTAGATCCTCATCTCTGCTTCCTAGCTTTCTTCAAATCTAAGCTAAAGTGCCACCTTCTGAAAGTTCTTCCTAATTCTCCCAAATATTAGGACCTTCCTTCAGAGATAACTTTCAATTGATCTTGTCTAATTTATTTTATCTTATCTACAAAATTAAAAATGGCAGCACTTGACAACCAATTGGAGATGGGACATGGTGATGAAAGAGTGAGGTGAGGATATCTGATCTTATCTTGTTGGTACAGAATTGTTTGTATATTGTTTTCCTGCCCAACTGTGAGCTCCTTGAAGGCAGGGACTGTCTTCCCCCTTTCTTTGTATCCCCCATGCTTAGCAAAGTGCCTGGAACATAGTAGGCATTTATAAATACTAGTCAACTGAAGATTGATATATTTTTCTTTTCAAATATTCCTGAAGTTGTAAGAACATAGATAAGAGTTGTAAAGGACCTTAGTATCATCTAATCCATTATATGGAGGGAAAAACTGAGGCCCAGAGAAAGCCAATGACTTACCCAACATTACACTGGTATCAAGGAACGAAGTTAAGATCTGAAGCCAAACCTTCCATCCCCAAGTTCACTCTTTTCGTCGCTTTCCATTATTCCAATGGAGCCATGGTCTCAATGACGTAAGACCTAAAACAATACAAATTATAACCCATTCACTTGCCCGTACTATGCAACTCTCATTTAGGACTGCTCCTAAATTCCCTACCATGCCAGAGACTTCCTTCTATCATCCATGGCTACCAGTGGAAGATGGGATCATAGACTGAGAACAAGGACACAACCTGAGTTGTGTTGGATTCAATCCCTTCATTTTACTGAGGAGAATGAAGCCCAGAAAAGAGAAATAATTTGCTCAAAACCAGTCAATTGTATTAATTATAATCTTGAACCCTTGGACTCCATCTCCCAAAATTCCTTTTCCCTTTTGTGTATGTGTGTCATTACATTGTTTGTATATAGTTTCAGGGTCTCTGCCCCCTCACTCTCTCTTCCATGTGGGTAGCTTGGGTGAGCTCCCCCTGGACCCCAGCCTTTAGTTTCCTTTTTGCTTCAAGTTTAATTTTAATAAATCTTATTAAATAGAATACTTGGAGTATTGAATATTAATTTTAAAATCTACACAATGAACCTAGCTTCCCCAACTCCAAAACCAGTGCTCTCTCTATCATGCTCTGCCGTGAGGATTGTTTATCCCCTGACCTCACTACATGACCAGACCATTCCCCAATGGCCTTCTTTCATAACTTCAACTACATTTTTTCCCTATGCTACCTATCTGCTTTTTTTTTTGTTCGGTTATATCCAAATCTTTGTGAATCCATTTAGGATTTTCTTCAAAAAGATACTGGAATGGAGGCAGCTAGGACTAGAATCAAGAGGACCTGAGTTCAAATCTAGCCTCAGATGCTTCCTAGATGTGGCAACTCATTTAACCCTATTTGCCTAGCCTTTGCCCTCCTGCCTTAGAATTGTTACTAAGGCAGAAAGTAAGAGTAAAAAAAAAAAGATCCTGGAGTGCTTTACTATTTTCCTCTCTAGCCCATTTTACAGATGAGGAAACTGAGACAAACATGATTAAGTGACCACACAGAAAGTGTCTGAGGCCAGATTTGAACTCGAGGAGATGAGTCTTTCTGATTCCAAGCCTGACACTCTATCCACTGTGCCACCTAGGTGCCCTCTCCTTATTTTAGGGGTACAATTTATATTTAGAACAAAATAGTATATTTACTCCCTGATATGTTTCTATTCCATAGGTCCAAAGATACTAAGGCAAAGCACTGAATTTTCTCATTTAAGAACTATATAGGCAGAACCTCTGCCCCCAACAAGTTGAATGAGCCACAGACGGTTTTGCCCAAGACACCCAGGAAATAGATAGAAAGAGCTGATTTTCACTTGAATTCTCAACTTCCCTCCAGTCTCACTAGTGACAGCTTTGGGACTTTCCATTCAGAAACCTCATTGTTATCCTTGACACCTTCCCCTTTCCTCTCCTGCTGATTTTGAACATTCATACAGAAACATACTGGCATTATCTTTGAAGGGCTGTAGGGCTTTCTAAATGTCAGTTGTCTCTGTTACTTTGCTCTCTCTATAGTTTTTTTTCAAAATGTCTCTAAGATTCTCCATTTTAGGAATGGGGAAACTGAGGCTCAGAGAGATAGAAGAGCTAACTTACCCAAAGTTAGACAAATAGTAAGTTTCAGAGCCAAGTCCTCTAAATATTCCTTCCACCATATACCAAATCTTCTCCTAGTCCAGTGTATCTTCAGTCTCCCACATTTGTTGTTCAGTCATTTTTCAGACATGTCCAACTCTTCATGACCCTCTTTGGGGTTTTCTTGGCAAAGATGCTGGAATGGTTTGCCACCTCCTTCCCCAGCTCATTTGACAGATGAGGAAACCAAGGCAAATAGAGTTAAGTCACTTGCTCAGGGTCACATAGCTAGTAGATGTTTGAGGTCAGATTTGAATTTAGGAAGATGAGTCTTCCTTACTCCAGGTCTGATACTTTATCTACTGCACCACCTAGTAGCCTAGAGTCAGGAGATCTAGGTTCAAATCCTACCTCTGATATTTCCTACCTGTGTGGCCTCAGGTAAGTTACTTCTCCTCCATCTGTAAAATGAGGCGGTTAAATAACCTTCTCAAGTCCATTTCGGTCTAGAAATATGATTTTCTTCCCCAAATATGGATCACATACTTATGTAGTATCTAAATACTAGCCATCACACACACACACACACACACACACACACACACACACACACACACACACACAGAGATTTTTTTCCTATTTCCCTGACAATTCTAGTCCACAGTTTGGAACTCTCAGAACTTAACATTCTTTAACAATCACCTCTTTCTCATCTACTAGATTTATTCTATAAGTCTGTGAGCTCCTTGAAGAAAGAAACCCTATCATTTGCTTCTTTTGGATCCATCATAGATAGCACTGATCTGCAAGGACCAAGATGCTTTCAGTTGGTTGAATGGCAGACCCAGTCAATCTAATGTTTGTAGTTGTTTTAGCTACAAATTCAGAGCAGCTCACTTTGTAGACTCTCCACCCTGGCCACCAGCTCAGATCTCTAGAAGCCAGAATAGCCACAGGACTATCTGAGGCATGGATATTATCTCCTTTGGTGAGCCCTGCCTTGGCCCAACCTAGAAAAACCTCTAACCACATTACTGCCCCATGGATTCACCATTCCAACTAAGCTATTCTACTTGCAGAATCTCATATCCAATATCCCACCTCCATCTCTTTATTTGAGCTGTCCTCCATACCTGAAATGTCCTTCCTCCTCACTTCTAACTCTTAGAATCCCTGGCTCTCTTCAAGGCTTAGCTCAAGGGCCACCTCCTTCACTAGGCTTTTCTTGGTGTCTCCTCCAACCCCCACCTCCAATCCTTTATAGTTCCACTCTTTTCTTCGTATCTCTTGTTTTCCCTAGAATGCAGGTTGTAAACTCTTCACACAGTAATACTGGTTTGCTTATTTTGCCTTTGCCTCCCTAGTACCTAGCACAGATAGGTATTGAAAATAAGCAGTTAGGTGCCTCAGTGGATTAAGAGTCAAGTCTAGGTACAAGAGGTCCTGAGTTCAAATATGACACCAGATACTGTCTAGCTGTGTTATCCTGGGCAAGTCACTTAACCCCCCATTGCCTAGACCAGGATTGGGGAAGGTTTGCGAGTTTGAGTGCCCAGAGGACAAATTCAAGCTGCCTGTGAGTCCCATCTATTACCAGAGAGAGCGGAGGGAGGAAGTGCTTGCTTTAGGTGACTGGAGAGAGGGATAGGGCATGCAAAAAATGTCCTTGGATGCTGGGAAGAGGGGGAATGGAACAGCTCCCCAAATGTCAACTGGGCACATGCGCCAATATTTTGCCAACACTGGCCTAGATCTTACTCCTCTGCCTTGGAAATGACACTTAGTATTGATTCTAAGACAAAAGAGAAAGGTTTTTCTTTTAAAAAGAAAAGAAAAGAAACATTAATGCTTGTTGAATTGAAGTGAAATGAATTGCATTCTCCTGAGCATACTGGTTCCTTTTCCTGCTGCTGCTCCTAGAACTGTTCCTTTATTTTGCTAGATCTCTCTTGAGATAAGAGGAATTTGCAGGCTGTGGGTCCATCTGTCACTTGTCCCTTCCTTCCTATCCCAATACACACACACACACACACACACACACACACACACACACACATACACACACACACACACACACACACACACACACTTGCAAGGAAGAGAAAAAACTGAGACAGAGTAAAAATCCTGCAATTCTTCTGCAGGAAGCCCTCCCGGGAGCCATGCAGCATGCATGGCATTCATAGAAATCTGTGCACTAGCTTAATTGCACATAAGCCAATTGAAAATTTACAGCTACGTATTAGCTTAAAGGAAGAAATTACGTTTATTTGGGTGGTTATGCAAATTGGATATTGCAATGCCTTGTGGGAAAAGTCCTTTTCTTAAAAGATGGAGGTGGGGTGGGGAAGAAGGGAGTAGAGTAAAGCAGGTAGCATCTATCTTCAGGATCCAAGGCACAAAAACTCCAAACTCAGAAGGTGTCCCATCCCTCAGGCTATACTCAGAACCTAGGAACAAAGGGAGACTGGAGAAATTCTCCCCATTTCATAGAGAGGAAAAAGTAAGGCATGGGATGATTCGGTGATGTCTGTCAACTGTGTTTTTGGAAACCCCAGGTTTGCCCCTGTCCTGTGGGAACTTGCCTTAAAAGAAGTCTCAGACTGACTTTGTCTTAGACTGAATAATGGACCACCAAGCATCCAATAAGTATCCTGAACAGGAGTGATAGAGATGCTCAAAACCTCAATCACCCATTTTGTCTTAGAAGTTTCCCCCACTGTATCCGAGATCCTTTCCCAGGTGGACCAGCACCTGGCTGGAATCATCCTTTTGTATACATTGTAAAATATTAGCCTCTCCCTGATGATCCAGCCCTGGACTTCTCATTTCCTCAAGTCCATTGAAAAGCTAATAAATCATATTTTCCTGTCCTTTATTCCTCCAAAAGGTATATAAAATCTTCAAGTTCTATTGCTCTTTGGAGATTCATCTTTGGTGGTGCGTTCACCCAGAGACACTGTTCCCAGAGTCCCAGGGTTTGGGCTCTGTGTGGTATTTAGTGCTTGACTCTGGATTGTGGCTGAATATTAAGAACTTAAAGATTTGGTTTTTCTGACCATTTTAGTAGTTCTGTGTTTTTACAATTTGACATGTTCGTGTACTGAGTCAGGGGGTAGAATTCCAATCAGTCAGAAAACATTTATTCAGCACCTACTATGTGCCAGGCACTATGTTAAGTCATGGGAATACCAAAAAAAAAGGCAAAAGGCAGTTTCTACCCTCAAGGAGCTCACAATCTGATGGGAAAGACAACATACAAATGATTCTGCTGTCCATTCCCTAACAAACCACCAGACTCCTTGCCCTGACCCCACAGAAAGACTTCTTCTACTTCTTCAAACTTAGGACTCTAATCCTTATAATTTGATAAAGTTTATTAGAATTACTTGGATAGAAAAAAGATGAGAAATAGGTAGAAAGATTAGAGTAAAATAGCCTAATCTAACTCCCACATGGGTGCTCCCAGCGTGACCTCCAGCAGCAGCTCCCTTGACTGGACACCAGGGACAGAGTGCTAGCACTTCCTTGTTTGGACTTTTTATCCCTTCTTCTTACATCTAGTTCAAATTCAGAGTCATGTCCAGATCAAGTGCAGAGTCACATAACCTATACTAGGTGATATAACTAGATGACATAAGTGATGGAGCTCTGGGAATACAGGGACTCAAGCAGAATAATACTCCATGTGTGATCCTAGAAGAGGATTCCCTTCACCCAATCCCCTCATTGATTCTTTGAGAGACCAACATGTTAAATCTCTTCACTCTGGTTCTCTAGGAGATTTACATGTCAGATCTCCCCACTGAATTATTCCACATGTGTAGTACAGATATATAAAATATAGCACCTTAAATAGAGGGAATTACAACAATTTGGAGAATAAGAAGGAAAGAGAGAAAAAAGAAGTAAGAAAACAAAAATGATTGATAGGCACATTGACAAAAAGCCAATTTGGGGGTAATCCTCTTTGGCATTAGAGTTTACAATCAGAAAAAATGATGGGTTCTACCCCCTTCAGTTCAGTTCATTATATCCCAAAGTTCGCTCTGGATCTTTTGATGTAGTGTGTTATTTCTGTAGGCATCCTTATTACATCTTCTCCAGAAGATCCACTTTCTTGATTTGGGGTGTTGATGGTTTTCTTTTCCTAAAATTGCTTTAAAAGATGTAAAACTTTGGATTTTAGGATAATTATCCAGTTCCTTGGGCAGAAGTTCAGTGAGTTGTTTCAGTCGTCCTCTTCTGGAACAAAGATAGGACTAGCAGAATCCTGAAGTCCTGGCTACTCATCCCTTAAAGTCATTTGGGGATAACTGGTCAGGCTCAGCTTGAGGGAAATTAGCTGGGTCTGGCTGGGATACTTAGGAACAATCCATACCAGATACTTGAAAGTGTCTCATTCTATGTGATTTGGTTACCTTTCTAACTGACACAATGTCCATGTAAGAGGCTCCATTACTCAGTACTAGATTTGGAATCAGGAGACTTGAGTTTGAATTCTGCCTCTGCCCGTTGTGAGACCTTGGATAAGTCACAATCTTGCTGGGCCTCAGGCTTTTCCTCTATAAAAGGAGATTGGACTAGATGATTCCTTAGTTCCCTTCTGATCCTAAATTTGTGATCTCAATTGTTTTTCCCTTTCTCTAGTTTCATGAGACCTTCCCAGCAATCTTTGGATTAGAAAACATTAGTGAACCAGTCCCTGCCACATCCTTCTATCACACTTATTTGCCCCAGACAGTCACAACTTGAAGCCAATTCTCACTCTCCTTGATATAATTTTCCCTTTCTTCAATTACATAGTGATGTCCTTCTCTCTGTTCAACAATCTCTACTCCTCCTCTCCTCCCTCCTACCTTTCTTACCACCCCCCTTCACATGAACATGAAAAATGGTAAATGTTTTTCCCATTATTCAAATGGCATGGAAATTGCCTGCTTGGCATTCTGCTTTGACTCTGAGACTTTAATTAGCCTCTGGTTTCCCACTCCCAGGGTATTCCTCCACCTCTCTCCTGATTCCTTACTTCCTTGGTTCCTTTGGCATCCTAATGAGGGATGCCCTGGGTGGAAGGGGGTAGAGCATAGCACCAAAGTTAGAAGAGTGATGGCTTCTAGAAAAAGTCCTGGGCTATTGGATCAAGGGGGTTGGGTTCTATCCAACTCTGCCACTAACTTAGCTGTGTGCTAATTGATCAAGTTAATTCACCACTCTGTACCTCAGTTTCCCCTTCTATAAAATAATGTTTTGGGACTAGATGACCTGAGAGGCAGTATAGTATAATGGCTAGGGCATTAAATTTGAATTCAGTAAGAGCTGGGTCCCAATCCCTCCTCAGACACTTACTGGTTAATATGACACTAGACAAGTCACTTTTTAGGCTCTGGGTCTTTCTTTCCTCCTCTGTAAAATGATGAGGTTAAAAATTTCAGTCTCTAAGTCCCTTTGGGCTTTAAATCTATGATTCTCTGACTTCTGAGATCCCAACTAGCTCTGGATTTCTGATCCTATCATTCCTAAAGTGAGTTTAGGCTTTAATAGTCTATTCCATTATTTGTTGATGTGTTGTTTTTAGTCATGTCTGACTCTTTGTGACCCCATTTGGAGTCTTCTTGGCAAAGATACTGGAGTGATTTCTCACTTCCCTCCCCAGATCATTTGACAGAGGAAGAAACTGAAGCAAATAGGGTAAAGTGACTTGCCCAGGGCAACACAGCCAAAAAGTATCTGAGGCTAGATTTGAATTCAAGAAAAGGAATCTTCCTGTCTCCTAGTCCAACATTCTATCCATTGTGCCACCTACCTGCCTTGGTCCCAGACATGAGACATGAACCTCCTATCCTTTCCAATCAGGATTATAATTTTTAGGTGCCTGATGTGTGCAAAAAAAGAAGTAAGAAGAGGAGCAGAGGAGCAAAGCAGTGTGGGGAATAAGAGTAGAGAAGGTGACACTGAGAAGTGCTACACAGCCTTCACTTTAGACCCACTCCCTACAAATCCATATACCCTCCAGTAAGGGACCTCAGAGACCATGGAGAGTGGCAGAGATGACTTCTAGTTCATCTGAACTTTTGGGCAGGTGCCTTAAGGTATTGTGACCTTGGAAAATGAAAAGAAAGAAAATATGCTGAGCACAGGATAGACAAAACTTAGGAAAGGCTATTTCAGAAAGTTAAAAGTAGAAGTGGACAAGATAGGCAACTGCCTAGGGTGCAACAGAGGGGAAGAGGAGGTATCGAAGGATATTGGTATATGTTATTTTTTACAAATGCACATATTTTTAAAAGCCAGGGAATCCTGCTCTCCATGGTTCTAGGTCTTTAGTTGAGTCAAGTTGCATTTGTGACAAGGAAGGCTCAGAAATTTCCAATGAATAGAAAGACATAGAGGATGTCATTTTCTAATGGAGAAGAGAAGAGGCAGAAAGATAACTTTCTGACCATGCTAGGCTACACAAATGCATTGGCTTGTCTCTCTTCTGGTTTTATAATGGCCTGACCATTGAAAGACAGTAGATAGTCAGGAATGATGGTTGGTCATGCACCATTTAGCTGAAGTCACAGGTTCTAACCACCTTTACTCATTCAAGTCTTTAAATCTATCCTCTAGGTTTACTCTGGTTTCATTGCTCTGGGATTGCCTGTCTCTTTTTTTTAACCCTTACCTTTCATCTTAGAATCAATACTGTGTATTGGTTCCAAGACAATACTTTGTATTGGTTCTCATCTCTAGTCCCGGCTCTCAATCCCATGAGCCACACAGCTGCCCCCTGTCTATCTTCTTTTTAAAAGAAATAGATTCTTTGGTGTGTCACTGCCCTATCCACCTCCAACTTCAAATTCTCTAGAAACATTTGAGTTGCTCTCTAGTCTAAGTCTTCTCCCCAGAAAGGAGTGGGCATGGGAGAAGTAAAAATGTTCCCAGTGTATCAATATGAATCAGATATGGAACAAGTAGTTTTATTCCCACTAAGAAAAGAAAATTCCCCCACAAAAGAGGGCGGCTAGGTGACAACAGATAGGGCAATTGGTTTGGAGTCAGGAAGATTCCTGAGTTCAAATCTGGCCTCACACACTTCTTAGCTATGTGACCCCAAGTCACTTGATCCTATTGGCCTCATTTTCCTCATCTATCAAATGAGCTCACCAAGAAAACTCCAAATGGGGTCATAAAGAATCAGACATGTCTGAAAAGATTTAATAACAATAACAATAAAAAGCAATAAAGAATCATAAAATTGGATAGAACCAAATCCAGTAACTTATCACAACTAGTACAATCAGTTGAGATTCAACCTTTGTTGGGACATTTCCAAAAGGCTTATTGAGGGGCTACTAATTAACCATTTTACATTTCACCTCTTCCAAGCACAGTCTGATTAGTGCCAATCAGGTTTTGGTTTTGTTCCATTTTCCCATATTCTAGAAGTGGCTCTGTCCAGGAGCAGCCATATGTAGGTCTTGGGAAGGACAAGGAGAAAGGAAGGTAGCCTCAGTCTGGTTATAGCTAAGACTAGGGAGTGTAGTTACGCTACTTGTCTGTCACTCTCCTCACCCCAAATCCAGGACTCTCATTGGTTCTCCCTCCTAGGAAAGGAGGGACATCTAGGTACAGGGAGAATGGGATTCCTTATCTTCTAAGATAGAAAGGAACTCTCCAAGGTCCCCTGGAGTGCCTAGTTTTATAATACCTGGGAGGGTGGATAGAATAGAAAAATTAGGAAAGATGCAAAAGGTGAGTAAAAAAGTGATGTAAAGGAAAAATCAAAAGAAACAGATTAATTTAAACTTGAAGTCAGAAAGACCTGGGATCAAATCCTTTTTCAGACACTTCCTAGCTGAATGACCATGAGCAAATCACTTAACTCCTCAAGGCATCATTTTCTTCATCTGTAAATTGAGAGGTTTAGATAGGATGGCCTCTAAGGTACCAGGAGACTACTGGGCTGCCTTATAAGTAGTAAACCCTAGTCACTAGTGGCCTTCTGATGATAACTGGATTACCAGAGAGCAGTGTTTCCCAACCCAAGAGGTCAGTAATATTTTTGCAAGGGGTCCATGAATCCATAGAATTCACAAATAAGCAAACATTTCTTCTGGAGACTTGAATAAATGGGATCGTACCCTTGCAGCTCCCTCACTCCCATCTCTATTTGTTGCCATCTTACATACTTCTCAAAACTTAGTCATAAGTCAAATCCCTGAAGCCATCCCTGAAGTGTCCAGGAAAGCATATCTCTTCTTATCTGATCTTATCAAAGTATTTTATCTACCATCAGGAGGGGAATAAGCACGTATAGAGTACCTACTATGTGTTAGACACTGTGTTAAGTACTTTACAAATATTATCTCATTTGAAAGAAGCCACTTCCAGAAGAAGGACTTCTGATAGCAGAGAGGGGAGCAAGCTGTGAATTCAAGAGAAAAAAATGCCTTAGCAGCCAAGAACTGAATTGTGAAGCAGAGCAGACCCTGAGAGGGGAGAAGCTTTGAAAAGTATTTTACAAAGAGAAAAGGGACATGAGGCCCTCTACTATTGCATCTGTATTCCAGGGGACCCTGTATTTTGCAGGGATTCCATGCTGCTATCCTCTACATTACATACTTGGCCACAAGATTCCATATGGGTATACCACACCATCATTTAGGGGCAATGCACCCTGGATTTAGGGGTTGGAAATGTTTTGTAGCTACTGCTCTTCTTGTGCCATCTCAGAAAGTATCTTTATTAATAGCTAATTTTGTCTAGGTGGCACGGTGGATAAAGTGATGGACCTAGAGTCATCTTTCTGAGTTTAAATCAAGCCTTGGTCACTTATTAGCTATGTGATCCTGGGCAAGTCATTAAATCCTTTTTCCTTAGTTTCCTCACTGTCAAGCGATCTGGAGATGGAAAGGGCAAACCATTCCATTATCTTTGATAAGAAAACCCCAAATGGGATCACAGAGAATTGGACATAACTAAAAATGACTCAACGACAACAACAAATTTTGTCTACTGGCTGGTTGTTCATGGAAAGCTTGCGAGCTATAATGTCAGGAGTGGATGCCCTCACAGGATCACACAGGATCATGATTCAGCCTTGGGAGGGACCTTAGTGGGCATAGAGTCCAATTCCCTCATTTTGCAGATGAAGTAACCAAGGCCTAGAGGATAAATGACGAGCCCAGGGTCACATAGAAAATATAAGATTCAAACTTATGTCTTCTCTGACTCCAGCTTTAGCACTCTATTCAATACAACACGTTGCCCCTAGCCTTGAACCTCAGGAAGCATCAGCCCCTTGAAGACTCAATCTGTGAGTACAGTGCAGATTGAGGAAAAAAACCCAAGAGGCGTGCTTTATTTATATTTGTATAAATATGTATTTAAATAAATAAAATGTATTAATATATTTATTATATTTATATATTAATGTAATATATCAAGATAATCATATATTAATATAACGTAATATATTAATATAACAAAAAATAACATAAATAAATAAAATGTGTTTTTATTTATTGTATGAATTATATTATAAATATATATATTTATTAAAGGTCATTGGGAGAGGATAGTCTTTAACCCAATAGCACTCATCTCTAATCATAGCATTTCTGGCATTACTGGCTCTTTCTATGATGTTACAACATGAAGGTGCTACCTTTTTCATCTATGGCTGTCTGTCCTCAACCCTACATAAAGGGAAAAATTGAGTTTCCATCCTGAGAAGGTCCTCACTGGAATCTATACATGAATCCCACTTTTTCCCACACTCAACAACCCATCTCACAAATCCCCCACCCTTATCTCCAGATCCACTGTTTCCATGAAACCTAAAATACTTTGGTATAAGCTGTTCGACCCAGGGCTGGATTCCTTCAGGCAACATGTGGCTGAATCCCAGAGTAGGAGCCAGAGATCAGTAACAGTGGCTTACTCTTTCCTGGGATCTGGCTTTGGATCCACATAACCTCTAGGAGACTTCTCTGCCAGCTTGCTGTTGCCTGAGCTATTGTAGTGAATTCACCCCCTTCCTTTTTCAGACAGTGGTAGGGAGAAGAAATCTAAGGCTCTGGGTCTCCTGTCTCCCTGCATCATTCACTGCCTGAGCTGATAAACTTCTATTCCCAGGGGCAGAGGAGTCCAACCATCTGCTGCAGAAAAACACAAATTAACAAAACAAGGGAAAAACAAAACAGGAAAGCAAACACCCATCCCTCTGAGCCTCATTTTCCCCATCTTTAGAATAAGAATAATTAATATGTGTACTATCTACCTTGAAGAGTTGTTGTGGGGGGCGATGTTTTTGTAAACCCTAAAGCACCATTTAAAGGCAGACTATTACAGTAGAGAAATCTACAGCCCTGCTGTCCCTTTGCTCTACAAGACCCAGACTGAACTAAAAATCCTTCTTGCTCTTCCTGAAGAATTCAAGAAAGCCTGTGTGGGAATTCAATCTAATAAGAATTTATTGATCATTTACTATGAGCAAGGCATTGGGAAGAGGGATAGCGCCTGGATCAGTGATTTTGGGGGTATAGGAAACTCACAGGTAAAAATCAGTTGCATAGGAAGAGTCCCCTTTATCTGTATAAAATCTCCAGAGAATAGGTATAGAAAAAAATATAGGAACTATTTAGCTGAGAGTTCATGGTAGGAGAGCATCATCCATCACCAGTACTACATCCCATAGTAAACTTCAAGAAAGAAAGCATGATACCATCCCCTTCCTCCAGGAATAAGCGGAAAGGGCAGTGGTAATAGACAGGGGACACAACTGCATGACTTTCTTTGCTCCTGAAATAAAGCCCTTTTTAGAATTGTAGGGGGGTGGGGGAAGAGCCTAAAGTTTCAAAGTCATGTGTTGTCTGAGCCAAATGTGTATTGTAATGCAGGGTTGCAGCAAAAGCTCTTGCTTTTGCAAACTAACTGTAGCAGCCCAGACAGTTGTAAAGGGATAGAATGTTATCCCTGGGCTCATAGGAAAACCGTTAGAGCCTGAGACTATAAATATCCCTGGAGTACCAACTGAAGGGGCTTTTGCTTCTGGGGCTTTGGGCTTTGCCTGATTTCCTTGGACCTCTCCCTTGACCTCTCCATTGACATCCTGCTATTCCCTGGATTTCCCCATTGGGCCCTGGGAGGAAGGGTGATTTGGTGGGTGGAAATTGTGGGAATTAGCTTCTGTAGGCAGGCAGGACAACACAAATCAAGCCATCCCCTTATCTAGTGATCTGATAAACCTTATTACCTCAGAGCAGTGAAATTATCCCTGACTGAGGGAGCCAGCCTCTCTCATTCTGACCCTCTCTTCTGTGACCCTCTCCCAGCATTAGCTTCTCCCCTAGCAACAGTTACCAGACCTCAACCCCTTTTCCCTCAGCTTACCTCTGGCAATAATAAACCCCATTGGTTTTATACAAAGAGCTTCTGGTGAATCATTGTACTGAGCATTAGTAGGGAAAGGCTAAAGAAGGAAAGGAATAACCTTTCTTTATTTCTTGAGGGCAAACCTAGGCATCCATCTTGAGCAGGAAGTGGCCAGCCATCACTTCCTGTAAGGTTTCAGTATTCACTGACAGGGAGGTGCCTCTTAACACCTCCCTCAAGGGAGCTTAGAAATAACGTCAGGAAGCTGAAGAAATCCTTCAGTCAGACCCATACCATCTCTGGCTGACCCAATTCTTCTCATATCATAGAGATAGTCTCCCTGCCTGAAGGACCCAGCTTATTCCTCCCCGTACCCTCAAGTACCTAGCTTCTGTGATTAGCCTGATTGATTAGCCCTACATATATTCCCCATTTACTCCACAACATATCATATCTTGCCTTTTATTCCATAATATATCTGGTAAGCATAGTTAGTGAACATCCTACAATCTTCTAGTTAAGACAAAATGGGGGTAGCTAGAATCATATTTATCCTGTCTAGCCTTTCACTGATTACCTGGTCTTTAATGCAAGGTGTCATAGATTTCTGGTTTGTAAAGGTTCCAAATTTTATACAACAACTCCTAGATATCTATGATTATTATAAGTGGTGTGCTCTGACCCTAGCTGAATGCATTTGCTTCATTCCAATGGCTATAGCTCTTATCTTAACAATCTGGCAATTCCTATTGGTCTCAAAGAGGGTTTTGATTCACTTATGGCAATGGTTTGGCTCAAGCTCAACACCTAAAAAAGACACTGACTCTGGGGAACTTATAGAAAACATCAGACTGCTCTTTAAGGTTCTAAAGCAAATAAGAGAAGGAAAGGAACTGAACAAACACACAATTCTCCAGCTAGAGATTGTGGAGTCCAAGTATTTAGGCAATAATACCACCACCACTAACAAAACAACAATGGCTAATGGCACCCAACCTTTATCTGAACCATCTGCTGAATCCACGGTTACAGTTTTGCCAATTGTCGATAGAATGATCATACAACCTGGGGAAGGGGTAGTGCATGTAAAAAACTACAAGGCTTTCACCCCAAGTGACATGGAGGTGCTAAAAAGACATTTTCCAAAGTTTTTTCAACATCCTTTCAAGAGTATTAAGGAATTTAAAAAGGTCTTTACACTTAAAGGATCAGAGGTTTAGGAGTAGGAACTTCACAGATAACTTTCATTTTAATATAAAAAACCAGGCAGAACTTAGAGCCCAAGTGCCTTGACTTCTGATTCCAAGCGTTGTTCAGATGTATGACAATACCCACTCAAAAGTGATTAGAGTGGTTTGTTGCTGCTTTTCCCTCTTTTTCTTTTACATGACAGATTTCAGGGTGACAACAAAGTCAAAAGAAAAAACAATTGAATTTTGTCAATATGTTGGCCAATTTTCCTGAACTTTTTTTCTTTTTTATTCTTTAAGCGTAAGGTATATGTTGTATATACATGTAGATCAAACTTTTGTCCACATAGGTTCTCCACATGTGGCATGGGAGGCACAAATAGATGATGCTGGAATTTTGCTCATCTAGAGGAAGTTGGAGGAGATTTTTTAAAATCACAAGCAACTTTCCTAATTGCTGTCCCTTAAAGGAGAAATGATACTCTAAGCTTAGATATGCAAGCTTAGCTCTTTCTTACCAAGTATAGTGGGACTATCAGAAGAATAATAACTAAACTCACTTACCCAAGGAGATAACTCAGAAATCAGAGATGTTATGCAGATTAGAATATACTAGAAAATATGCAGAATGAATGACCTTTCCCAGGGGGAGCAAGATATCTCAATTTAACCAGGAGAGAATCCCTAATCTCACCCAAGGGGAAATTACTCAGCCTTTGGGGAGGCAAGCTAAAAGTTAGGGAAGTATTGAAAAGCCAGATTTTCCCTGAATATCTGCCTTCCAAAATCTATTTTCTCTCCCCAGATACCTATTCAAAAGAGAATCTGGAACCACATATGTCTCTGGGAAAAGTCCAGAAAATTTCATCTTTCCAAAGCTCTCACCAACTCTACCCCTCATGCCAATATGCAACATTGGGCCGTAGAAGGGAATCTTAATAAAATATTCCAAGCCTCATTTCTGAGCTACATAAGGAAAGTCACTCAGGGAGGAAAGAAGAGTAGGAATACATTGGGGAAAAGAGGTGATTTTAATGTGCTGGGCTCTCTGACCACATAAAGCAAACACTTATAACTGCAGGAATATAACTTTACTTCTAGTCAAGAAACAAACATGAATACATAAATCACATATATGAACATATTTATTTATGTTTATGTTTTCATATTTATTTTTCAGGACCATTAGATAGTCATAGCAATTCGTTTCACATTTTTTGGAGAAAATGTGAATATGTGATTCATACTTTATATTGCCAAAGTTTGGATACTTATTGATGCCATTTAGCATTTTAAAATAAAGTTACATTCCTGCAGTTATAAGTATTTGCTTTATGTGGCCAGAGAGCCCAGCACATTTTCCATCTTGCCTCAGTTACTGTACAACTTAGAGGCAAGTGTTATACACAGTTCAGTTGAGGACCATGAAAATATTTACCCTCTTCTTTCATGGGACCTCTGGGCTGTTTCATCCTGAAATGCTTTAGCTAGAGCTTTCTGTCTCAATGGTTGGACTGCCTCAAGTATTTTAGTATGTAGACAGTGTACAAACCCTAAAATAAAGACACAAAACCAGACTAGGGGACAGAGAATAATCTAAAACCAATGGATAGCTCCACAGACACAATACCCTGTTATAAGAGAACAGTAAGAACACTTTCTATTTCCACTGTGTGCATGAAGCACTATCCTCCCACTAACTCTATAAGGTAGTTAGCACAAATATCATAATCCCTAGAAAAATCTTAAACTCACAATTCTTTTTATTTTCTTTATTTAAACAAAGTTATTGATAGCTGTTTTTTTCCATCACCTTCATTTTCCTCTATATCCCTTCCCCAGCCCCAAATCAGAGAACCATCTCAAAGCATCAGTCTCTCAGCTCTAAATCATTCTCTCCTCTTGGGAATCATCTCCCTATTCCAATATCTTTCATCCCTCCCAAACTGAAGGACTTTCAGTCCTACCTGTGACCAACCAAGGCATAACAGGCAGACTGGAAAATTCTCTTCCCTTAAAGGAGACCAAGGCCAACAGTCAAGAATGAAACAGCTTCAGTTTGGAGACATCATGTCAATCAGAACCACACAAAGGAAATGAATTAGGATAATCCCCCAACTGGAGAGCATGATAGGAGAGTACGAGAAAATACTGAGTTATAGGAAGAGAGAAAAAATGGAGTGGCAAGACAAGAAATTGACTTGGGGAAACCAGACAGTATTCACTGATGAATAGGCTGTCTGTCTAGGTTGGGGAAAGGATAAGAGCACATTATATTTCCCTTTCATGGTCTATCTTCCTCCAGCTGAGACAGATTACCCAGTATGCCCTCCCAGTCTAGAATAATGAGTTGGTACGGTAAAAAGGGCCCTGGCTCTGGAATCAGAGGTCTTGGATTTCAGTCCTATATCTGATGTTTATTGTATTGTGTGACCTTTGATAAATCACTTAACTTCCTTTGGCCTCAGTTTCCTTATTTGTAAAATAAGTAAGTTGGATTAGATGGGATCTGGATTGCTATCTGCTCTGATCAATAATCTTGTCTCTGGCCATTCCCTTAGTGATGGAAAAATCGTAAACTATTTGCATTATCACAAAATTTTAAAATTAGAAAGCACATTGGAGATCATATAGTCCAACTCTTATCCAGATAAGAATCTCTATCACAAAATCCCTGACAAATTTGTTATGTAGCTTCTGCCTGAAGATGTCCTGTGAAGAGGAACACACTGCCTCCCAAGGTAATCTGTTCCTCTTATGAGTTGATTGTCTTGAGTCAAGGCAAAGTTGGCTTTCTTGTGATTTCCACCAATAGCTCCAGATTCTGCCGTCTGGATCCAAACAGAATACATTTAATACTCCCTCCACATGGCAGCCCTTCAAATACCTACACATGGCTCTCATATACCACCTGAATCTTCTTCTCCAGAATAAATATGCTCAATTCTCTTCAACTGATCCTCATGTAGCATGAACTCAAGACCCTTCACCATCCTGGTTGCTTTTTTCTGGCATCCTCTAGTTCTTCAATGAACTTCCTAAACTGTGGTACCCAGAGTTTAATGCACAGCACCAGATGTGATCTGACCACAGCAGAGCAGAGTGCTGCTACCCTCTTTTTATTCTTGGAAGCTACACCTCTCTTGAAGCAGTTCAAGATTGCATAACTTTTTTTGACTTCCACATCAGACAACTGGCTCATATTGAGCTTTCAGTCAGTTGGAATTCCAGATTTTTTTCAGATAAACCACTATCAAACCATACTTCTTCCATCTTATAAAGTTGGGTTTTTTTTAACTTTTACATTTATCCCTATTAAATTTCATCTTATTAAATTCAGTCCAATTTTTTTTTAATTTTTTTAATGTTTTTTTTTTCATTTTAAACCCTTAACTTCTGTGTATTGACTTATAGGTGGAAGAGTGGTAAGGGTAGGCAATGAGGGTCAAGTGACTTGCCCAGGGTCACACAGCTGGGAAGTGTCTGAGGCCAGATTTGAACCTAGGACCTCCTGCCTCTAGGCCTGGCTCTCAATCCACTGAGCTACCCAGCTGCCCCCAATTCAGTCCAATTTTCTAGCCTATCAAGATCTTTTTGGATCCTAACTCTATCAGGAAGAAGAAGCACTTTCCTCTCCACATTTGCTTATTTCTCAATACTGCTGCAATATTAGGGGTCACAATGGGAGGTCACATTCAATTCCCAGACAATGCAGATGTAATTTTGAATGTCAAAAAACTATTGTAGAAGCATACTGGACTTTTGAATCAAGAGAGCTAGTTTCTAATTCTGGGTTTTCTAATGTGTGACCTTAAGCAAGTCATTTCCCCTTTTTTTGGTTCTCAGATTACTTCTCTATATCATTACAACGTTAGGCCAGATTATCTCCAATGCCCCTTCCCTCTGTGATTCTGTAAAAACTTGGAATATTCATGGATATGCAGACATCATACATTCCTAAAAAAAGGAAACAGGATTCATTTTGTATTGTTCAAAATACAGCAAAATCCAGGATTTTATTTTATTATTGTTGTGGTCATTGTTTTGGTTGCTGATAAATATGCATAATAAATGCAAGAATGTGGGTCAGGATGGCAGAAGACAACGGCCTAGCCTTCTTCACACAGCTTTTGTTTCTTGCTCAATTTCATTTCTATCCTATTCTGAGAGGATCTTGGGAAATAAATCACCCCAGCCTCCAAATAGCTCTTGTGAGCTGTTTTTTTTTTATGCCAAAGTCCCTAAAATGGATTTAGAGAGAGCAAAATTCTCATAAGGGTTAAACTTAAGTGACAAGAAATTTTCTAATTGTAAATCAGGTAATTGTTTGAGATCGTGCACTTCAAATCAATCATAGAGAGACAGAGTTAATTTTTAAAAATACACTTCATACTATCCCAAAGACATTCTAGTTCCTATTCTTGGACTGTTCATACCTCAGTATAGTGGCTCATAGCCCCAGAAGCTTTGCACTAAAAGAATTTAGCATAACCATGCCAAGGAGAGGCTTTCTAGCCACTACATCTTAGTAGGGCAGCCAAAGAATTGAAGCTGAGAACACGGTAGCAGAAATCTATTTGGCAACCAGAAATTCTGGCACAAGAATGCAATACTCAATAGAGATGACATGCTTAGCAAAAACTATGTCCCCAGTGGTTAGCAGAGAGATATTATCCAATATAAAGCAGTATGATAGCATCACTCAAATATAATAACAGCCCTAAAGTGTCAGATGTGTGAGTTTTCCTGGCCATGAATGTGTCTTGATCATTTGTGTCCATATAGTATATCCTTGATGCATTTTCTCTGGCTACACATGTTCCCTCTATGTATATCCTCTCCCACTAGCAGCATGGTAACTTATAAATCAATATCCTCCCACCCTATGTGCATGGGAGGAAATTGTTTTTCCTTCTCACATTATTTGCCATGAGGATTGACTGCAAAATGACTTTTGTTTGAACTAATGCATCCTCTGGTTGACTACTAAATATTGACTACATTGGTGGGGGCTCATAAGTTATGGTTTTGAATAGGTTCTGACTAACAAATTGTCTCAAATCTGGGAGAGTTTTCTGGCAGTCCATGTGAGGGGATAATAGATAAATTAGGTGCTATGCAAAGATTTCAAAGTGAGCTTTATTATGTCCCCTTTGGAATATTCTTCCCTCTTCTTACATTCTTCCCACTCACCATCAATTTCCAATATCTGTTTCCGGATTCCCCATTTTCTTAGAAAGAATGAAAATATTTTAGAAAACAAGAATATGGAAATTATAGAAAATCTAGAAATTATAACTTTCAGAGCTGACTAACACTGAACATCAAAACATATTGCAAAAGTTATGGGCCAAATCAAAGCTCCTCAAAGCAATGGATTTGGAACCAGGGGGTCAGTTTGAAGCCCTACCTTTGTTATTTACTATCTATATGACCTCAGAGAAGTCACCAGCCTGATTCCCCTTGGTTTCCTTATTTGTACAAAGAAAGAACTCAGCTAGATAATTCCTAAAGTATCACTTTACATTTCTAAAAATCAATGATTCCATGAAATAGTTTTGCTACCCAGAAGGAAAGCAGGGAAAGGATGTCTTCAGAGAAAGACCAAGAATTGTCTTAATTCCTAAGAACAACTAGAAAAGAAATCAAACATTTGTACTAGAGACGTTGGTCATTATTTACTAACTCATGTCATGTTAATAAACACAATACACAATTAGCATGGAGTTATTTCAGTCCAGAGGTTTCATTTGACTATTAAAAAAAGGCTCACATTTCTTCTTTCCCGTTTTCCCTGCTAATTACAGCGGCCATCGTCCATCCAGGCTGCCATAAGATGACTGCGGCAGCTGCATCTAAAGTAGCTGTTAACGGGGCATAATAGTGAAATGTGACTAATTAGCCATCATACCTATGATAAATGGAACCAGGAGATGCAAGGCCTCACGTGAAAATTCCACGTGATGGTAGAGTCTCAAATGCAGCCCCAGCAAACCTCAGCACTACATTTTTGTTCCTCCCCACCTCAAATCTCCTTTCCATGATGGGCCACAGGACAGGGTCCGAGAGCTTGGGCCACTGATGCTCCCTACATCCCAGAGAAACGGCAAACAGGCATGGTTTTATCCCAGTCCTAGAACACAAAAGAGAGCATTAATATAAACTTTAAAATCTGAGAAACCTTTTACCTATATGTTCTCATTTGATCCTCGCAACAACCCTATGAGGCAGCCATTATCGCCATTTCACAGATGGGGAAATTAAGGCTGGGATAGGCTAAGTAACTTGCTCAGTCACACAGGCAGTAAGTATCTAAGATAGTATCTAAGGAACTCAAGTCTTCCTGTCTCATAGTCTCACATTCCATCAAATTTTCTACCTAATTAATTAACTGATTGGAAAGCATTTATTAATTAACTGATTAATTGATTGCAAAGCATTTATTAAGCACCTCCTATGTGCTGCACTAGCTACTTTGCTAGGCACTGGTGATACAAGCACAAAAGGGAGATAGTTGCTGTCTCCAGAAGTTTCTATTGTAATACAGAATGCTGTATTTATGGGGGAATGATGTCCAGGGAAAAGAGTAGGGAGTCATAGATAGTCTCAGCACTTGGCACAGTGTCTGGCACATAATGGGTGCTTAATAAGTGTTGATTGATTGATTGATGTGGTGAGTGTAGCCATAGCACAACTGATTGTCAAACCCTTTCCAGAATCAATGTTTGTATTAATTTGTTTTATTAATTTGTATTAATTTGATGACTATTCCTAGAGTAAGGGGTTGAAAATGGAAGGGGTCAAGAAAGGTAGAGCTAAATAAATATAAAGTGGCAGGGAAATAGGTGACCAAAATGTTCAAAGTGAATGAGTATGAAAGAGTGTCCGAGGCACCCTATATTTAGTCGAGTAAGGGAGTTTACCCACACTTGCCAATCAAGCTCAAATCTACTGCATGTCCCCATTGCATTCCCGGTCTTCCTGGGGATTGGCAGTGAGTATGTTAACTGCATGGCACCAAACACTTGAGCATCAAAAAGAATAGGCAAAGAATGCTGGAGGGGATGTGGCAAAATTGGGACATTAATGCATTGCTGGTGGAGTTGTGAACTGATCCAGCCATTCTGGCTGGCAATTTGGAATCATGCTCAAAGGGCTATAAAAGGCTGCCTGCCCTTTGATCCAGCCATACCATTGTTGGGTTTGTACCCCAAAGAGATCATAGATAAATAGACTTGTATGAAAATATTTATAGCTGCGCTTTTTTGTGGTGGCAAAAAACTGGAAATGGAGGGTATGTCCTTCAATTGGGGAATGGCTGAACAAATTGTGGTGTATGCTGGTGATGGAATACTATTGTGCTAAAAGGAATAACAAACTGGAGAAGTTCCAGGTGAACTGGAAAGACCTCCAGGAACTGATGCAGAGTGAAAGGAGCAGAGCCAGAAGAACATTGTACACAGAGACTGATATACTGTGGTAAAATCTAATGTAATGGACTTCTGTACCAGCAGCACTGCAATGACACAGGACAATTCTGAGGGATTTATGGTAAAGATGCTACCCACATTCAGAGGAAGGACTGCAGGAGAGGAAACATTTAAGAAAAACAGCTGCTTGAACGCATGGGTTGAGGAGGACATGATTGAGGATGTAGACTCGAAACTACCACACCAATGCAACTACCAACAATTTGGAAATAGGTCTTGATCAAGGACACATGACAAAACCAGTGGAAATGTGTGTCGGCCATGGGTGGGGGGAGTGCGAGGGGTGAAGGGGAAAGTGGGAGCATGAATCATGTAACCATGTTAAAAATGAATATTAATAAATGTTTAAAATTTAAAAAAAAAAGAATAGGCAAAGAAGTGCAACAAGGAGGGTTTAGGCTAAATATTAAGAAGGACTTCCTGGGGGCAGCTAGGTGGTCCAATGGATTAAGAGCCAGGTCTGGAGATGGGAAGTCCTGGATTAAAATCTTGCCTTGGACACTTTCTAGCTGTGTGATCTTGGACAAGTCACTTAACCCCCATTGCCTAGCCCTTACCTCTCTTCTGCCTGGAAACTAATACCTAATATCAATTCTAAGACAGAAGGTAATGGGGTTGTGTTTTTTTTAAAGATCTTCCTGACATTTATCTACATAAAAACTCTACTTTGAGAATACTAACAGAAAAGGACATTAACTACTTCCAAAAATCAGATGAAGGCTAATTGGTTATGAGGTTGCTGTTGTTTAGTTATGCCTAACTCTTTATGACCTCATTTGGAGTTTTCCTGGCAAAGATTTTGGAGTGGTTCACCATTTCCTTCTCCATCTCATTTTACTGATAAGGAAACAGAGTCACACAGAGTCAAGTGATTTGCCCAGAATCATGCAGCTTATGTCTCAGGCTAGATTTAAATTCAGGTCTTCCTGACTTCAGGTCCAATGATCTATCTTCTAAACACCACCTAGCCATCTAGAGAATCATGAAACCCCAGAGAGCCACAAGACCCAAGATTCCTGGGGTTGAAAGGAATTCCAAGAATTCCCCAGATTCAAGTATCTGTCTTCAAGCAGGTAGATGCCTAATGCAGAACAGTAACTTGTCCTTGATGTTCTCCAATGCTACTTACCATCGCTCTCACCTCCTTTCCTTGTCACTCCTTGTGTGTGTATTCCTCTATTAAAATCCAAGTTCCTTCAGAGCAAGGGCTGTATCACTTCTGTATTTTTTATTACCTCCTCCCCAGGGCTTAACATAGGACACAGAATGCTAGACCTGGAGTCAGGAAAACTCACTTCCTGAATTCAAATCCAACCTGGGACACTATTTATTGTGTGGACCTGGGAAAGTCACTTAACCTTGTTTGCCTTAGTTTCTTTATATGTCAAATGAGTTAGAGAAAGATGTGGCAAACCACTCTGGTGTCTGTGTCAGTAAAATACCAGTTGGAGTCATTAAGAGTTGGACAAGACTGAAAAATGGTGGAACACATACATAGGGCTTAACATAGTGATTGACATAAGGGAAACCTTTTTATTTATTCATTTGGAGACAGATTGGCCAGCCTCCTTCAGTGACCCATTTGGTCACAGAATCTTCTCCCCCCCACCCCACCCCCAATGGTCAAGAATACAGTAGCAATGTACCAGTCAGCCTGATGGATAAATTAAACAATTACTATTTGACTTCCTACTTGAAGGATAGTAGAACAGTTTCTCATCAGGTCTCTCCTCCTGTCACATAATGGATCACCCTCATTGTGGGCAGTCCCATCATTCTCAGAAAAGGTTTGGCTGGGATAAAAAGAAAGGTCTACCTTCATATGCCCTCAGGTCCTTGGGGAGGTTGGGGGCTAGGGGAGAGGACAGAGATGGAAAGAAGGCGTGGAAGGAAGAATCAGAGCTGTCCCAGGATTTACATTCACATTTTAAAATTGTTTTCCTTTTGTCAAAGGAGAAATACTGCAGATGCTCATGAAGGTGAGCCCCATAAATCAGGGCAAATGTTCCTGGGGAATCTTGCCCTTTGGTTGTACAAGTCGATGCTGCACTAGGGTTTTTTTTTCTTTTGTGAGTTCACATTATGGTGAAATGTGCACACAAACACAAGTACACACAGAAAAACCTGATGTCATTTCCACCAAGGAAACCTTCCAAGATTTTTCAGTTGTTGTTCAGTCATTTTTTAGTTGTATCTGACTTTTCATGATGCCATTTGGAGTTTTCTTGACAAAGATACTAAAAAATGTGCCATTTCCTTCTCCTTTTTTACAGATGAGGAAAATGAAGTAAACAGGATTAAGTGACTTGCCCAGGGTCATATAGTAACTGTCTGAGGTTAGATTTGAACTTAGAAGATTAGTCTTCCTGACTCTAGGACCAACACTCTATCCACTGAACCACCCAGCTGCCTTTAGTTAAGTTATTTCTCCTTTATGGGCCTAATTTTCCAACTCTGTCAAAGTGATGAGCTCAAACTTGTCTCTTCCAACCCCAACATTAAGTGATTTTAAATGAAATGAAATATAATCTAGTACAAGTTCTAATCATAAAGATTGTTGCTGTTGTTCAGTCATGTCTGACTATCTGTGACCCAACTCCACAGTTTTTTGCCAAAGATATTGAAAGGGTTCACCATATCCTTCTCCAGCTCATTTTACAGATGAGGAAAATGAGGCAAAGAGGGTTAAGTGACTTGCCCAGAGTCACACAGCTAGTATCTGAGACCAGATTCTAACTCCTGTCTTCCTGATTCCAGTTCTGGTGCTCTACCCACTGTGTCACCTAGCTGCCCCCAGCTGGCTTGCAGTAGGTGCTACATAAATGCTTGTTACCTTCTCCCTTCTATTTCCCAGAGTTGTTGAAAAAAAAGATGTTATTTTTAAAGTGCTTTGAAAACCTTAAAGTCCTATCTAAATGCTGTTATGTTGTAGTTATTACATACCCAGTGCCTGGAACAAAATAGATACCTAATGAGTGCCTGTTTCCTTCCTCTCCACACACCCCCTTCTGATGTAATCCTTAAAAACCATATCAATAGTATTCTGCTTTTTTCTTATTAATATTTCCAGTATTTAGCATAGGGTCTGACACATAGTAGGTACTTCATAAAAACATTCAAGCAGCATGATACACATTGAGAGAGAGAGAGAGAGAGAGAGAGAGAGAGAGAGAGAGAGAGAGAGAGTTCTAAGTCAACAATGAACTCATTTCACAATTTTTTTGGTGTTCTAGAATCCACAGGACACAGGGATAACCAGGGTTATATGGCTATGATTTAGAGGGGTCTAATCCCAGAGAAAAGCAACTAGGTGGCACAGCAGATAGAGTGGAGTCAGAAAGAACAAAATTCAAATCCAACCTTAGATACTTTCCAGCTATCTCTGTGACCCTGGGCAAGCCATTTAATCCCTTTTGCTTCAATTTCTTCATCTGTCAAATTAACTTGAGAAGGAAATGGCAAACCACTCCAGTATCTTTGCCAAGAAAATCCCAAATGGGGTCTCAAAGTATCAGACACAACTGAAATGACTGGACAACAATCCCAGAAAGCTTCTCATGCTTCAGCTGGTAGGGAGAAGACTTGCTGTTAGAAATATTATTTTGTCTGCCCTGAGGATGTTCTTTCCACTCAACGTTCCCCTCAACATTCTCTCTCTCTCTCTCTCTCTCTCTCTCTCTCTCTCTCTCTCTCTCTCTCTCTCTCAACTCTGTCTCTCTCCCCACTCTGTCTGTCTTTTTGTCTCTCTCTTCCTGTCTCTGTCTGTCTCTCTGTCTGTCTCTGTCTCTGTCTGTCTCTGTCTCTGTCTGTCTCTCTGTCTCTGTCTCTCTGTCTCTGTCTCTCTGTCTCTCTCTCTGTCTCTCTCTCTCTCTCTCTCTCTCACACACACACACACACACACACACACACACACACACTTCCCAGCCTCAAATTCCAGAGCCCATAAACACTATAACCCTAAGCAAGAATCTGTCTGGTTAACTAGAGAGGTAGTGAAAGGAATGGAATCCCAAAGAGATAAGTTCCTGATCACCCCATTGGGCTGGAGGAATGGTAGAAGGAAAGAAAGAATTCTCCTTTTCCTATCTCTGAATAAGCAGAGCTACCAACTGGGTGTGGATGGTGTTGGTTATGATCTAAATACGGGGCAGATGAGTACAGGTGTAAGCCCTATCCCAGAGCCCATTGGTATGGGTCTCTCTCCTTGGGTCTCCTACTTTTTCTAACTCGACCCAAACAAGAGATTCCCATACCAATTGGGCTTTGGGACAGAGACTGCACAGATACTAATCTAGAGACTTTAAAATAAGTGTAAAGATGTCTATTCGGTCCACAGTAGAAGAAATTGAAACTTCATCCAAGCCACTATTCCACCATAATGTATAACATAATTCCACTATAATGGAAGTATCAACTAGGGTAAAAAAGAAAACAGGTAAGTGCTAGAAACTGGGAGAAAGGACTTTTTCCTCAAGCTCACAAACCCTAGGGAACAGTTCCACCTCAATTTAGTCTCTGAGAGTCTTCCAATTTAGGAGGAATGGTGGCTCCCCCAAATTAGAAACAGGGTAGAATATTTTC
Source organism: Gracilinanus agilis (assembly GCF_016433145.1). NCBI lineage: Eukaryota > Metazoa > Chordata > Mammalia > Didelphimorphia > Didelphidae > Gracilinanus > Gracilinanus agilis. The sequence continues at coordinate 479,841,300 of NC_058133.1, read as the reverse complement.
TGCACTAAGGAGGGTCAAAGACTTAGACCTATATTTGGCATGTAAAATAATAAATTCAGAGAAACTGGAGTGTTTCGCCATTTCCTTCTCCAACTTATTTTATGGATGTGGAAACCAAGGCAAACGGGATTAAGTGACTTGCCTAAGGTCATACAGCTAGTATCTGAGTCTTGATTTTAGTTCAGTCTTCCTGACTCCAAGGCCAACACTATCCACTGCACCACCTAGCTGTCCTTGGCTAGAAGGTATTTTTAACACCAATGAAATGAGGGATTTGGGCTACAAACCTCTAAGCTGTCGTCAACTTTTATTACCTAAATTTTCTATAAATTTCAGAGTCATCTAAAAGGATTACTTGTGTTTTCAGTGCTATGGCACCTCAGAGATCAATCAATAATCAGGCACTTAAGTATTTGCTACATAGAACGGACTATGCTAAGTGCTAAGGAAGTAGAGACAAAAGTGAAACAGCTCCTGGCCTCTAGGAGCTTACATTCCAATGAGAAAGACAACATGGACACACAAATATACAAAATTTATATATAATTTGGGTTGTATAAGAATATGGATAGATATTTTCTGCCTCTATCCAGTCAGCCATTTAGAAGCTTTACAAGCCTGCTTCCAGCTACGTGTGACTCAATGGTGTGCAATTGGACATGATATAGAATTCCCCAATTGGATGTTGTCAGAAGTGCTGATGATTCAGTGGAGGTACAAAAGAAGTTACTGACACTTTCCCTTCCCATATTCCTTTCTGGCTTTGAAGCATGTGAATATTTCCAAATGTGTACCAAGAAACAGGTGTGGAAACAAGTAACTGCCCATTGTCTACTTTGTCTCCATGTGCCTATAAGCATATGGTCTCGTTTTTTTAATTGAAAATTTTAATTTAATTAATTAATTTAGAATATTTTCCATTGTTACATGATTCATGTTCTTTCCCTCCCCTTCTCCCCACTTCCCAGAGCCAATGAGTAATTCCACTGGGTTTTGATCAAGACCTATTTCCATATTATTAATATTTGCATTTGGGTTATCGTTCAGTCTACATCTCCAATCATGTTCTTTCTCTGGATGTGGATAGCATCCTTCTCATTAAGTCCCTCAGAACTGTCCTGGATCATTGCATTGCTGCTAGTTCAGAAGTCCATTACATTAAATTTTACCACAGTGTATCCATCTCTGTGTACAATGATCTCCTGGATCTGCTCCTTTCACTCTGCATCCATTCCTGGAGGTCATTCCAGTTCACATGGAATTCCTCCAGTTTATTATTCCTTTGAGAACAGTAGTAGTATTCCATCAATAGCATATACCACAATTTGTTCAGCCATTCCCCAATCGAAGGGCATCCCCTCATTTTCCAATTTTTTGCCACCACAAAGAGTGCAGCTATAAATATTTTTGTGCAAGTCTTTTTCCTTATTATCTCTTTGGAGTATAAACCCAGCAGTGGTATGGATGGATCAAAAGGCAGACGGTCTTTTAAAGCCCTTTGAGCACTATTCATATGGTCTCACTTATCATCTTTTGTAGTTGTTCTTTCCTGACCCTGGATGAATGAATATCCCATTGTGGAAGGGTCCAGATCTGTCAACAGCCTTATGAGGGTCAAAAAGTGAAAAGGTTCTATAGGTCAGTGATTACAGGAGCTGCATTGTCCCTACGGCTAAAGTGGCAGACAACAAAAGTTTCTACATTGGAGAGAATGGTCATTGTCAAGAAAACTGGCCCAAGCTTGGCCAGCGTGACTAGCAAACAAGTGCCAGAAATGGTTGGACAGTACATTGCCAAGGTAAAATGTGAAATGCTTAGTTAGCAATATTGCAAAACAGCTCTATGTTCTAATGAGATTTAAATATTAACTGACCTTAGTTTTAAGTTGTTCTTGAATCTTGGTGTGTGAGAAGATTCTCTTATGTTTACCTTTCTTTCTCTGGAGAAATATATTAACTGTCTCATACCCAATTTGCTCATTGGAGTGCTAGAGGGCAGAGAAAAAAACTCCTCTCAAAGTCTTCCTTTGCAGAAGGCTCAGAATATCAGCCATCTTTATTTGCAACCAGCTGCTCTGCTTAGCTTCAACTCCATCATCTTCATCATGCCCCTCTCCCACTATTTAGGAATCCTCCTTTTTTATTGAAAATTTTTACTTAATTAATTAATTTAGAATATTGTCCCATGGTTGCATGATTCATGTTCTTTCCCTCCCCTCCAAGCCCCCCACCCTAGCTGACACACAATTCCACTGAGTTTTACATGTACTATTGATCGACCTATTTCCATATTATTGATGATTGCACTAGGAATCCTCTCTTTTTTTAAGCTTCCTCTTTTTGTGTTCTCTTTCCCCATTCGACCCTAAGCTCACTGAGAGGAGCACTGTTATCTGTCTTATAAAAAGTTATCTGTCTTTTTCTTATTTACATCCCCAACACTTGGCACAGTGCCCAGCACATAGTAGATGTTTAATAAATGTTTAGCATATCATATTGTACATTAAGTACCTTTGCTACTTCCCTACTCAGAGAAAACCTAGACTTGTGAGGCATAACTTTTACTGTAATAAGGCATTGTCCCACGTGAATTTATAAACAAGCCAATGAGTGTGTGAAAAGAGAGGGCACTCTATAAAGGCAACTAAAGCTGGTCTCTAAGTGACAATGGGTACAGAACAAGGAAAGACAAGCTTCCCAGCCCAGGGGGCTCAGGCAAACAGCCTGACAACTTATTTTTTACTAGTTATTCCAAATGAATCCAAGGTAGTTTGAGGATGTGATCTAGTAGCTAAGAGGACCAGGAAAGGTTTAATGAAGAAGGTGGTGCTTGAGCCAAGTTTTGAAGGAAACCAGGGAATTCCAAGAGGCTAAGCTGAGGAAGGAGTGCATTCTGATGATGGGAAGATAGTCTGTGCAAAGCATCAAAAGATGGCACTTTGTGTGGGTCAAATAGCAAGTAGACCAATATGGCAGGAACATATAGTATAAGGTAGGTTGTAAAGTATAAGAAGACCATAAAGGCATGAAGGAGCCAGGTCATAAAGAGTTTTAAAGGCCAAACTGAGAAGCTTATATTTTATCCCTGAAGTAATAGGAAGCTATTAGAATTTGTTAGGGACAGAGGTGCGGGGAGGTAGTGACACGATCAGGTCCACGTTTTAGGAAGACTACTTTAGCATCCGTGTGGAAGACGAACTGGTTGACTGGTTTAACCATCTCACTTTATAGATGAGGCAATTAAGGTCCAAGTGGTTAAGTGACTTGTCCAAGGTCACACAGTAAGTAACAGAACCAAAATTTAAATTCAAGTTTCCTGACTCAAAACCAGCTCTCACTTTCCACTCTACCATGCTGCCTTCTTGGGAGACCTAGAAGTCCATTGCCCTCAGCATCTACCTCGAAAATCAGAGACTGTTTTAGGAAGCCAAAGACACTCCCTATTCTGGTGATACACACGTGGTCTAGCTTAGTAAATCAGAATATATGAGTTCATCCCATAGGCATTTCACTTACCAAAGCAGGGATGGAGTGTGAGGAGCAAATTCCCATTCAATCCCATGAGTGAGACCACATGGAATCCCATTCTCATGGCAGAAGGGAAGAGGATGAAGGTAAAGGAATTCACTGCTAATCCCTGAAGGAGTGGGGGTGCCAGACAATGAGAGGGTGGAAAGAAAAGGCCTCCAGAGATTACAAATTAGGTCGTATGATCTAAGACCAGGAGGGAACTTAAAGATCAATTGGTCTAACTCTTGAATTTTATGGACAGGAAAATTGAGGCCCAGAGGAACTAAACAACTTGCCTGAAAGTGAGGCAGCTAGCTAGTCAGTAGCAGGTTCCCTGAAGAGATTATCTCTTTTTCTTTCCACGTCTATTAGAAAGAATATTCTCATATTTCATGCGCTGTCAGATGTAAATGATATGTTGATTGGTTTTGCTAAACTGCCTTTTTTCCTCTTTCTTCTTTAATCTTTGTTAAAGGAGATGGTTCCCTGAGTAAGGAAGGGAGAGTTATATTTTGAAATGAAAGTGATAAAAAAAATAAATTATATCAATAAAAACAAGATATCCCTCCAGCCTAACCTTTATTCATCACTTATAAACAAGAAGTACCCCGGGGAAAATTGTATTCATGAAGTTTGTTTCTGAGGAGGGGAACCACGCTCTGCCCTCCTTGGTATTCCTAGAGTTTATGGAAGCCAGTCTAGGCGAGGAAGCATTTCATACCAACTACGAGTTTCCAGATGATCAGGACAGGGTGGCACCCACCTTACATTATGTGTTTCTGCCATGTTGGCCTGCTTGCTGTCTGACCCACAAAGAAATGAGACTGCGTAGAAATACAAGATCAAGACCTCTCCATGCTTCCAGTGCTCATCCTTCTTAGCCCTTCTCCAGCAAGGATGACCATCTCTTCTCCTGGTAACTCTTTTCTCCCCTTCATCATAGTCTTCTCTCCTGGTTCTCCTCCTACCCATCTCACCAATCCTCCTCAGGCATCTTTGCTGGTTCATCACCTATATCATACCTCTCATTGTAGGTGGGACAGCTGGGTGGTACAAGAGTTAGACCATCATTCATGCCCCACCTTCTACTTGAGGATGTTCCCACCAAAGCTCTGTCTTGGGATCTCTTCTCTTTTCACTATCTTCTTTCAAAATTTGAGTTATTGTTTCTATGCATTATCCCATCTCTACAGCATCTCTCTACAAATGATTCTCAAATCTCATTTTCCAGCCCTAATCTTTCTCCTTAGCTCCAGTCCCACAATAGCAGCATTTTTGCTGAGCTATAATCATGGGCATCCCAAACTCAACACATCCAAAATGTAACTTATTATCTTTCCCCTAAAAGGGGGGTAATATTAACTAATTAATATAATAATAATATAGTATTATTATAAAAAAGATAATATCCTCCTACCACCTGGCCCAGGGGAACTAAGTAGCACTGTAGATAGAGTGCTGGGCCTGGAATCAGAAAGACTCATCTTCATGAGTTCAAATCTAGCCTCAGACACTTCCTACCTATAAAGTTATTTAACTTTCTTTACCTCAGTTTCTTCATTTGTCAAATGAACTGGAGGAGGAAATAGTAAACCACTTCCAGTACTTTTGCCAAGAAAACCCCAAATGGGGTCAAGAGTCAGACATGACTGAAAAACAATTGACCAACAATTAAAACTCTAGATGTGTTCAAGCTCTATCCTGAATTTTCTTCTCCTCTCTCTATATACTCTTATCTCTTTGGCCTTGCCCCCAGATGAAAGTGATCTCTCTTTCCTCAAAATTGCCTTGTGCATTTTTCTGAACATTTCTTTTGTCTCTGACTCACTTTCCCTTGTAACCAGGAATGTGCTGAGGCTATTTTAAATTGGTTAGCTGAGGGATAGGTAGGTGACTCGATGAATTAAGAGCCATGTCTAGAGACAGGAGCTCTTGGATTCAAATCTGACTTCAATTACTTCTAGTTGTGTGGTCTTGGGGAAGTCACAACCCCTACCCTTTTTTTCTCTCTCTGGCTTGGAACTTCATATAAATTCTAAGGCAGAAACTAAGGGTTTAAAAAAATGGTTAGCAGTGTGATAAAGTTTTCTGTGGGAGCTTTCGCACCTCCGAAATCAGTAAATACTGCAAATCGGGGCTTAACTTATTGTTTCATTGATTGTCTAGACCAGCGGTTCCCAAACTTTTTTGGCCTACTGCCCCCTTTCCAGAAAAAAGATTACTTAGCCCCCTGGAAATTTTTTTTTTAATTTTAATAGCAAAGATAAATGCACCTGTGGCCATCACCACTCTCCTGGATCACTGCCACACCCACCAGGGGGTGGTAGCGCCCACTTTGGGAATCACTGGTCTAGACTTAAGAAAGGGATAGAGAAAATTTATAAAATACAGAAAATATAGAAAATATTTTCTATATTTTATATATAGAGAAAATATATAAAATATAGAAAGTCTGTCATGGGCACATTTTTCTCAGAGATCCAGTTGTTAAACATTTACCAGCATACATTGTTGGTATCATGCATGGTTTTGTATTGGTTATATATTCCTCATAGCAAACTATAAGTGCTTTGAGGGCCAAAACTATTGTTTTAAACCTTTGTTTCCCCAGGGCTTTGCACATAGTAAGAACTTAGTCAATATTTATGGAATTTGGTCATACTGAACAAACAGTGATTCCAGTGACAACAATTGTGAAGTCACAAGGAGAAGAAGGTTGAATGCAGAAAGATAATGAGTTTATGTCAATGCATGTGAGTGATGAGGATTATGTTATACATGGCACCAGGAGAAATCATCAATATTGATACTGTTTTAAAGTTTGTCCTATTCTAACACCTCATTGTGCTATGGACTCTGGGTTCTCAAAGGGATATCGCACATTCTTTTTTTATTTTTTTATTGATTAATTAAGAATATTTTTCCATGGCTACATGATTCCTGTTCTTTCCCTCCCCTCCTCCTACCCCTTTCCATAGCCAATGTGCAATTCCACTGGGTTTTACATGTGTCATTGATCAAGACCTATTTCCATATTATTGGATATCACCAATTCTTGCAGGCTCTACCATGCTGGAAAAGCTTCAGATACGACCTTGCCAATAGACTATTTCTTCTTTCTAAGAACCAGCCTAGCTAAGCATGCAAAGATTCACCATCAAAAGATTAAGTATTTGATGTTTTCTTTGACCACAAACAACCCTCGAAACGCATAAAAATACAAAATAGCTCATGGTCCCATGCTTCTTCTTCTGGTTCTGCTTCTGGTTCTGCAATGATAGTAGCAAAGTGTTCAGAAAAGGAGCAAAGGGGTTCTATGAATCATACAGATTCTAGATTATCTCAAAAATATTCACTCGAATGTAAGTAATCCAAATATGAAATTCTTGTCCAGTGGCCAAAAAAAGACATTACTGGAGGCATCGAATCATATCAATTGTGACATTCTCTTTCTAAATGAAACCAAACCACAAAAAGAGAGTTGCTGCTAAACGGAAGAATGGCTCACAGGTTCCTTGGAGAGACAAATAAAGGAGCCAGTGGAGTTGGCTTTGTCATGCAACAAGAAACATGGTTTTATGAGGTACTCAGCCATTCTATAAGGCAGGGTTCACAATGAGCATTTGTGAAAACACTAGCAGGGAGACATTTGTAGCTTACATTACAACACTTGTTGGAGAACTCATTAGGGTCCTGTAGATTAAATTATCATACTTTAATACTGGTTGGCTTCAATACAAAGGTGGACATAATGGATTATTATGAGGAAATATGTAGTTTGGGAGTTAGATATGAGAATGGCCAAAGATTTATAGAATGTACAGTATCCTTCTACCTATATATCATGAATATCTTCTTCCAGAAAACTGGAAGGTGATAAACATGGTAAATACCAGATAACATAACAAAAATAAAATAAAATCAATAATATCTTAATAGACAGGAAACAGTCATAAACCAAATCAGCTGTCATGTATAGTTGGACCACTGACTTGTAAAAGCAAAGATAAAAATCAATAGGAAATTCAAAGAATAAAATGAGAAGTATGTCAGCACATTTGGGCAATTCAAACCTGACATATTTAAATAAGCTGTAAACCCCTCCCAAAATTAAATAAATAAATGGATAGCTGAATGAATGCATGAACAAATAAATAAATAAATAAATAAATGAAAGAGCAGATATAAACATGGACAATCAATATTTCCTAAGGATAGAATGTAAATAAATTACCATTGAAGAGACCAAAAGAGCCTAGAAATGACTTCAGTCAATAAATACTTGATCACCTTGCCAATCAAAAAGATACAGCATCCAAAAGTTATACCATTTAGCACAATAAATTATTTGTAAAGTCTTAAAACTATTGGCAAAGATTATGAACAACATTGCATTATAAAAGAGTGAAAAGAAGTCAAAGAAAAAAGTTTGTAAAAACCTTGGTTAAACATATACATAAATCACATCATCCTTAGTGCATTTGTGATAAAATTGGAAGGACGATGAAAAAGTTAAAGATTCCTATAATTATTATCTTTCTCTATCAGTGACAGCAGAGATAATGTCTAAGATCATTGTCATAATGTTGTACAAAGAAGAAAACAAATGATAAGTCATTTGAATTACACCAAGTATATATGGAAGAAGTCTGTGATGAACATGGCACACTATTATGGGCAATGAGGAACTGAATCTCAAGATACTTAAAGGGAAGGAAATTTAAAAACAATTTAGAAAAACATTTGGACCTCACTAATATGAATAAAGTCCAATAAGAAGTATTTATAACTACCAACTATATGCATACATCTCCATCTGTCTAAAAGATAGATAGATAGATAGATAGATAGATAAAGTAGGAGTAGGTAGGTACATAGATATTTAAGGAAATTCTCAGTGGAAGTTTGAAAGGGCAATGGGCAGCCTTTTACAAATTATATTCTGCTATAAGCCATATCCTTATTGACTGGACCTAGTTGACTGAAAGGTATAACCAGTAAAATATCCCATCGAACTTATTGTTTGTTTGGCTACCAAGTCAGTAAAACAAAATGCCACCTTAAGAATTCTGTGCCTACCAAGAGTTTCCCACCTGGGCCAAAATCTTGCAAGATCACTGAAGAGATATAACAAGAAGGATGATTTTGTTCAAGAAATTTCTGATAATTAATATTAAGTGAAATATATAATAGGGAGCATGAAGGTGTCTGCTATTGTCATGACATCCAAGCTCCCATTCATGGCTGGCATTATCCTAATAGCATCAAGCCCCAGAACATTATTACAAGGACTCCTAAACAAGATCCAGAATCACTCTAAGGGGTGATGTAAAATGAATAAAGTGAATAAAGAATAAAAAATGTCTAATTGTCCAGATTGTAATGTACAGCTGGATAGACAATTCATTGAACTAATCCACTGCTATATTTATCATAGAGATATTGTGGATGAACAATGAGTTGAGCCTAAAACTAAATAGGAGGAGACAAGGTTGGATTCTTTGGTAAATTATGCAGTACCTTTAATGATTCCAAGCCTCTCCCTAAAGCAAAGATTCAATTCACTTTTTAACATCCGTATTCTAGTGATGTTTGGAAGTCATGGAATGCCATGGTCTCTGAAGTATTAAATTTGAGAGTCATCTAAAGGGAAATGGAGAGGTAAGTAGCAGGCATGAATAAGTTGGTGTGAACAATAATGCATTATGCAGAAATACAATACAGGATGTCATCAGAGAGATGTGTAGACAGAAAAGGAGGCATGCCAAAAGTGAGGAATAATTGAGGGACAATCCAGGTGCACCATTGTATTCACCTAAGGTAAGGAAATCTAGAGGAAGTTTCCCATAGTGCTAGGTGGCTCCTTTGCTCCTCTACTGGAAGACATGAACAAAATTCACATACTATGAGAAAGTATGGATGGGTTACAATCTGTACCACTGGAGGGAGTAACCAGTACCCACATCAATGAGATCACAGATCCTGCTAAATATTTTTATCTGCTGGAAAGACAATATAATATAGAAGAAAGAGTGCTAGACCTAAAAGTCAAGATAGACCTGGGTTCAAATCCTTGCACCAACATTTACCAGCTGTATAATCACAAACAAGTCATCCACTTCTCTTGGCCTTAGTTTCCTTGTATATAAAATGAAGACAATGATATCCATAATGCTCACCTCACAGGGTAGTGAGCATGAAATGAGATAATATATGTAAAGTGCCTTACAAACCTTAAATCACTATTTATATACAAGTCATTAACAAAGATAAATTAAAATTGTGAAGGCTTGGGTTGGCTGTATAAAAGTTATGCTAATTGTAGTCTTCTATGTAAACTTCTTGCCATGGCTGTCTAATTATCATGCAAGGTAATAACAACTATGCATATCAATAAATATGTGTCCGATTAACTTTGTTGTAAATTTTATTTGATTACAACACTAACCTCTGTTAACAGATACTCAGCTCTCAGTTTGTTGATCCTGTGTTATCATCGGCTTGCAATCTGAAAACATAAGAGAGAATAACTGCTCCCCATTTTGACTCATTTTTTTAAACCCTTACCTTCCATCTTAGAATCAGTACTGGGTATTGGTTCCAAGGTAGAAGAGTGGTAAGGGCTTGCCTTAAGTGACTTGCCCAAGGTCACACAGATGGGAAGTGTCTAAGGCTAGATTTGAACCCAGGATCTCCCATCTCTGGGTCTGACTCTCAACCCACTGAGCCACCCAGATGCCCCCTTTACTCATTTTAAAAATGGAGAAAGGAGTTCACTGAGGGGAAGTGGTATGCCCAAGTATCCTGATGGCACCCCTGAGGGTATTTTTTGAGGGAGACCAAATTAGTTACCCATTCCTATACCTCTTCCATCTATTTCACCTACTCCTACCTTCTGAGATTGTCATCCCCATCACCCTTCCCTTACCACTCCCAAATGGAAGGGGTCCTAGAGGAAAGTGATGAGGTTTTTATAGCATTCTGTGGTAAGCACTTAATAACTCTCCTAAGCTATAGATCTGTGCTCCACTACGAGCTGGGGATAATTCACAGTAAAATATGACTTTTCATTTATCACACTGACATGTAATAAATACTTCCCAGTGAAGCCCAGGAAAGGAAAAAAACCAATAAGATGAGACTCCACACAGAGATGTCTAGTGTTTCAGTTTCAGAATTATAGGATATAGAGTGAGTGAGGAAGAGTTTGAATAGACCTGGGTCCTACAGGAAAAAGCCCAGAACCCTGGGTCAATGCCACCAATGATTTCATCTTAAAGGTGACTTTTTTCAGACATGATGAGGAGCCAAGAAGGAGGTGACTGGGTGTGATGAAGAGGTAGGATAAGGTAGTAGAAAAAGCAGTGGACTCAAAATCAGAAGAACTGGTTTAGAATCCCAGCACAGCTCTGTGAACCTTGGACAGATCTTGTCATTTTCTTATTATCCTCAAACCACAGAGGATTATCATAAAGAAAGTGCTCTGCAGACTTTAAAACTGAATGAAAGGAAGCATGGTGTAGTAGACAGAGGGTTGTCCTTAGGGACAACCTTAGGGACCTCTGATGCCTAGACTGTGGGACACTAGAAATTTAAGACTATAATCTGCCTAAGAGTTGCTAATCTGCATTGAGAAAGAACTGGAGTTTTTCTCAACAATATAATCTCTGATTTAAATCTGCTACTCCTACACAACCCCAACCCCCCCCAAAAAAAGTGTCAGTAATCACATACATAGAGCTTCCTCAGACTTTTGACAGTGTTGACAGCTCAACTCAATTTTTTTGTTTGTTTCTAGTCTCTTCCTCTCTAATTCACCCTCCACAAAGCCACTAAATTATTCTTTCTAGGACACAGGTTTGTACATGCAACTCCTCTGCTGAAGAATTTTCACTGACTCCTTATTGTCTTTTTTTAATCCTTACCTTCTGTCTTGGAATTGATGCTAAGTATGAATTATAAGGCAGAAGATTATAGGCAATTGGGGTTAAGTGACTTGCCCAGGGTCCTGGCATTCTATCCACTGAACCACCTAGCTGACTCATCCCTGTTGTTATTATTTATTCTTTTTGTTTTTTATTAATAGAATTTATTTTCAGGTATCTTGGGCCTTCTCTTCCCTCTCCATACCATAAAAGACACCATTCAGCAAATAGATATGTATATAGAGATTATATCTTTCGTGTTTCCATTTTTCAAGTTCATTGTCTAGAAGTGAACATTCACAAGTTATTCTTCAAATATTAAATCTGTAGCTATATATAATGTCCTCTTGGTTCTACCAGTTTCATTCTTGATTATCTCATGTAGTTCTTTCCAAATTTTATTTTAAACCCTTACCTTTTGGTCGTATAATCAATTCTAAATATTGGTTCCAAGGCAGTAGAGCAATAAGGGCTAAAAAATAGGGGATTAAGTGACTTGCCTAGGGTCACACTAAGGAAATATCTGAGGCCAGATTTGAATGCAGGACCTTCCAGCTCCAGGCCTGGCACTCTACCCACTGAGCCACTTGGCTGCCTGTTTCCAAGTTTTTAAAAATGAATCTGATCATCTTTTCTTACAGCTCATCCTGTTGTCTTTAGGATATAACACAATCACTTCAACTTGGCATTGAAAGCTCTTCACAGTATAGATCCAAGCTACCATTCCAAATTTATTTCAGATTACTCCTTTCATCCACATTTCGTTCCAACAAAACAATCCTATGTGTAAACTTGGCAAAGGCATGCCATTGCTTGCTTGGCATGGGCTGTCTCTCATACCTACTCTGGCTCCCCCCTCCACCTTCACTTCTTAGAATCCCTAGCTTCCTTCAAGGTGCCATCTCCAATGGGAAGCCATTCCTGATTCCTCTTCAATTCATGATTGTTCTCTCCTGAAATTACATTATACTTATTTGCTTTATTAGTTTAAATCTTTCTTTACTTATATTTGCACATTATATCCTCTAGTCATATATAAGCTCCTTGAAACTGCAATTTGGTTTTCATTTTTGTCTTGATATCCCCAGCACCTGTGTAAGTGGAAATTTTGTAATCCTTTAGACTTCATCTCCCAAAATTCTTGCCTCACCCCAAAATTCCCTTTTCCTTTCTGTTTATGTGCATCTTTTATATGATTGTATATAAATTTTGGGTAATGCCTCTTTGTCACTCTCTCTTCCATGAGAGTGGCTTGGGTGAGTTCTCCCTGTTTCTCTAGCCTTTTTGTGTTTCCTTTTGTTTCAAATTAAATATTAATAAATCTTATTAAATATCATACCTGGAGTATTGGATATTAATTTTAAAATCTACACACCAAAAGAACCAGTATAATATAATAGGGAAGGATTCAGCTTCAGAAGTGAGGAATAAATGAGTGAATGAAAAAGCTCTTATTAAGCACTCAATATATTCTAGGCATTCTACTAAGTCCTGAGGACACAAATAGAAAATGGTGGTCCCTACTCTCAAGAGTTGCCTTTCTACTGGAAGAGACCATATATAAAAGAGTTTATTTGAGGGGAGAAGTCCTAAGCATACCACACTAGGTGTGAGTCCCACTTTTGACAAATACTGGCAATAGGAATCAAAGTAAGTCACTCTTACAAGTCCCAAGGCACTCTCAGTGCCCCAGGCAGTTTTATATGACTATGCATTGTAAAGTCTCAGTTGATTTACAAAGATAAAGAGTGCTCCCTTATATATGCTTGTCATGAGTGGAATAGCTAAATAAATTGTCATCTATGAATGTGATAGAATACTATCTTGCTGGAAGAAATGATGAAAGAAGTCTGGGAAGACTTGTATTAACTGATGCAGAACGAAGTAAACAAAACAAGGACAATGTCAGATACTTTCACGATGTTGTTGAAACGAATATTTTTAAGAGACTTAATACCTCCAATCAATGTGAGAATCAATTATGATTCCAGAAGATCAATGATAAAGAATACCACCCATCTCCGGACTGAGAGTTGATGACATCCACACACAGAAGGAGACCTATATTTTTAGATATGGCTAATATGAGAATTCATTTTGCCTGGATGTCTATTTTTAAGGGTTTTGTATCTCTCTTTTTTTCATTGGGGAGGGGAGAGAAAAATAAATGCTTAAAAATTGAGGAAACTACCCATCTCAGGTAGGGATTCGCCAATCAGTAACATCAGTGATCAGAGCTCAGGGTGGAAATATCCAAGAGTGGTCAAGGCAGCTGTTGGGGAGATAGGGCAAGAGAGATTCCTGAGGACAGGAGGACATTAACAGAAGCTGACATAGAATATCAGAGATGGTCCTTAGAGACACCCCTCTTTACTCTTTACTTTATATAAAAGGAAGCTAAAGACCAGAAAAGGCAAATGGTCTGCCTAAGAACAATGTGAAATAGAAGAAAGAATTCCAACTTGGACTTGGGAAACACCAGGATAGGAGTCCTGGCTTGAACACTTGATAACTGTGACAATGGGCAAATCACATAATTTCTGAACCTCGGTTTCTCCATCTTTACAATAGGAACAATAATACCTGGAGCACCTCCCTCACAAGATAGTTGTGAAAGTCAAATGCTGTTATTATTCCTATTTTACAGATGAGAAAACTGAGTCCAAGAGAGGTTATGTGTTTTGTTAAGGGTCATACAGATAGTAAGAGACCAACGCCTGATTTGAATTTGGGTCTTCCTAATTTCAGGCCCAGAGTTCTGTGTATCATGGCACCACCTAGCTGAATCATAACTGAGTCACATCCAAGATTAAGACCAGACCTTCTTTCCAAGCTATGACCTCTTCCTTGCTCTTTGCTGATAATACTTTCCATTTCCACTACTCTTCTCACCATCATCATCCAAAATCACTTCCTTAGACTGAATATCATACAGAAAAAATATTTGAGAACCAGTGCCTGCCCTCTGGGAGATTCTCACCTAAAGCAGAGATCACAGGAAGAGTGCCCAGGGTCAGGACAGACAGATGTCAATAAACTCAAGTCCAGACAGCTCCCAATTATCCCAAGCAATGGAAGTTTCCATGGCCCAATTAATCCCTTAATGGCAAGTAATTCAAAATCCATTAAACTCAGATCTGAATTAAAAGATAAGACTTTTCTCTGCATTTGTTTGCCTTCCTGATAACTCAAGCTAAAATTGACTCTGCATTTCCTTTGCCTGTAATTGCATTTTCTTCATATATATATTTATGTACAATTGTATGTAATGATTGACTCAGTGGAGTGAAAGCTCCTTGAGAACAGGCATTCTTTCACAATTGTCTTCATATTCTCTGTACCTAGCACCTGTTGCTGTTGTTGTTGTTCAGTCATAAGCAACTCTTTGTGACCTCCACTGGATTTTCTTGGCATAGATACTAGAGTGGTTTGCCATTTCCTTCTCCAATGTGTCCCCACTTTTCACATAGGGATTAAGTGACTTGACCAAAATCATACAGCTAGTAAGTAACTGAGGCTAGATTTGAACTGTGCCACCTAGCTGCCCCTAATACAAAGTAGCTATTTAATAAATGCGTATTGACTAATTGCAGATAAATCTTTTAAAATACAGAGGATTGGGGCAGCAAAGTGGCTCACTAGATTGAAAGCCAGGCCTAGAGATGGGAAGTCTTAGGGTCAAATCTGGTCACTGTTACTTCCTAGCTATGTGACCCTTGGCAACTCACTTAGCCCTGATTGCCCAGCCCTTTCCTTACCACTCTTCTGCCTTGGAACCAATTCATTGTACTGATTACTCTTAATTGAAATAAAATTAATTTTAAAGAATCTGAGTTCTCTCTAACAACAAATGGTCCTCTATGGTTCAGTAAAGTTATCATGGCCAAAAAATTCACTGTACTGTGGCAAGTGTGAACCTAGACAGGCTTAATCCACAGATGACAGACACCCTGATCTGCATCCAGGTCTGCCCTTAAAGCCTTTCCAGCTTGGCAGGACCTATCAGAATCTATGTTCTGCAAGCACAGCCTTGTGGAACCCTAAATCACTCATGTCCATGTAATGATAAGGCATCCAACAACGACTAACCTTTCATGGAAATGTGAGCTCTTACTATTGTGGGGGAAACAAGCTTGGCCCCAAAGAAATCTGGGATATTATGGGTATGGAACACTGTATATGATATCAGACTTTCCAAATATATTAGTTAGTTTTCTTCCCTATTTTTTAAATTCTCTATTACAAGGGATGGATCTGGGATGGGAGAAGAAGAGTCATACATTAGAAAATTAAAGTGTACTTTAAAAAATGTCATTAGATCAAAGATGTAGTCAACATATCTAAGAGAGAGAGGGGAGGAGAAAGAAGAAAGAAAAAGAAAGAAAGAAAGAAGGAAGGAAGGAAGGAAGGAAGGAAGGAAGGAAGAAAAAAGAAAGATGATAGATAGATAGATAGATAGATAGATAGATAGATAGATAGATAGATAGATAGATAGAATATTGATTAAGTGCTTATAACATACAAGGAACTTTGCAAAGCATCAGTGACATAAATAAGGCAATCCCTATCCTCAAAGAGCTTACATTCTAGTAGGGAAAGACAAGAAATAAAAGGGTGCTGCAAAGAGTTAAGGAAAAGTAGCCTCAAGAGGGAAAAGAAGGCTGCTGACCAGAAGGTGAAGTTCAAAAAGTAAGTTAAAAGTGAAGTAAATATGGCTGAACCTCCTCACAAAATGGCATTCAAGGCTAGAGAGTCACCAGTCTGGAGGATACCCTCAAGGCAGATGAATCTCCAGGACAGGAACGATGCTTGCAAGGAGGTGTAGATGGAAGCTCAGAGGATCATAGATTTTAGAGTAAAAAGGGAATTCTCCCTCATTTTCCATAAAAGGAACTGAGACCCAGATCACACAGAGTAAATAAAAGATCTGGGATTTGAACCAAAGTCCTCTGACTCCAAAGTCAGTGCTCTAGTTTGGACAAAGAAAGGAGGAACTGTAATCTTTCCTCTGGTCAACCCAGGAAGGCTCCATATTAAGAGATGGATTTTTAAGGAGGTAAATAAATGATAGGGGAGGGTTGTTTTGATGGGTTGGGAATGGGGCACATAGTGATAGCAACCACATCCTTTCAAGCCTACAGGTCAATAATTCAGGTGCACTCAGAGTTCCTGCCTTGTAGCCTTCCCCCTTCCCTTGCCCTGAAGGCCAGACTCTCCCCAAGAAGCCAATAACAATCAAACCTTTCATTCTTCAGGGACCATCAGCCAAGCACCAGGCATGTGTCCAGGGAAAAAGAGATGAGCTCAGCAGAAATCTGGCCTCTCCCCCTTCCTGAGCTGTTGCTAAGGCCTGGCCTGCTGAAATGGCCTTGCCTCCAGCACCTGGATCCTCCAATGGGCTTTGGAAGACTACCCCCTCAGACAAGCAGAAGGACAGGATCAGGGCCAGCAGAGAGAGAGGAGGGGCAAGCTGAGTAATGAATGAAGACAGGCAGAGAAAGAAGATGTCATCCTAAAAGAGAATACTAAAATGTTAGATAAGGTAGAGATTCTAAAGGAAAAAACTCACAGCTACAACTAGGGTGAGTGACTAGGACTTTGATCCAGAGCCCCAAATTTAGAGAGTGCCACCAGAATTTAGTCACAGAATCCTAAATAAGAGCTGGAAGGAATTACTCAGGGGTAATCTAGTCCAACTCTCTCTTTATACAAAGAAACAAAGGCCCACAGGAAAAGAAATGAGAGAGTTTAGCCCCTAGTTAGCAAAAAATAATTAGTTAAAATAGGTAGCTAACAGATAGCAGATTGTTGCATTTTAAAGGAGGTACTAGAAGAAGTACTTAAGAAAGATACTCCTTTGTTGGCATAGCAAGGAGACTACAGTAGTAGCTAGATAGAGTTAAAAGTTTACCTACCAGAGTTAGTAGAGTCCAATTTGCATTGGAGTAGAAGTGGTCAGAGTAAGGCTACTATGAGTGACCACAGTCACTCACATCAAAACAGAGTCAAGATTTGAACCCAGGTCCTCTGTCCAAATCCAGAAGATGTTCCACTACATCATGGTCCAGACTAGAAGAGGTTCATTATTGGGCTCATCCCCAAGATATTTCTCGTTTAGACTCAGTTGGCAGTCTTTGAGAATCTAGGATCACCCTTCACGTCATGATACAGGTCAGAGGCTGGCTTTGTTAAAGAAACATTCAATTACTTAAATCCGATGACCAGGTGATGACCAGCCATTCAAGTGTTCCCAGCTTTAGCAGCAGTCCAGCAGCCACCCATGGAATGGGATCACCAAAGGGGGCTGTGGCACCTCCTTTCCTGAAGTTCTCTGATAGATTCAGTCCCACTATTCCCAGAAGTTGGGGGATAGGAAAATTAAGAGCTCCTTCCCTACTTACCCACCACTCCCAGCGGAACTTTAGCCTCCATGACTTCAGAGCCTTCTTAGTGAAACAGGAAGGAGAGAAAATGTTAGCACCTTATACAAATGATGATGGGATCACAGGTTTAAAGCTAAGAGAACTCTCAGAAGTCTTCCAGTCAGTCCTTCCCCAACATTTTACAGGCAAGTAAACTGAGGCAGCTACATGAAAGGTTAAATGACAAAGCTCATGGTAACAGAGATGGTTAAAAAAAAAAGCCAGTGCTCTTTTCACTATATGCCATCTAAAGAGAAGATATTGCTTGCCTTGAGCCACACATCAAAAAGAGAAGACAGCAGCATTGTCAGGTAGAAAGGATGTTGGACATGGAAATACAGAAACCTGGGTTTGGGCTCCAGTCCTTCCTCTGGGACACTACGACAAACAAAGCCTCTTTGAAAATGGGTATTTTCTTATCTGTAAAATGAAGATAATTTTTGCATTTAAAAAAGCTGCCTGGGACAGTTCTGAGGGACTTTTGAGAAAGAACACTATCCACATCCAGAGAAAGAACTGTGGGAGTGGAAACAGAGAAGAAAAACAACTACTTGATCACATGGGTCGATGGAGATATGATTGGGGATGGAGACTCTAAATGTTCACTCTAATGAAAATATTAATAATTTGGAAATACGTCTTGATCAATGACACATGTAAAAACCCAGTGGAATTGCTCGTTGGCTATGGAAGGGGATGGGAGGAGGAGAGGGAAAGAACATGAATTATGTGACCATGGGAAAATATTCTAAATTAATTAATTAAATATATAAACTTTAAAAAAAGAAAAGCTCTCTGGTGTGGTTCAGTTAGGAGGCTTAATGGATGGAGAGCCAGACCTGGAGACAGGAGATCTTGGGTTCAAATCTAGCCTCAGATACTTCCTAGATATGACCATGGGCAAGTCACTTAACCCCCATTACTGCTCTTCTACCTAAGAACCAATATACAAGGTACTGATTCTAGAACTGAAAGTAAAGATTTTTTAAAGCTGCCTGAGGAGATAAGAAATTAAGTGACTTACCCAGGATCACACAACCAGTAGGCATCAGAGGCCAGACTTACTGACCCATAGCCCAGCTTGCTACACACTATGCCCTATTCCCATCTCTACACTAATCTCAGGCTACTTTAAATTAGCAATTCTCAGTCAGATCCAGGGACCCTTTCAGGAGGTCTGTGAAGTATAAACCATTTTCATAATACTATAAAAATATTTTCATTTCTAATATGGTTGATATTAATAAATCTAAATTATAGAAATGAAAGCTCTTGGGGAGGGGGAATCTTCAATTTTTTTTTAAGAATGCAAAGGGGCTCTGAGACCAAAAAGTTTGAAAAGCAAACTCTAAGACAATAAGTTACAAGGCAAATACTAACTAGCATTGATAAAAGAAGAACCTCATGGGAGCTCCCTACACTGATCAAATTATAGGTTGGGTCCAAAAATAATAATACTTGCACAAGCTACTTAACAACCTAGTTATGAGAAAAATAAATCATTCAATCAACAAGTGTGTATTGTTTGTTACTGAGTTTTGTTTTTGGAAGAGGCAGTTTCTCTTTCTCAACCTAGCTCAAAAGGTCAGGGCTACTCATGGACCTAGTCCCACTACCAATTGGCATGAGAGCTTTGGTCTGCTTGATTTAATGCCAACCTGATTTGGATATCCAAATGGCCAAGTTACTGACACATGGAACACTCAAAATTGTGAATTGATCCAACCATTCTGGATGGCAATTTGGAACTATGCCCAAAGGGTGCTAAAAGACAGCATGCCCTTTGACCCAGCCACCACTAATGGGTTTATACCCCAAAGAGATAATAGGGGAAAAGACTTGTACAAAAATATTTATAGCCACACTCTTTGTGGCAAAAAAAATTGGAAAATGAGGGGGATGCCCATTGATTGGGGAATGGCTAGACAAATTGTGTTATCTGTTGGTGATGGAATACTATTGTGCTCAAAAGAATAAAGAACTGGAGGAATTCCATGTGAACTGGAACAACCTCCAGGAATTGATGCAGAATGAAAGGAGCAGAAGCAGGAGAACCATATACACAGAGAAGGATACACTGCGGTAAAATAGAATGTAATGGACTCCTGTACTAGTAGCAATGCAATGATCCAGGACAATTCTGAGGGACCTATGAGAAAGAACACTACCCACATCCAGAGGAAGAACTGTGGGAGTGGAAACACAGAAGAAAAACAACTGCTTGATCACATGGGTTGATGGGGATATGACTGGGGATGTAGACTCTAAATGATCACCCCAGTGCAAATATCAACAATATGGAATTAGGTCTTGATCAAAGACACATGTAAAACCCAGTGGAATTGCATGTCAGCTATGGGAGGGGGTGAGGGAAGGGGAGGGAAAGAACACAAATCTTATAACCATGTAAAAATATTCTAAATTAATTAAATTAAATTTGCCAAATTAAAAAAAAAACAACATAGAACTCCCAAGCTCAAGAGATTCACCAATCTCAGCTTCCATGGCAGTTGGAATTGCAGGTATGTATCTTTATGTTCAGCAAGCATGGTACGGTTGCATAAGTACCTACTATGTGCTGGTCACTGTGCTAGGCACTGGGGATACAAAAACAAAACGTATATATAGAGATAGAGATAGAAGTAGAGATGGAGACAAGGAGAGAGATAGAATAAAAAATATAGATATATAAAATATAAGGAAGGAGTTATTTCCCTTCTCTTCCTTCAAAATGTAAGCACCACATGAGGAGGTGTTAATGCCCCAGACTTTAATCACAGGATAACAAGGTATTAATGTATTAACAAGGTGTTAGCACTTTAGAAAGCGAGAAGTCCTTGATTGAAGAGAAGGAAAGCTCCCCATTAATTGGCAGAAGATGGGTTATGTCCCTCTTAACTCATAAAGGATATGGAGCCCAGTCAGACACTGAAGGCCCTGAAACAAGCAATGAAGAAATAATACAGACTCTGAGTGGGAGTCACTAGAAGAAGAAACAGGAAGAAGGAATATTTGTCTTCCTACACACCTTGGCTATGATGTCTGGCAGCAAAGGTATTTGCCCAGTTGAAGATACCCCATCTGGAAATTAATCCAAAGGAATTTAGGCACAGTCAAGGGAACAGAGATAAATACTTTAAACAGATACAGAGAAGTGCTGACTCAAGACCACAAATAGCTTCAAAAGCATGGCCCCTGGCAGCAGAGAAGAGAGTTGGCTATGGATGGTTGCATATGAGAATTAGATCTGACAGTGGAAAGTTGGACTATAGAGAAAACTGCAGGAAAGAAAAGACAAGAAGGAAGGAAGGAAGGAAGGAAGGAAGGAAGGAAGGAAGGAAGGAAGGAAGGAAGGAAGGAAGGGATGGAGGGAGGGAAGGAGGAAGGAAAGTAATCATTTCTTAATCATATTACAATCCAGACACTGTGCTAAGTCCTGATGATTCAAATATAAGCTAAAAAATAGGAAGTATTTACTTTCAAGGACCTTAAATTATTTTTTAAATGCTTACTTTCTATCTTAGTGACAAGTCTAAAACCAAAGGGCAAGGGCTAGATGAATAGGGTTAAGTGACTTTCCCAGGGTCGCACAACTAATGTCTACAACCAGATTTGAACCCAGGTCTTCCTAATTCCAGGCCTGGCACTCTATCCACTGTGCTACCTAACCTCCCCAAGGAACTTATATTCTAATAGGAAAAGACCATAGACAAAACAAAGCTGAAAATCTGGGGCTGTGATGGGGGTGGGAGGTGGGGGTGAAATCTGAAAGCCAGGAATAAACTAGAAAAAGATGAAAGCCAGAATAAACCACTCCATGAAATGTAGGCTCCAGGAAGAACTCATAAGTGAGAGAAGGGGGCAAGCCTTAGAGTAGGAATGAGTATCCCCAGTCTACATGTTTGCTCACTACTATTATACTCTGTTTATGCCCATGAATGCAGTGTATATTTGTGGAAGAGTGCAGATTATGAAGGGAACATTTTGTAACTACTGTTTTTACTCTGCCATATTGGTAATGAATACTTTAATTATGTCTACCAGCTGACTGTTAAAGGGAAACATACTGGTGGGGGCTTATGAGTTTTATAGAACCAGAAGTGAGAAACACACAAGTATCTCTTAAACTTCAATGTTAACAGCTATCTTCTGGGAACCCAAACTGTGGGTGCCATCTAAATAGAGGATAATAGTCAAAAGTAAGTCCTACCAAAATCTATATAACCAATCAGTAAATATGTTTAAGTGTCTACTATGGGCCAGACACTGAAAAGCACTAAAGAAATATTTATCATTATTTTTTATCTAAACTAATGGCCTTATTGGTATAGGGAATTTTCTTAGTAAGAAAACTCCCTCTACCAATATAAATTAGCGATTGTTCTGCAATTTATAAACCTAGAGCAGGGATTCCTAACCTAGTCTTTGAAATTTGGGAGGTTTTTTTAATGCTCTAATAACTGTACTTGATGTAATTGTTTTCCTTTGTAATCCTATGAATTTTCATGTGTGTCCTTAAAAACATCATACTGAGAAGTAGTCCATAGGCTTTGCCAGCCTGCCAAGGGAGCCCATAACACACAAAAAAGGTTAAGAACTGCTGATGGAGAATTGTCATTATAAGTTGTTTTTTACCTAAACAAGTTATCACTAGACTCCCTTCTGACAGCCCAGAACCTGGCCCTCTCTTCCATCCTGGCTCCCATTCTTGACGTCTGCAGAGCCAGATTGAGACAATGGCATTTTCTCTATATACACTGGAAAGAATGTCTCAACATTTTTTTCAATACCCCAGAGACTCCGCCCCCACCCTGCCTCCCACTCGCCTGATTTTCAAGCAAAAAGCGATAAACAATTTACGATGTTTCCCGCCTGTCGGAGCAGATTTCTTGCTTATGGAAGGATATAGAGTTTTCTAAATAATTAAAGATGACAGAAGGCTTTCAGGGCCCATGATTCTAAAAGGGCAAAAGTGAAAACCAAGGCAGAATTTTTTTTTCCCTTGGCAGCCATATTTCTACTGGAGATGCTGAGCATAATTTTAGAAAGTTCCTCTATTCTGCCATTCCCCCACCCTCGCCACCAAGGAGATTCTGCTTCTTTCTCCATGTTGAAGCAAGAAGAGACCTTAGAGGTTATCGGATCCAATTCATTTTATGAAGGAGGAAACAACAACCCAAGTGTTCCTTATTCCTGGAGGAATATTCCTATTCCTGGAATGTTCTCTCTCCTCTCACTTCACCCCTCTTAGAGTTCATTGTTGTCTAGTTGATCAGTCATGACCCCATTTGAGGATTTTCTTAGGAGAGATATTAAAGTAGTTTGCCATTTCCTTCTCCAGCTCATTTTCCAGATAAGGAAACTGAGGCAAACAGTGTTAAGTGACTAGACCAGGGTCACCCAGGTAGTAAGTGCCTAAGACTGGATTTCAACTCAGATCTTCCCAGTTCTAGGCTCTATCCACTGCACCATCTAGAGCTGCCCTAAAGTATTTTGCTGTTGTTGAGTCACTTGTGTGCTTATTGATCAGTTGCTTACCCAAGGTGCTACATCAAGTTAGGGGCACTGCTTGAGTAAAAGGCAATTATCCTAAATCCAAGACCAGTGTTTCATTTTCCCAATATACTGGATATCAGCGTCCCTCTAGGCTTCTCATATCTGGACTACCACTGCAGCCTCCTCACTGATCTCACTCTTTGCCTCTAATTGCTCCCTATTCCAAGTCCCTTCTCCAAATCCATCTCTATCAAGAGCCTAAAAAGGACTCCCCAGGGCACATCTGATCAAATGTGAAATCTCTGATTTGGCCTTCAAGGCCTTCTACTAACTGTGTTCTTCTCAGCTCCCAATCTTATTCCAAACTTCCACAATCAATTAATGTTCCTTTTCTCTTTCACCACAAAAGTCACCTTTTCTAGAATATGTGTGTATGTGTGTATACACATACACACTGAGAGAGACAGAGAGAGAGGTAGATAGCTATCTTCCCTAGAAAAGGTGGCTTTCATGTGTTTTGATAGATAGTAGGAAGATGCATGGATGCATGGATACATGGATGGATGCATGGATGCATAGATGGATAGGTAGATGGATAGATACATACATACATACATACATACATACATACATACATACATAGATACATACATAGATATATAGATAGATACATAGATAGATACATAGATACATAGATAGATAGATACATAGATAGATAGATACATAGATAGATAGATAGATAGATAGATAGATAGAAAGATGGGAAGAAAGAAGAGGGATCTGTTACACTTGTAGAGCCTTCACGACCTAGTAGATATTATATAGTGCTTGCTATGTACCAGATGCTTTGCTTCACAAATATTATCTGATTTGATCCTCAAAATAACCCTGGGAAATAGGTACTATTATTATCTCCCTATTTCGCAGTGGGCAAAATTGAGGTAAACAGAGGTTAAATGACTTGCCCAAGGTCACACAGTAAGTATCTGAATCCAGGTTTGAACTCATGTCTTGCTGATTCCAGAACCAGTGCTCTATCCACTGTACTTTCCAGCTGCCTAATAGTTGCCATTCATTCCTGAAAGTCTTGAACAAAAGATTCATGACCTTGTAGCCTAGCTTGCTAAGAGGATCTCCAAATTTGCTAGGCTAGTCTCTTTAGACAGTGGACATCAAATCCCTAAGTGGACTTGAACTTAAATCTTTCTTGCTTAATAGGATGTCCAAAAGCTTGCATCCATTGTGGTTGCAAAAGGCAGACTACTTACCTGAAAGATTTTCTGGAAGAGAGATGGGAAAATCTTGGGGTGGGTATTAAAGGATCAGGATTAAGGAAGGATCATGAGTAAAGTAGTCTAAATCAGGAATCCAGGCTAAAGTATCTAAGTTATCGAAAAAGACACCTTCTCCTTTCAAAAAAAAGTGGGGAGGAGGAAGAGAGAGAGAAAGAGAGAGGTGGGGGAGGGAGAAAAGTTAGATAACTTTTCTGTTTTCACCTCAAGCACCAGAAACCCAGCTGCATAAATCACCCCAGGGCCAGAGGAATGAAATGATACAAAGGAAGAGCTAGGCTCTCATTTATCATACTCCCCATGACATGTAATAAATGCTCCTCATTCAAGCACAAGAAATTATCCTAGAGACACACCCTCTCTGGCACTGATGCCTATGGCACCTGTGGGCTCCTGACATCCCTCCTTAGGCAAATACTTCTGCCTACCAGACCCTTGTTTCTAGGAATCACAGATAAGACCCATATTGAGTTTGGGATGACAGTAGGAGGAAGATATGTGGAATGAGAGTGAGGTAGGAGAAGAAAAAGGAGGAGGAGGAAGAGGATAAAGAGGAGGAGAGGAAGAAGGTGGAGGATATAGAGAAGGAGAAGAAAGAGGAAGAAGAAGAAGAAGAAGAAGAAGAAGAAGAAGAAGAAGAAGAAGAAGAAGAAGAAGAAGAAGAAGAAGAAGAAGAAGAAGAAGAAGAAGAA